>NC_068937.1:90619974-90934974 GCF_016801865.2 Culex pipiens pallens | reverse complement strand
TCCGAGAAAAACGCGTTTGAATGTTTGACCTTGAATATACAAAAACGAGAGCACGCAATGTAAACAATGAAAAACACGTTTTGTTTGGTTGACCATTCTGTGCATTGCCCCGAAGTTTGGTTGAATTCGGTTGCTGGAGTCCCGAGTTATAATTACAAATGTTTACGGTAGTCTAACTTGTACGTGCGTCAAACGCATTCTGACCTGAAATCCCTTTGCCCTTTGTCGCACTTACATCAATTTTCAGGAAGTGACAAGATAGCACGACAAGATTGAAACTACTTTTATATGAAAAGTGAAAAAAAATTTCGGAGCTTTTTTTGTTTTCATTGAATATCTCAGGATTGAAATCGAATTTTGGGGATCTGTGAAGGTCAAAAGATGAGGCATTGCGAGCTGCACAAAATGGCGTTCTTATTTCAATTTGGACCAAAATGCACGTACGACAAGTTAGCACGACGGCGACGAATTGAAAGAAAGAGTAAAATTTCTAATTTTTATATTATTTCATAATTTTATGTCGAATTAATGTCTATAGAGTTAGAATGGATAAATGTTTTTTTGGCTTCATTTTGCCCAAACACCAAGATTGATTTTCTAAGTTGTTGTGAAATCATTATAAAGCTCGTTAAACATCCACATTCCTTCCCTGGGTTGGAGGCTCTAAACCAAAACTTTACGCACATTTTACTGGCCGAAAATCCGGCAACCATCATCCAAAATTAAATGCTCATCGATTTATATTCAATATCGCACACCGCAGCCTGAACCCCACCTCCCTGCCAAATCATCTTCAGTAGCCAGCCAAACCGGTGGGATGGGTTGTTAAATATTTATAAAGTCGTAAAGTCGTGTTTATAAATCGACCAGATTAAAATCCTCCTCCATCGCGTCGTCGTCTTCGTCGTCGAAGGCTCGATTTATCACCTTCCCCCCGAAACTCACTAAAATGCCTCCGGAAAACCATCCTCTCGATATAAAGATAACCATTCCGGAGGTCGTAAAAGCCGAACCGAACGCCACCGGAAGGTTTATTGGCCCATTCCACTAGGGCCATCCTGGCGAAGCAACTTTAAAGTTTGGCAATAATTTTTCGCCTACCTTTAGGCGAAGCCGGCGAAAGAGCGCCGCTACATTGTCGTTGTAACAATAAATAATCATAATTACTAGAGAGATACTGGCAGAAGGGGGCGCGGGCGCGTCCGCAAGGTAGGCAACCCGGTAGGCACACATCTTAGAAAAGAGAACCATTAGGTTAGTGGGCTTAGCGAAACGCGCTCGGCGTAGTTTTAGGAGCGTGTTTGCGTTTGTAATCGCCTGAAGGTAGGCTACCCACCAGTAATTAATGCTTGCGGCGGCAGAATTAGGGCAAGCCCTAATGCAGTGTAAGTGCACTTTCGGGTCGATGATTTAGCGGGGCAGCGGTTTCGGTGTAATAATTTCGGGGATTTCGACGGAGAATTTGGGCCAGGTTTGCCTTTAAGCTTTCAGCCTTTAGCCCGTTTGATCCCGGGGCTAAGTTATTTACGAAACACATTTGGTACGGAATGGACGCAGCTCTTTTCCAGACATTCGTCAGTACTACAAAAAACTGCCCCTGAATGATGGCAACCAGTTAGCGGACGTCGGTTCGCAAATCTATCTTCAGGCGTTGAACGCCGTTTGGTTGCCATGATGGGATTGCCGAGATTGAGGGGTGATTTGCTGGAACAAAAAACATTCCGAAAAAAATGGTTCATCATGGTTCGGGTTGAGCAAAAAGCAATTGTAACTACAGGTCAGGACCCCTCCTGACCGTGAAACGTGAGATTTATGAAGATGACCGTTGGCGTTTTGGTGGTTGTAATATTTTGTGTGAGGATTTTTTTTTTAAGAATAGTGAACTTTGAAACAACAACAATCGCTCGCTTAACTGTTCAACGATGACCATAAACGGTAATGCTTTTACTTCACAAATCTTTATTTGCCTCAACCTCAACTTCATTAGCAAAACCTTGAACCGTCATTTCTCCGCCTTTGAGCAGCACCGAAAAAATCGCAACCCATCTTTGTCAAAAACTAACTCTTAACAAGGTTCACCGCCGTCCTCATCCCGTTAAAAGTGCACAATTTCACCCCGTTGATAAACTGTCTTCTGCAGCAATACTTCGTTACGAAAAGTTGTTCCCACCCACGGTTGTCGGAGGGGTGACGACATTTTGCAACAGTTTGTTGCAGCCCAAAATTGTCTTTATTGTCATGACGGCAGACCCTATTTTGGTACTAATGTTAGCTGGATTTTCTCTTCAAACGTTCCCAAGTTTGATTTGTTCTGTCAAAAGGTATACAAATTTTGGCGAAAATGTCTCAAATCTGAATCTTTTATATAACATTTTAGAAATTGGACAAAAATATGAATATTTGGAACCAAATAAGGTACATGTCTGCCATACAATGCCGTGCAATGATGGCAACAATGTTTAAACCGCTTTTATTGTTGGTTGGAGACGGGCGTCCAACTTTCCAAAACAACCCACCACAACAAAGTGCAAACAAATGTGGAATTACTTTATGAAAACTGCATGTGGGCGTAAGATTCCCAAGAACAATGTGTTCATTTTCATAAGCTTGCTACAAATGCTCAAACAAATTATTTGGAACGTAAAAGTGGGAAACAAAAGTTCATGATTTGAGGGAAAAAATGATGCAATAAGTTATGACATTTTTAATCTTTTTAATTTTCCGTTTGACAGTTCGCTTTACCTTCATCATTCCTCACCTTGATACGTCTAATAAAATTAAGGGGAAATATACTGAAAGTATACAAGACTGGTCAAAACAAACTGTCATAGCAGATTTCGCAAAGAGATAGTCACAAAAGTCTCAAAACAAGCATTTAATAGCATTAATACTTTCCCGCAAAAGCTTGCTCGAGCTTGCCGAAACTCATATCCCACTTAATCCAATTTATCATTCCTGTGTTTAACCTCGGCCACAGCCAATTAATGTCATTTGGCCGACATTGCTGATGCACGGAGGACGGCGGCCGCCAGACCAACCCATCATCATCCATCAGCCAAGATGGCGACTCGGCACCGCAACCTCGAGATGACCACGGGCCGCGGTGGCCACAGACCATGGGAGAAGTACCACAACGCCACAGATTTGTGGACATAGCACTTGCTTGCGAAAATTAGTTGATCTCTTCTGTAACACGTGCACCTCTGGTGATCACTAGTTCAAACTAGTCTCAAAGTGTCTCGTTTGACAGGCAACTTCAAAATCTGGTGATCTCTTACGAAATTTTCACCAACTTTTGTGCGTCTAACAGCAGTCTACACAACAATCCTGGTAAGGTGAGACCCACCAAAGGACGACATTTGATCGTTATTGCTTTTTGTTTGCGCGCTAATTTCGCTCCATTGCGGCCAGCATCGTATGGATTGCTAATTAATATTGATAGGCGTTTGATCGGTTTCGTTAATGGCCACCCCCTCTCGAGTTGGCCATTGTTTGGCCAGATGGGCTCGTGTTACACCGCAACCGCCACCGCCCATTGTGGTAGCTGTCATTGCCGATTCCGAAATCTTCTCATTCTCAGTTAAGCGTGGTGTAAGTGCTCGTGTCGTCACCGTTGAACGTGACGTCACGTCAGCTGACAGATGTTAAAGTAACTTAAGGGGATACGGGAACGTCGAGTTTAAAAATCGATTTAAGTCGCACACAAGTTTTTAAATGGCCGAAGTCCAGTTTCACCTTGAGCGAACTGTCAGAAAGCAAGATTATGTTCAATTATTAAGGCATTTATTTATGTTTTTGACATCTAAACATATCGATGCCTCTGTGCTCTCTTATGCTGATTAGGAAATAGGAAATACTGAATACGAAAACCAGCAAGCTTAGTACAAAAGAGCACAGAAGCAACGATATTTTAAACAACGTAAACGTTGAAACGTCAAGAACATAGTCAAAGCCAACAATTATAATAGGTTTCTTTTTTACTTTCCCGCAAAAGCATCCATAATTTCTCAACGCACAAAACCCGCTTAATTTCTTCTAATAAAAACGTGCCTTTTGTCTCCAAATTGCACTTTGTCCCTTTAGACCCATCGCCAACGACCCCAGCAATTGTGCCCCTTGCTTATGCAAACAATCCAATTACGGACCCATCGTAGTAGGCCATAAAAATACACCGCTCACAATGGGGTAATTAATCTAGTAGGCGCCGTTGACACCTCCGGTCAGGTAGAAATTGGTCCCGCTTGGAAAAGGGATTTTTGTTACTGGTTGGGTTGCCAAAAAAGTCCGGGAAATAAATAGCAAATTTTTTCTCAAGGAAAACTGATGGATCCTGGAGGATTTGTTAAAAAATATTTCCAAATGAGGACTTATTTATTCATGACAATTCTTGAGCTTCAAACACACTTATTTATTCATAACAATTCTTGAAGAAAGCTCTTTGCGTAAGATCGCAACATCCTCACCACATTTCAAAAGATTGCAAACGGCGCTGACTATGTTTGCGACTTGCTCGCTGCTACACAGTAAAAAATTGTGTAAATTTGGAAGGTGTAATTTTGGAAAGTTGAATATAACCTCTTTTATGATTTCAATTTAGACTGAAAAAGTGACATTACACCAGAAAAGTGTTAAAGTTACACATTTTCAGAGGTAAAATTACACATTTTTTCTGACATGAAAGATGTACCCCTTGCCAGATGTAATATTACCATGATTTTTTTTTACTGTGTACCAGCAAGCTCTCGTGGCAAAGCGGTAAAGAGTCAAAGTCACATCCAAAATGCTTCGGTTCGAATCCCGGTGACGTGTGAAGATTTTGTGTTTAAATGCATATATTTTTAAGAGCTAAACATAGATCGACAGCATATTTGGTGGGACCGGATAAATCCAGGCCGGAACCCTTGGTGTGGGGGTAAGCGTGATTGCCTCTCACCCAGTCGGCCTGGGTTTGATCCCAGAAGGTCCCGGTGGCATTTTTCGAGACGAGAATTGTGTCTGATCACGCCTTCCGTCGGACGGGGAAGTAAATGTTGACCCGGTCTGACCTAGAGGTTAGGTCGATAGCTCAGTCCAGGTGTAGGCGTTGTCACCCTGGGTCCTGTCTCGGTGGAGTCGCTTGTAGTCAGTTGGACTCACAATCCTAAGGTCGTCAGTTCGAATCCCGGGGTGGATGGAAGCTTAGGTGTAAAAAGAGGTTTGCAATTGCCTCAACAATCAAGCCTTCGGACACCTAGTTTCGAGTAGGAATCTCGTAATCGAGAACCCCAAGGCAATGCCAATGCTTTTGAGTGAATAATTTGATTTGATTTTTTTTATAAATCCAATTCCATTCCAGAAATAAATTAAAACCTGTTTATAAAATAAATTTTATAAGCAAGTTAATTAAGTTCTCAAAAAAATCTTTCTCTTCTTGTTAATCGCGTGAGTTACGAGCAAAAACAATATCTCATTTTACACTCCAATAAACGTCCGGATGCCTCCTCGGGGCTATCACTTTCAAAGAAAGTACATATACTATCAACCGGGGCTTTTTCCCCATTCAAAAGGCAATCTGCACCATCCCGAGAAAAGGGGGTGAGAGAAAAAGAAGACTTTAAATTTTACCACCCCATTTTTTTCATATTTTCCAGCGAGACCATTCGAGTGCATCACTTTTCCCTCCTCCCCACCCAACTTTCCTCCTTCTTTTCAAGTCATTTTCATTAAAAGAAAGATGTTCATCATGGGAACGATCAAATGTTTATTGCTTCCTCCGCCTTGGCAAACTGGCTGGATATCCCCTCTGCTCACCTCCTTGCACCCACTTTTTGTCCCTTTTTCTTGTTCTGCTCTTGGAGTTGGCCGATTTTCCTTCATTTTCACCGGAGGAAAGTTTACCTTTCTTGTGAGGCGAATGTTTAATTATTATTATCATAATTTCATTACAAACAATTGTTTTAATTTTTTTGTGATACAAATTTAACAAAATGTGAATGCAATAATTAATGTAGTAGTTTATACAACAAGTTGCAAAACGATGATTTTTAAGTAGGAGTTGCACATTTCTCCAAAGAATCTCTGTCGAGTTGAATAAGTACAACAAGTGCTGTAAAAATCGAGTTTCTGCAACGAATTTAAATGAATTCAAAAATAGAAGATTTTTAAATTCATGCAGTGTAGTTTATGCAACAAGTGCCAAAAGAAGTTCATATATCTATCGAGGTTCACCAAGTGGGATAAATATGACGAGGGCTGAAAAAAAACAAGATTTGCCACAAGTTCCATACAACATTATTTGCAATTCCGAAAAAACACTCGTTGAATAACATTTTAACCCTCTACTGCCCTCTATTTTTCTCGTGTTTAGGAGGTCATTTTGAGCAACCTTTGTTCTACGAAAAACTTTACTTCTCTTGTTTTATGTTTTTCTTGTTTCATTTTTAGTATTTTAATGTGCATTTATCTTGTTTGGTTAATGTTTGTTTTTTGGTAGTATTTGGCCTATTCTAACACCTCCTATCATTACATTTTGGCTATCTAATTTTTTCATGTTTTTACAGTCTTTTTTACAATTTCTTGCTTGTTTTTCACATTTTCTGCTTTAAAATGGCACCATTATCATTTAAATTGTAAAAAAATGCGTAGAGGGGACACTAGAAAAATTACTGCATACTTCTTTTGACTCAAATTATAGGAAATTTTAGTAAGAAACATAGCCAAAGTTGATCCCTAAAAAATGTCATTTTTTAAAACATTGGCACAGTCACATAAAACAAATAAAACTTCCAACCCATAAATTTTCTAAAAAATTTAAGAGTTCTTCTTTCCAATGCTATTTAAAGATCAAAAAGAAATCAACTTTTGGCGATTTTGTAAATCGAAGCCCGTCTAAAGGCGGGGTTGGGTTGTAGAGGGTTAAGTCAAATGTCCATGTATATAACTCACATCTTGAATCAAAACAATATCGAAAAGTATTACTTTTCAATACAAGTGCTGAAAAGTTCAACTTTTCATAAGAATGGAAGCCTTCTTATACTTCTAGCTGATTCGATCCAAGATTTTTTACGACAAATTAGTGGAAAAATCCGGTACACGTTTCAGTGTCTGTTTCCATTGCCCCCAGCCCAGATCAGCAGCCCCACGGATTCTTCGAAAAGCTGCTGATCTTTCGCAGACACCAACGAACTGTGGACCACTTCCAGCCAATCCACCCACCAATTGTCGCCCTCGGCCCCAGGATTGAGTGCGAAAATTTTTTGATGATTTTTTCCACTTTCATTCGGCCATAAAAAAGCGGACTTAAATCTTTTTTGATGAGTTCCACATTTTTCCGCAACCCCTTTTCGGATTTCCCCCTGGCCCAGTCCCAGTGTTGTGGAAAAAACAGAGAGAAAAAAAGAGAGTGAGCATGGTCCTTTGCGATTTTCCAGATGTTACTGAGCTGAGCTGTGGCTGAACCTGCTCGTTTGGTGGGTGCCACTTTTGCGTGTCTCGACGACCGCAGTCTGCCTGACCACGGAGAAAAAAAAGCTGAAATAATCTCATTAAAATTGATTGAAAAGTTGCTTCCGAGAAGGGGGTGGGTCAAACAAGAAAAGCTGTCAGTTCTGGGAAAATCGACACTCACCAGTTGGATGATGTCCTGTTTCTGCGACCAAATGACGCCGGGCAGATGACCAGAATTGCTGAAATCGATCCTCTTTTAGGGTAACACTGACGACGAGGAAGAACGTGGAGCAGGTCGAGCGTGAAATCTGAAATCTTTTTCCACGTGACCGAAGGGAATGGTTCCGATTTTAAACGTGACTTCAGCTGGTCGCTTGTGGGCGTGATTGTTGTTTTTGAAACGGTTTTAGAAATCACTTTCGAAATGTAATATATAAACATGAAAATTAAGCTTGTCGAAATGGTTGAAAGCAAAACATTCTCAAACAAATTATACATTATGAACTAAATGATTACACAACTCGACATTTTTGAACTAAATTTCAGTAAACGCTCAGATTCGTCAAGGTATGATAGATCTGGGCTCCCTGAACATGCTCCAATCGACAGAATTGAATTTTAGTGGAATGCCCTGCCAATAAATAAAGTTGTAAATTTTGGCATAAACTCTATGGAATTATCTTAAGCAACCATGCGCACCCACGTTAATCTATGGGGGTAGCAAAAATAAGAGGGTGCGCATGGTTGCTAAAGCTAATTCCATAGAGTTAATGCCCAAATTTACAATTTTATTTATTGTCAGGGAATCCACTAAAATTCAACTGAAATCTTCGAAAAAATAATTGATTTCTCTTCAACATTTGAAAAACAAAAATTTCTTATTCATATTCATCCAAATTAATATTTTCTGTAAGTTACAGCAATATTAGCAAGTTTTATATGAAATAATGTTAAAAACTTAAAATAATTATGTTAAGACCAAAATTGAGCAGGTTTACAAAAGCTGATGAATATTATCTACACACCATTTGAAGATGGAAATTTTTCTGGTTTCAGTGGCTGTAAAAGTGCAGGGAACAAGTCCCCCTCAAGGCACTTTTTTAAGCAGTTAATTTCAAAAATAACAGGATGATTAATTTAATATAAAAAAGTAAGAGTCTTGCAGTTAATATGTTAACAATTTTTGCATATACATTGTAAATGAATAAAAAATAAAAATGTTTACACATATATGTGGATTGATTAAAACATATTTCTCTAAAAAGAGCTGCTGCAAAATACCGACAAAGGATCCGTTTGCTTCGTTTTATATGTATAGAAAAAAATAAAATTTACTGTAGAATTAGTCTAATATACAATTTTTCCTACACATATAAAACGAAGCAAAAAGATCTTTTGTCGGCATTTTGAAGCAGCACTTTTTAGAGAAATATGTTTTAATCTAATTTTTTTCTTTTTTATTTCTTTTTGCGACAAGACTCCGCCTCCCGGGTCTCCTAAGTGTGAAGGTATGGCACGGGGAGAGGGCACCGAATACCTATATTTACACTTAGATTTGTTTGCGTCCGCCTCGGGATTCGAACCGGCGACCTCTGGATTGTGAGTCCAGTGCGCGGTCCGATTGATCCACACAGGCAGACAAGGCAAATTTTTCATTATGCTTTAGATGACCAACAAATACAACTTCTGAGCTATGCCACAGAAAAGGCAAACAATAATTGGAAGTGTTGTTAAAAAATATCAGTTTTTGAAAACTTTGAAAAAAAGGTCGAAATAATAATTCGCGAAATAATAATTCTAGGTACAGAATCGGACTTAAAAACCAAGAAGTACTTTACAGAAATTATTATAAAATATTGTTTTGGAAGAGTTAAAAAAATCTTATTGTCTAAGAAAAATTTTAAGATTTGACCTCTAGTTGTTGGAAACTAGAGCCAATAATTGAGAAATAAGCTGAAAAACATGATTTTTGGTTAACCCTCAAACGCACTCAATTTTCAAATGCAGATATCTGAGGATCTATTGATCCGATTTTCAATGTCAAAAAATGAAACACACGTGAAATTGTCTTGTTTTCATGATAAAAATATCATTAGTGTTTTGAATTCAAAAATAACATTTGAAAAAGGCTTTAGATGTCAAATTTTACCCTTTTTAAATGCTAGTCTTGTGTTTAAAATTTTAGATGAACTCCCCCCTTCTCCCAATGGTGGACAATAGTCCATAATTTTTTTTTTATTTCAATAGAGCGTGAAAAATCGGCAAACACTTCCCCCTTCCTTCCCGCGTTCCAACATGGGCAACCATGGGCACCTCTTTTTTTTTTTAATTGAGCATGAGCATGAGCATGGTTGACTGCCAATGAGCTGCTACTCCGTTATTGACAGATCAGCTGAAGTTAAACAATGATTCAAAAATGATCAGTGGGAGCCAACCATCCGTTCACTGTTCAACCTCTGAAGATCCCTACTTTATTAGTCAATACCGGCGCCCTCCCAAGAAGCCTGCAGTTCAACGAAAGGGAGGAATGTAAGTCCGATAGTTGAAGTTGCAGACTCATCAAGCACATAGTTTTTCCCTACATACTTGTTTATACCGCTTGAGACCGTTGAATCCACAGCATCTCCTTCAAGCATCACGTGATAAATATTTTTTTGGGTTAGTAGGATAAGGTATTGGCTTTTCGATGCCTCCCGAGCTACGACGCTATGGGGAGGACTTTCATAACAAACCCGTCGGCGAGCCTTCCGAGCAACGATGCTATGGGAAGGTCTTTCTGGTTAACACACAAAATCACTCACACACAGTTATCTTGCTCCACTATTAACTCGACGATCCAAATTGTCAGTGCGTCTTTCGATCATTATATAGAAATGGCTTTTTCACCGCAAAAAAAAATAAAACCTTATTCGAAAAATTTAAACACAATCCACCCGACGCCGTGCCTTCCGATCAACGATGATATGGAAAGGGCTTTGAAAATCACAAAAAAAATCACTTTTCACTCCGAATATTTTTTTACGACCACGCGCTCCCTTTGCCAATTATGCACTCCACCTCTTTTTTTTTAATTTCCAAAAAACATACTTTAGGTTCAAATGGAGCAACTTTTCAAAAATTTTGTAAAGTAGACACTTTCTGATTTCAAATCCAAATTTTATAACCGTATTTTTGTAATTCAAAGCTCTCCAATATTTTTTTTTTAATGACAGCATTGACAATTTGTTTAAATTGCAGAACTGTCGATAAAAACCCAAATTACCAAATATCTACTTTTTGCTGCTGTGTCAATGCAGTTTGAAACATTATAACGTTACATTGAGATCAGTTTTATTTCAAGGATTTTCAATCGAAATTTGTATTTTTTCCTTAAAAAAAAGTTTTCAAAATAAATGGAAAATACAAACAAGCTCGTTGCAATTAATTCGTAAAGCTCATCCCCGATGACATGCAAAAGCCGGTGAAACTCGACCGCATGATGCGTGCGAACGCTGATGGAAAATATTATTTGCATTTCTACATCATTTCACCCGCTCTGCACCCCACTTTCCATTCGAATCCCTGGTCCCTTCCCCACTGATAGGACAGCGATTCGTACAGATTTAGTCGTTTGGAAATTTTTCGTGGTGGTGGGGCACATATGAATATTATCGGGGATTTCCATTGATTTAAGCGATTGAAATTAAACATTTTGCAAAAAATCATAGTGACATAGATTTATGATTTCTTTTTCTAAATTGCAAATGAATAAAGAAGGTTAAATTTAGCTGCTTGGGCATTCAAGGGTTAATTCAATGCGAAATCGAGAGCAAAATACCGAGTTCAGTCGATTGTGCAGCTCCCGGATTGCTGCTGAAATAATATGAATTTATTTAAATTGGATTTATGAATAAATTACTGATAAAACGGAAAATCACAAATGATAGTAACGCTCCGCGGATAACGTCAAAAGGGGGGGGGGGTCTTAAATTCCAAAGAAGGGAGAAGTTGTGAGGGGTTTTTTGGAGTTTAGCTGACAGTGTTGTGTGGGTTGGAGTTTCTCAACAAACATTTAAAATTAGCTTAATTTGTTTTTTTTTTTACTAATCCATCACATTAAAGAAATGTATTTTATTTATGAATTAGATTTGGACAATTCAACAATATAATTGAAACTTTAATCATAAAAAATTCTGCACTTTCCCCAACTCAAAAAAACACACACACTTTTGTGTGTAATGACGGCCAATAAAGGAAGGGGGGAGTCCCTTTTTCGATACAGTTAATGATGGCGTACCACTTGTGCGGAAAATTCCTCCCCTTGCCCCCCTGTCACTTTCCAGCCTTTTTTGTGCGTGGGTGGCGGCGTGTCTATTAAGCGGTTTATTGAGAGCCTTGCCACAACATGGGTGGGTTCCAGCAAAGGGAGTGTGGAAGAAGATTGCACCCAGTTTCAATAGCGAATGCAAATTGATGATCAATGGTTGCGTGCCTCGGGCGCCATGGTCAGTGGGCAGTGTTACACAGTGTGAACGTGGGCGGGAAAACTCACCGGGAATGAACTTCAATTGACCTATTTATTGGGGGGTGAAAAGGAACGAAGGTGGGTGAGATGTGTTTGCAATGCACACACACACATTTGTGTACGTGTGAAAGGTGTTCGATGCAGCTTCAATGGAAATAGGGCTATTGAGTTCATTTTACTCATGGCTAAAAGCCATAATGGATTCACATGTATTTTGGTTACTCTGTACCAAAAACTTGTTAAAAATGAGTTTCTAGAAAAATAAACGTTACTTAAACCACCTCAGTGATTGGTGCCTTCCTCCTTACGCATGAATACATGCAAACAAAATGCTATATAAGCTTACTTACATGGCTACCATAAAAGCTTAGGCTTACGAGCTTAGTGCTGACTAGAGGGTGACGATTCTCGAGATTTCCCATTTTTCGGTAATCGAGAGTTTCTTTTACCATACCGAACAACGAAGTTGACTTTATAGCTGTCGGCCACCATTGCTAGTACCAACCACTAGTGTCTTCCTTTTAACTACAAGGACTTCGCCGCCCTGGGCTCTTAAGTGTTTGAGTACGGCACGGAACGACGGCGACAGATACCCATATTTACACTTAGAATTTTTAGAGCGCCCGCCAGTCTAGTGCGTGGTCCGATTGATCCACACGGGCGGGACACCATTCCATACCAATAGTGGCAATTATTTTAAAAGAAAAGTAATAAATTTGTATTTTTCCAATGAATTTACATAAAATCAATTCATACTTATTCTTTAAAACGTTTATTACAGTATCCTCATTATTTAGAAGAACTATACAGCAATTCCCCACGAAAACAGCATGATTCGAAAAAAAAGTTCTCCGATCGAGCTCAATTTTTTTCTGGGGGATCCTTGGCCGAAATAATTAGACCCGTATTTTTTTGTTTGGCCGTTAGGGTGACCTACGCCGTGTTAGGGTGGTTCGAAAAATGGCAATTTTCGTCGATTTTCGCAAAAACCACTTTTTTTCAAAAAGTCATATCTCCGCGCCATTTCATCCGATTTTAGCTGTCCTAGACGCAAAAGAAAGGTGATTAGTTTGGCTATTTGGGAAAAATAGTATGAAGTTTCAAAAATCTAGCTTAACATTTGAAAAGGTCGTATGAAAACTTAAAATGCTGTTTTGAAGGTCTCGGGACCAAAGAGCCTTTGCCTGAAAATATTGTTATCGGATTCCTCGGAAAATTTCACATAATATATTAAAAAATGGTGAAGTTATGTTTTCTATACTCCGAGATACGATTTTTTGAAAATAAAAACTGGATTTTTCGACGCGCCACGCGCAAAAATGGGAAAATGACGAAAAAGGGAAAAAAACGACTTTTTTCACTAAAACTGCGATAACTTTAAAATTTCAGCGATGACCTATAGATGTTATGGTAACAAAAGTTGCGTCTTTTAATTACAAAAAATTTGATACCCTAACATGTATAGGTCATCGCTGAAATTTTAAAGTAATCGCAGTTTTAGTGAAAAAAATGATTTTTTGCCAATTTCGTCATTCTCCGGTTTTTGCGCGTGGCGCGTCGAAAAATCCAGTTTTTATTTTCAAAAAATCGTATCTCAGAGTATCGAAAACATAACTTCACCATAAAATCCGATAAAAATATTTTCAGTCATAGGCTCTTTGGTCCCGAGACCTTCAAAACAGCATTTTAAGTTTTCATACGACCTTTTCAAATGTTAAGCTAGATTTTTGAAACTTCATACTATTTTTCCCAAATAGCCAAACTAATCACCTTTCTTTTGCGTCTAGGACAGCTAAAATCAGTGAAATGGCGCGGAGATATGATTTTTTGGAAAATGTGGTTTTTGCGAAAATCGACGAAAATTGCCATTTTTCGAACCACCCTAACACGGCGTAGGTCACCCTAATGGCCAAACAAAAAAATACGGGTCTAATTATTTCGGCCAAGGATCCCCCAGAAAAATTTTGAGCCCGATCGGAGAATTTTTTTTCGAATCATGCTGTTTTCGTGGGGAATTGCTGTATATCTACCTTTGTGAATTTTTTTCTGCATCTGCAAATACAAGATTGTTTCTTGAGCTTTTTGGGACTCAAAATTTTAGTTTAAAATATTTATGAATAATATATAATTTCCCAGTATCGGGATTTTTGCAATATGATAAATAACGACTCAAACAACAATTTAAACTTGTTTTTTTCCTTTTTAAGGTGAAGCCGTTGATCATTTTCGAAGAAAATTAATCATCACTATAAAATGCTCTGCATTGAATTCAATTTAACGAATTTCTGCACAAAAACGAATCAGCATGTGCCGGTTGTTGCCTTCTTGAAGCCACTGAAAGAATTTTTGGTCTAAATCAAATGTGTTTCAAAATTTATATAATTTTGTGACGATTTCCATAACTTTGCAAGGGATGGGATAATCGTTACCAAAACGAATCAGCATGTGTAGGGCACTATTCTTAACAACTTGTAGAAGAATGTTGTCAAAATATTGATAGCGACGCAAAATTTATATCTAGAGCAATTCTCTACGAAATCGGCCGATTTCGACCATTTTTATTTTTTGTATTTTTTTATTTGGCTCAAACTTTCTGGGAGCCTTCCCTATGACCAAAGAAGCTATTTTGTGTCATTGGTTCACCCATACAAGTCTCCATACAATTTTGGCAGCTGTCCATACAAAAATGGTACGTAAATATTAAAACAGCTGTTAAGTTTGAGTGAATTTTCTGATCAATTTGGTGTCTTTGGCAAAATTGTAGGTATTTTTGAAGACTATTGAGAAAAAAATAGGTACACGGAAAAAATAATTTGCCGATTTTTTTATCAACATTTTTTTCACAAAAACTCAATTTCCCAAAATACGTATTTTTTTTATTTTCTAGATTTTTTGATATGTTTCAGGGAACAAAAACCCGCAACTTTTGAGCTATAGAGAAGTATGGTCAAAAACTCTGCCGCCGAGTTATGAATTTTTGAAAAATAGTGATTTTCGGAAAAAATCGAAACTTCATGCCAAAAAAAAAATTTGACCTAAATTTGTATGTGAAACAAGCCTTACCTGACAAACTTCGTCATGCCTTTTATTCGTTTGTTGACGTTTTTTGATTTTTTGGTTATTCAGCCTCTTGTGATCAAAATATGATTTTACGTTATTTTCTCCATACAATTTGCCGATGCTCCGGAATCGGTTCCAGAGTGGCCAAAGTGTCAATTAGTTAGCGTAAGAACCTTCCTTGAGCTTATACGAACCCAACGCAATAAAAAGCACCTCGATCCGACGCTCCGTATTGAACTGATTCGCGTTCGAACAAAACCGTCGAATTTTTTTATATATATATATAGAGAAGATTGAATTTGCAATCGAAAAGTACTTTACAGATTTTTTGATAAAAGGTTCCGTTTTCAAGATATAGCCAACGAAAGAATAAGAAAGAGAATAAGACAAAGATAAGGAATGATGCAAAAAAATAAACTTGATTGATTAAATTATCAAATGAATAATATGTAATATATATAAACTATGACCGTTTAAAATGTTAGAGTCGAAATTCGATTGTTACGACGACGCACACGACGCGAGTGCAACCTCGTGTGTCATGAAAAGGGTCAGCAACGCATGTATGGCTGTTTGAGTGTGAGTGCTTCGTCTGGGTTGGGTATGTCTGCGCAACGTGAAGCGTTGGAAAAGAAAGAGAGAGAAATTGAAGAGAGCGGTAAAGACCGATGGTTGCGAAGCCGATGAACGTCGGCAAAACGTCGGTTCGGAAAACGCGCGGCGCTTGAGCGTGTGTGGGTGTGCTTGAACCGATCGGGTCGTAAGACTTTCGTCGGGGATGACAGGTCTTCAGTCTGGTTTGTAAATTTGCAGAAAATGGTCGTTTGACGACATTTTAAGTTTACCAGTTTTAGCTTGAGTTTTAGTTTACTACACGAAATATTTGCAGTTTTTCGATTTTTAAAAACAGTGTCCATGAGTGACCATTTCTAAAAATATTGTTTTTGAAAAGTTCAGAAAATTTGATATGAAATTGTCTAAGAGACATTGAAGATTGGACCTCTGGATTGGTTACAGCAGCCTAAAGAAAAAGAAACATGAAAATTGAAGTTTTCTAAGTCTCACCCAAACAACCCACCATTTTCTATTCCCTTGTGGAACACCAATCAGTGAGGTACTCCTGGATATTAGCTCCTGAAAAGTGCTTAAAAAGTGCAAAAATGCCTCACGGCAAGAAAAAGAGGCGGTCCTCACCAGCAGGATCGGCAGATTTGAAGAAGCTAAAGAATGCTGAAGCGCTACCTGCAAAACCAGGCAGTTTGAGCAAGGACGCTCAAAATTCGTCTGGAAACCAGTTCGCTACCCTCCCTGTGGACGTGAGCGAGAAGGAAGAATTTGAACGACGGGAAAAGTTGCCACCCATTTTTGTGAAAACATCGTCATCGGATTCGGTGCGAAAGTGGCTGACCGGGTTTATCAAATCTGGTGCTTTACGAGCTTCCATTCGCTTGTGTGCTGATGGACTCAAAATTCTGCTACCTACCAGAAAGGATTACAACTACGTTCGGGATTTCCTGAACAACACCAAGATTGAATACTACAGCCATGACGATCCAGGTAAACGCCCCATGAAACAGGTCCTCCGAGGCCTGTACGACATGGATGTGAGTGTGCTGAAAGAAGAGCTCAAAACTCTTAAGTTGAACGTGATCGAAGTCTTCAAGATGACGAGACACAACAAGGACATCAAGTATCGTGATCAACTGTACCTGGTTCATCTCGAGAAAGGATCGACAACGCCGTCTGAGCTGAAAGCAGTTCGGGCAATTTTCAACATCATCGTGACTTGGGAACGTTATCGTCCAGTGCACCGTGACGTGACACAATGTTCAAATTGCTTGCAGTTTGGACATGGTGGAAGGAACTGTTTCATCAAGAGTCGTTGTGCAACCTGCGGAGGTGAGCACAAAACACAAGCTTGCGAAACAATCAACGAGAACATCGAAGCGAAATGCTTCAATTGCGGCGGCGACCATTCGACCAAGAATCGAAGCTGCCCAAAACGAGCTGAGTTTGTAAAAATTCGGCAGCAAGCGACGACGAGGCACCAACCAAATCGTCGCAAAACACCACCAGCATTCACGGACGTGGATTTTCCTGCTTTGGCGTCACCAGGAGCAGGATCTACTCGAGTGGTTCCAAATCTGCAGCCATTGCCGTTGAATCAGCGGCAAAGAGTTGCAGAGCATACAACACCTCCAGGCTTCAGTCAGCAACCGAGGGAAAACCAACCAACATCAACGGGTGAAGGCAGTAGTGACCTGTTTTCACCACAAGAACTTCTGAACATTTTCATCGAGATGACAACAACTCTGCGTGGGTGCAAAACTCGCCAGGAACAAGTAAGAACTCTTGGAGCATTCATCTTAAAATACAGTTCGTAGTTTACTCGTTCTAGTGATTTTGAATATTTCAATGAATTTATTTTTTTTAGTTTTAAGTTAGGATAAGTTGTTAAAGTGTTTTTTTTTCTTTTTTACCCAAATGTATTCAATTCAATGCAATAATGTAAAACAATTTGAAGCAAATAAATAAATGTGATCAGTTAATAATAAAACGAAAAATACAACAAAGATGAAGAGCATTAGGCCATACCACTTATCATGTAAAAGAAATGTAATTATTATAAGAATGTTCAATAAAGACATATTTAATTTCAAAAAAAAAAAAAAAAAAAAAAAAAAAAAAAAAAAAAAAAAAAAAAAAAAAAAAAAAAAAAAACAACCCACCATTTTCTAATGTCGATATCTCAGCAACTAATGGTCCGATTTAAAATGTTAAAACATTAAACATTCGTGAAATTTTCCGATCTTTTCGAAAACGTCAAACACAAAATTAATTATTGACATCAAAAAAGGAAATTACCTTGATACAGTGAATGTATGTCCTTATGTCCCTTATGTCACTAAAATAAAAACAAACGTAAACCATTGAATAATCGTATCAAAAATTTCATCCATCGATCCTTACTAGAGACATCTGAATTTGTAAAACCACAAGCACCGTTAAACTATTGATTTGAAATGAGACTCACGTCTGTTTGTCTGTGGCTTGAAAACCTAACTAGCTCACTTTCCACTACTCATTTTTCACTTGTATAACCCCTGCATCAAGTGGTCGATTTTACCGGTGAATAGTTCGTTCCCTCCGCCCCCTAATCACCGGTTCCGACGCGGCCAAAAATTAGTTTAATAAGTTGTACGTGTTATGGATAATGTTGCTTCGTTCGTTGCTCTGTGGGAAGCAAAAACAAACTTTTCCTTCCCGGTCCAGCAGGAGATTCACCGAGAAAAAAAGAGGAACAACCTGAACTCCAGCAAAAAAAAAAACCCCAGTTCTGGGAAAACTCTGACGTCTCACTTTTGCTAGAAAAAACTTTTTGTTCCCGTCCCGTCGTTCGTGTGGCCAAAACTTTCCATCCCCGGTACCCGGATTTCGGGCGGGTAAGGTAAAAACAGCTTTTTCCCCCCGAAACCAGGTTGTTATCTCTCCGGTGGCACGGTCCCCTTCCGGTGTGGCCACGAGATAAACTATTTGGAGTACCTTCCTCCCCCTTTCCTGCGATAACGAGATGGATTCATGAATTATTAAAAACTCGGCCAACTTCCGGACCACCGTGGTCGGTTCTACGGAAGTTACTCCTGCACGTATACTGTGCAGCAGAGCGCGCGCGCGCGTGGTGTGACAGTATACATTCCGGCGGTTTCCTGGACTTACGTGGCGGGGCGACCACTTGCTACAGTGGAAAAACATCTGATTAGAATCACCGGTGAATTCCCGTGGGAGAGCTGAAGAACTAAGAAGGGATCAGGTTTGTAATTAACTCCTCGTTGATTCCCGGCGACGCCGACGACGCTAAACAAAACGTGACATTAAGGGGACTTGATCAACACTACCTCACGCGCGTAGTGAGTGTCCCCATCTTAACCAAATGGGACTAGGCAATTAATTTCGGGACGACGAGTCTTTTGGAGCCGCAGAGCAGGCATTTGGAAAGGTATTTATGCACTGATTACCGAGCGATAACGATTAGGTTTGTGGCACCCCGGTGGAAGGTGGGCAGAGCGTCTTTGAGATGATTGTTTCGGCTTAATTACGTTGTCGTAAGTCTGTATTATTGGGAAAAAGGCCTCGAGAGAATTTCCAGGTCATTAATGTAAGGATTAGTAATGTTGCTGAAAACGAAGCAATTTCTCATGTTGAACTTAATTGAATAAGGTTTCTTCGCCCAAAAATGACCAACTTCTCGTCACAGTATCCTGATGCAAACAATGATCGAGCTCGTGCTGTCACAGCTCTGCGAAAAATGTAGGTGAACATATCGGGCGGTCAGTCAAAAAACAGCTAGAAGTCGCCTGACAAAAAAAAATGGTAGAAAGAGATAGCAAACCTGCTGCAAACAAACCACCAGCAGACATGTAAACATAATTTGAATGTGTCGGTAAATTTCTGACCAGAAATCTTTATTTGAATAATTTTGCATATGCGTATAGTTTCACAGCAAGTGTCAAACGCATTTAACTGAGCTACGGTGAATTAGAAATTGTCGTGGTGAGTTTCCGATCATTCAAATAGGTCGTTTAATTGATGATGATCGATGGAATCAAAGCGAGTCTTTGGTCTGATGTTCCATCGTCGAAAGGCAACAATGAATGCAAAAATAAAACCTTAACACAGTTTTTTTTTCTGCACAGAGGAACTGCCAAAAACATTCGCTACCAATTTTGCATCAACCACCACCACCTCTCCCATAAAGCCGTAACAGTTAACAACGTTAAAAAAATTACGTATGTGTATGTGAACTTTGTGTGAAAAATTTCTACAAAACCACCACGACAAACCGCGCGCTCTATCGGCAAAGTGTGGCACCCACTCACAATACTCACTGCCACGTGTGTATATGTGTGTGTGCCTTTTTTTTCAAGTCCAGAACAACGTTTTTAATTTAAACTTTTTCCACTGAAACATCAACGACGAGGAACAGGACGCGAGAAACAAAAACACACTCAACAAACCATAATGCCCAAAATTTTCCGAGTTTTGCACTGTTTAGTAGGATGTCGCAACACCACACGAAACAAAAACATTGACGGCCATTGCTGGCACTGACAAAAAAAAAGTACATGCAAACACATTAAAAAGCGCATACCAACAACATGCCACATGATGGCGTCATGTGTGCAAATGTTTGACGTTTTAAACAATTTTACGGCATGGTCTGTCAAAAACTATTCCATTCTAAGAGGCAAAGAACCGCAACCAAAATTAGGTACAGCTACCCTAAACGGCTTTTTTGCGACTACACCAACTTGTCGTGGTCCATTTGATGTTTCTTTTTTTTTGCATTTCAGTTAAGAAGTTTTTTTTTTGCATGCTTCGTGTGTTCCTGCAAAATTCACTTGCAAAATTTCAACCTTTTGTGGCATTTTAATTTTTAAAGCACTGATACAGTCAACTTCACCTTAATTATGATTGGACACATTTCTGGAGTTTTTTTAAAAAGGTCCGATAAACCAAATTTTCAGTTTTTGGTTTTTGGTTGTTTTTGAATACCCCTGACTCAAGGCGGTTTCAAAACCATACAAAAAGCAAAAACTGGAAATTTGGTTTATTGGACCTTTTAAAAAAAAACTACAGATTTTTACCGTGCCACATTCACCTGTTTGCACACTAAGACAAAGTCTCGTTCTGCTTGCTGTTTTGAATATTAACCTCCATGTTTGTGTGTGTGTGAAGGTGGATGCACGCTCGAACATCACGAGTTTGGTGTTGTTTTAATGGGGAAAGTTTGGAGGGTAACCTTCGTAACATTAATTGTTTCTAACTGAAACGGGGCAACCGGTTAACTTCACCTTAAGGATTCCAAATCGTAATGTCAGAACAGGGCAAGCTTATGGTTTATTGGAATATAACGAAAAAATTACTTTCAACTTAAGGTTTGATGTGACACTTAAGTTAGTTAAGTGTGGTTAACCATTGCACAGTGGAAAAAATAGAGGAAAAAAACCGGACTGAATTGTTGCCGGTCAATTAGAACTTTCAACCAAAACTTTTCTTATCTGAAAAATTCCGAGGAATCGATTGGTAATTGACCCGCAAAATGTACCTGAAACTCATTTCGATGAAGAAGAGAGAATAGAAGAAAATGTGCTTTAAAAGTTATAGATAGAATCATATAATGTCTTAAAAAAAACAAGAATCAGTTTGTTTTACACAGATCCTGGATATGCGTTGAGGGATTATTTTTGAAAGAAATTACAGATTTCTTAAATGGAAAAAATATCGAAGATTTGGCAACCCTGTAAAAAATATTTAAACAAATGAATACTCAAAGCTTTATCAAACCTTTCAGGACCATCAGCTATTGTACATCGTTATATAATGTTTGGAAGAGCTTAAAGACTAATTATAATTTATAAGGTTCTGGCAACCCTGTAATAAGATATCGCTATTTCGAGTAAATTTATGAGATTGTACACGGAGAGACCGGCCAGGGCAAATCTAAGAAAATCTTGGTTAATTTAACTAAAAGTATGGGTAAATTTTTTAAACAGCTTTTTTTCAACAATCGATAGTTGATTTTGTTAACGCGAAATAGCTGGAATTTTTGTTGGTTAAACGGGCGAAAAAAAATCTAGCAGTCGACAGCTAGAATTTTTTTTGAGAAAATTAACTTAAAAATTTGTTGTTTTCAGCTGAAACATTGTGGAATATTCTGTAAAAAACAGGCTAGACCATATTTTTCAAAAATATTTATCGTTGTATCAACCGAAATATTTTTGCATGCAACAAATTATTAGTGGTTCATAACAAACATTGCTTAATTAAACATTATTTATGTTAGTGTCGATATAGATTTTCTTCAATTATCTAACGATACAGGCTGGGCCGAATTTCAAGCTATATTTTTTTTACTAATGGCTTACTTGAATACAGAAAAATATTCGTACATGTTGTCAATAATTAGCTGTTGTAAGCAATATTTTTTTATTGAATTTGCAGTAAATTTTATTATAATGCCTCACAAATTAATGCTGGGTGTTTTTATATTCGCATTTATTCTGCCTAAAATTTTAACTATACTTATTTGTTTTTTTTTTGCATGAAGTAATTAAATTACTGTTAAAAAGCATAAGAACAAAACATTTTTTAACTGTTGTTATCAAACATGTAAAGTTTGATTAATGTTTTTAAAAAATTTCGTTGCATAAATCTAAAAAAAATGAAAAAAGCATATTACAAATTTTGTTAAACATATTTAAAAAATGATGTTTGATTTCTACTGAATTCCTGAAAATAGAAAACGAGCAAAATTTTCTCCAAGTTTTAAGCTTATATTTTTATTATGTTGTATAAAACAAAGTGTTGCATTCACTTACCATCACTGTGAAATCATCCGATAAGTCATCATCATCTACAACGGTCTCAGGTTTAGTTATTTTTCTTGTGGTTGGACACAGAATTTACACCAAAGCGAAACTTTTGCTGCAAATAGACATATGAAATTTATTAGTCAATTAATACAAAATTCTTCATTTCGGCTATAAACTGAAAAAAGGAACGTAAATAAATGTAATTATAATGAGGAAAGAAGAAATATCAACAATGCTACTTAGCAAGCTTGCATTAATTTAACAACTACTTTTGGCAACACACTTTCATTGCATTTGATTCAATTTAATCAACGTACTCCGATTCCTGAAAAAAATATTTTGAGTTTCACTTACCAGTTATTGAGCATTTTTATCATCTTTAATCTATCTTTTATTAATTTTATTTTTTACACATTTCCCTTAATCTAATTTCCATTTATTTTATAGTTAATGATTCTGAAAAAATAATGGTTCATTAAAATTTTATCCATCGTGAGCACTAAGGTTTTGATGATTCAGTTTTCGAATTAAAATCACAATAGATAAATTGAGTTGGCCCGCCTCTTCCTTCCACTGCCCCTCTCTTTCGTTCAAACATTATCATAAAGTCCCCTCGCATCAGAGGTCCTCTTTGCAAATGTCCTCGTCTTGCTCTGCATAGTTTATCACCTGCAAAGAAATCATCAACAAACTTACTCACCAATTGCACCTCCACAGTTGCAACAGTGTTCACTTTGATTTGCCACTTCAACATTAGCCAAATAGTGTGATTTTCACCTTTCACATCCTCTCACTTCACAATTAACAACACAAACTCAACAAATCGACCGCTCTCGTTTGAATCCTGACTTCAAATGACAGACGTAAATAAACCCAAGTTCATCTTTTAAATATTCAACCAAATGTAAATTATATTCAACCAACAATTTTTTTGATTTTCCCAAAACCAGAGCTAACAGTCGAGCACGTTCATTCGAGTTCGGGAAACCAGTTAGCTTTTTGCCTATAGCATTTTAACAAACAGGTTATTAAATAATTCTGAATTTTGGTTGTTTCATTTGAAAATTGGCAGTTACAAGTACGTTTTTTTTTAATTTACGAATGTAAAATCAACGATTTTACTTGTTAAAATTTCTGGGCACAGTCTCTCCGTGTTTAGGGTAAAAATTCTATCTTAAATCTTTCACACATTAGAATCAACAATTGATCAATAACGTAGTCCATAAACATTTTTCTTGCTAAATTTAAAAAAAATCAAATGAAAACCGACTCCTTTCAACCAATTTTACTACTGAAAAAGCTCACCTCTTTCATTAGCCTATACCGAGGAAAAGTAGGGAGGCAATCCTGGAAACGAAACCCAGCCGCACAAAGTGAGAACGGTTGCCAACGAAACCACAAAAGTGCGGCGGTATCGTGATGGCAATTTTTCCTTTCCGGTTCCGGTTTCCTGGTGGTGCTCTGGTGCCACCCGCCGCGGTTCGAAGAACGGTCTTGGGGAACAGGCACTAACGATTAAAGTAAAAGTTCTGAAAAGTTGCAGTTTTTTTTTGCTAGTTATTGTTGAGAGATTCTTTTAAAACAGATTTTATTTTTGAAAATATATCAAAAGTAAAACTTATCCTACACAGCAAAAAATCCGATGGTAAAATCGCATGCAAAAGCATGCACATCACCTTTGTGAGCAAAAGCATGTAATATTGTATGAGAAAACGTGTACACAAAAAGCATGTACAAAAGAAAAATAAATCAATTTTGCACACCCCAAAAATAACATCAATCTGGTGAAAGTCATATCCAGATTACAAAGTCCGCGCCCCAACCGTCTCGGCTATCTCACCGTCTTGAATATGTTGTGTTCAACGCCGATGTAGCAGTAGGTTCCCCATACGTCGTATACTGAATTAACTGTATAAGATGTATCGGGAACGTACAGCTACATCGGTGTTGATCAAGCTAAATTTACAGCGACAAGATAGCCGATATGGTTGGGGCGCGGACTTTGTAATCTGGATATGACTTTCACCAGATTGATGTTATTTTTGGGGTATGCAAAATTTATTTATTTTTCTTTTGTACATGCTTTTTGTGTACACGTTTTCTCATACAATATTGCATGCTTTTGCTCACAAATGTGATGTGCATGTTTTTGCATGCGATTTTACACAGAAATTTTTTAATGTGTATTTGAGAGTAAATTTTATACACAATAAAAGGGTATAAATTTAGAAGCTTGAAAAATTTAATATTTAAGTGTTACTTTTTTTCGATGGTATTTTACCTCAGTTTTTGTAAAGTATTTGAAATTACATATAAAAATATGTAAATTTACACATTTTCAGAGGTAATATTACATATTTGGGTTGGACACAAAATCTGTCAAATTTTAATCGTTTTGTTCAAGATTCATGAAGATGAATTTCTCCTTTCAAGATGCATTTTATCAAAGAAACTGCAATCTACAAGAAAATGTCACTGCGAAATTCCTTTCGCAAGAAAATGCCAACATTTCTCACGATGAAACTGTTTTACACTCCAGTAAACAGTAATTGCAATAAATTCCTTCCACTGTTTTCCTGACCGGCAAATAATCTCCGATGGAAATCTGCAGCCTGGGAGACCAGATGATGTAATCATCTGCGAAGACGAGCAGTTTTTGTTGTTTGTTGCACCAATTAAAAGTGATCGCACGGAAATTGTGCAAAAAGTGGTTGTAAAATGGCACGCTATTTTACTGCCGGTGATAAAAGTTGCAGTCGCTGAGGAAATTCCGCGAGTACTTTCAGCGGGTTTTCAGTCATGATAACCTCGTTACAAAGTTATGTTTTTAATAAGTTTGGGACGAAGAAGAGAAACTGACATCACTGTCAATTACCTGAAACTTAAAAAATCAATTTTTTGAGTTTATTATTTAAACTGACTCTCTTTAGCACAAAACTGTTGTACATTTCAACCTTCCTTCTTTCACCCAATTAGCCCAGTTTTGAACATCTCCCTAAAATTGACAGCACATGTCAGCATCACGAACACGTCTTCCCACAAATTGCGACTACATGCCCTAACGAACCGGAAATCATCTTTTCTCCTCATTTTTCCCTCCCATGTGACATCGCTCAATCTGGGCAAGAAAATCGATTTCCGGCGTGTTGATTGCAACTATGTTGGCCCGTCCCGCCATGTGATGAAGTGTTCCTCTCTCATAACCTCACTTTTGTCCACGTTTGATCCGATATCACTTTAATTGCTTGCGCCATCAGCTTTTGCTCCATGTTCTGTGCAGTGTTGCCAGTTTTTACTAGCATTGACACTTTTTCTTCAATTTCGAGTGACAATTTGAGCCTGACCTTAACTATATTGATAGTGAACAAGATCAATAACAACCCACGCTGCCCTAGTTTGAAATTTATAGCAAATATAAACAAAAAAAAACAAGCACCAACCAACAGCAGCTGGCCCCGGTGTCCAGGCAAAATATTAAAAAACTTTTCCAATATTTTATTTAACATTTTCCCGTCGACCAACGATGTTGTGCCCGGACGAGCCCGGACCGATTGCGGTTTTTTGCGTTGCTTCCGCGATCCTAACTGACAGCATGTTCGCTTCCGCTTCCGCCGTCGTGTTGACAACCCACGAACCGCAGCAGGCTTCGATACACATTTCCGAGAACCCTTTTTTTTTCACCATCCCACCTTTTTGTCACACTGTCAATAGTTGTTACTGGGCACTTTTCATTAAAGTAGGCGCCCACCATATTAGCCGGCAGTGTTGCCAGCGCGGTTGACATTTCTTTCTGTCGTCGCACGTGGTGGTGGGGGGAGTGGTTTGTGGTTTTGCCAGCATAACCACAATACACTTGTCACACAGCAGCACAGCCAGCACAGAAGGCAAAAGCGATTCCACTTTTGTGAGGTTATGTAGACCCATGGGTTGCACTAATTTTTCCTCCGTTGCACCAGCAACGGGGTCTGCCTTGGCAAAAGATCGTTTTTGCGGTTTTTCGAGTTTGGGGCAGATGGGATTTTACATCGAGATTCTTTGCTGGTACGTTGGCAAGGGCATACGAGCCATGAGATGCCTTTACAGATAACTTTCCTTGACCATTTTTCCCCCACTTATCGACACGTTTAGCCTCTTGTCTTTAATTAAATTTGTCTCTTGCCAGGTTGGTTTTGTAAAAGTTTATACTTTTTGTGCTCGAGTCAGCTGTTGAATGTCAGATTGTGGTGGAAGCAGACAGGTCCAGCCCGAGCAGACGGTAATAACTTGGGAATAACAATTTTTGATATTTGAAAATACTAGGCCAATAACATTTTATGTTATTTATAACAAGATTTGTTATTCGACGTTATTATTTTGTTGTTATTGGATTGTTATTGTAATAACAGACTAATAACATTTTCAGTTATTCTTCGAACAAATCTTTGTTATTATTTTTTGTTATTTTAACAACTAATCCGATCATCCCAATAACAGTTTGAGGTATTCTTCCATAACAAAAAATGTTATTCCAAAGTTGTTTTGGCTTTCAACCAATATCAGACCAATAATAAATTTTGTTATGATAACATAAACTGTTATTAATCCCTTTTGCAAAAATTGATTTTTCAAGAAGATTCCATAACACTTTCTGTTATTTTAACAGTATTTGTTATTGAAATGGCATGAATTTTGTTATTACCGTCTGCCCGGGAGTTGAATTTAATCGCACAAAATTGGAAAATATTTTTTTTAAATAAATTAAATAAATAGATTTCTGACAATAAAAAACACATTTAAAAAAAATATGTGAATTCTACAATAATTGTGCTTTAGGTTTTTGTCCCTCGACTCTTGTCAAGTTTGAGGATGGAGGAAAGATAGACTGTAACTCTTTTCAAGATTTCAACGTATTTTGCCAGATTTTTAGCTTTTCTTGAATAAATTTTTATTCAAAATGTTCGTGCAAAGGACAAAATTCTTCAAAATAGGTTATGTTATACTATGTTTAATAAGTTTCAAATTGTGCCATCTTTAAACACAGTAATGGATGAGTCCAATAGATATTTTCAAACAAAGTAAAAATAACCTTCCAACAGCTTCACAATCCCCCATATCGATTACGCAAACAATATTGCTTAATCCACTTTTGTCCCGCTCAAAGCTGTCCCAATTTTCCACCGAAAAGCAATTTGCAAAATGCACAGAAAAAAAAATCGCGCAAAATAAAATCCAGTAACGATATGAACAACAAACAACTTCACTATAAAGCTGACAAACCAAATAACTCATGTAACCATTTTATCGCCGCCATAAACGGCTCCGGCTCGCAATGCGATTAAAAGTAGCTAGATTAATAGCTTTATGAACCGGTGCGCGCACATGGCCCAGGTCCCCAAGTCCTGCAGGCAACAACAAAAAAATGGCGCCCCTTCCGGGAAAACCTGCACCACTCTGTGTACGCGCAACTGACAAAGAGATAAAACAAACACTTTCCACACTTTTCCCTGCCTGACCAGGCACAATTTCCCACATTTTATTTCAACCGCTCGTCCCCACCCCCCTCGCATCGCCTCTGGCAGGCAGTGATGCCAGCTTGCGGGGGTTCAAAGGGCTAAGTCTCGTTTTATGAAATTGTTTCATAAATTTTATTTATATTACACGCGCGTTTATCCACCTCCTAGGCAACCGAAAACCGGATGTGCCCACCCCCCACCCTAAATCCCCCCATTTTTTTCAGCTGTCTGTCAAGTTATCGCACACACAGAGATCTGTCATCTGCCTCCCACCACCGCGTTCTCTGCGCAACCGGTCTGGCAAGACTGGTTCTTGCGCGTCTCATCAGTGTGACACGATCCGTTTGGCGGAAAGATTAATTACATTTACTTTCCAACAATTTAATTACATTTTATAACTCGACCGCGTCTGGCAGCCCTTCCACCCCCGTTGCCAGTGTGTCCTGATTTTGTCCAGAGGGAATTTTGCAGTATTTTTCGTCAATTTTTCGCATCATATTTTTTTTATTGTTGGAGAACAAATTTATTCAATGTTTACGGGCTGCCGCGGACTGGCGGAATAATGCGTGGGTGAAAAGGTCGCTGATGCTTTTTTTAAGAGTTGCAATTTTGATTAAAAATGGTTTAAAAAGTTTGGCATGCCGAAACAAATAAGCCATTTTGTTTAAAAATGTTTCTAGGTGTTTGTAGCTAAACTTCAATCTTTTTTTCTTTTCTTAACAGGTAAGCAACGCGAGCGAACTTTGCTGATTGTGGAATCAGGTAACAATTTGGTCTTTAAGGCATAGATGTTCAAAATAAACCAGACAATAATATATAGAAAATAAAAAGAGTACCGCACGTGTGGCAAATTCGACCAACAATTCATCTCGGAAGTTTAATTCCGCTTGAAAGTGATAAATTACAGTTCTGTGCAGTTATGTGAGCAATACACATCTGTATGTGTGGTATGTTTGCGGCTACCAGAGTGGTCGACCTACGCCATGTTTTTACTAAATTAAATTTAACATTGCTCGAACCCGGGCAGACGGTAATAACAAAATTCAAACAAATATTGTAAAAGTAACATAAAGTGTTATGGAATCTTCTTGAAAAATCCATTTTTGCAAAAGGGTTAAATAACAGTTAATGTTATCATAACAAAATTTATTTTTGGTCTGATATAAGTTGAAAGCCAAAACAACTTTGGAATAACATTTTTTGTTAAGGAAGAATACCTCCAACTGTTATTGGGATGATCGGATTAGTTATTAAAATAACAAAAAGTAATAACATAGATTTGTTCGAAGAATAACTAAAATTGTTATTAGTCTGTTATTACATAACGATCCAATAACAAAAAAATCATAACGACGAATAAAAAATCTTGTAATAAATAACATAAAATGTTATTGGCCTAGTTTTTTCAGATATCAAAAAATGTTATTCACAAGTTATTTCCGTCTGCTCGGGAAGCGTAAAGCTTTAAAAACGGTCCGACTTAACAAGGCCATGACCAACCACAAAAAAATGAACATGAGTGTAATTAAATAAACTGTAGCTTACAATTCTAAAAATGCATTGGAAAAACGTAACCTAAAGTGTAATGAAAATAATTTTTAAACATTTCAAACAATTTTTGAAACAAACATTTGAAAAAAAAATCTAGTAATCTGGGAACTCTGCTAAACAGTTGACATGTTACAGTTTATAGAGTTATCTACGTGCGCATGTATTGCGTGTACGTACACGAAAAAGATTGAGGTTAAATTTTGTACCGTCCAGCAAAACAAATGGCGTGCTAGTGTGCGTGAGAGCGGGCTTAGATAACTCTATTCTGTACACAGACACATACACGCTCATACAAAATAACGCATTTACTGATGCACGAAAGCGATTTATTTTCATTTATCCTCCCTCCGCAAACGTCAAATGGCATAGCATAGCATAGCATTACGGGTCTGTACTAGAGGCTCTTAATAGGGAGACTGGCTAGACTTTTCTAAACCGATCTGGCAACGTATGTTTTGAGCTTGCCAACACTACCAAGTTTTGCTTGGCGTAAAGGCAAATGCTCGTTTGGATACGTCAAACTCGTCTGTACCACGCTGTAGGAGGTGCCACAATGGTCAATTCAATACTCTTAGACCATTAAATTGTTGCTCAGAACAATCTGACAGTCCCAGGGGGATTTGAGATATCCCTTCGCAAACGTCAAATCGGTACAAACTTGCCGCATAAGATACACTCTTTGTTTACAAACTCACATTTTCGCAATTAAACTGGTTTGCTGTAGTTGATGTTAACCTTGTTATCATGTTCACAGCCAACTTTTTTTTCAAAATTGAAATGAAGTATGGTAGATGTCCCTATATTGGGCACAGTACCTCTATTGGACCTACCGAACTCAATTAAATACAGAAATCTGCAATTAAATATAAAATCCAAACCTGCCGCCGATCAAAATCGCCTAAATGTCAGTAAAATGTTCAGGATGGCCTGAACGAAACATGTTTCTAACGAGAAGGTGAAAGTTACAATCACAGTCACAGTTACATGAAATTTGCGAGGAAAAAAACAAGTGGAATACAGAGAGAATTTAATAAATAAAATGAAAATACTGAAAGTTGAATGTTGACATTTGAACTCATTAAAACAAGCAGGATATTTATTATAGGACGGGATTCAAACCAACGAATCGTTTCTGTACCAATTTTTTGCTCAGTGCTCCAGCAATTGAGGATACACCCCCGCGCGGAGGAACCGGTCCAATCCCAGTCAGCACGGGGGCGGATGGTTTGTCCAGATAGTGGCTCAGCAGAGCAGCAGAACTGTCAGCTAAAATTTAGCACACCAGGATAAAACAAGTTTCGACTTCCCGGGCAGCAAAGACGAAAGTTGTATCCTTTCCGGGCACACTCGGTTCTAACCGGTTAGAGGATTTTTAGGTTAGGTTTTTTTAATAAACGTTTTCATCGGACTTTTTTTTTCTGTCCCAATTTCCCCCTGTCTGCTTCTAACTGTGAAGAGAAGGATTGAGCGGGGGGGGGGGGGGGGGGGGAAAAAACTATTTGCAGAAAGTGCTTTTCGCTGGGCAGCTCAGTTTCGACTGGACCGGTCGAAAAAAAAATCTTCTGTACATTAACCAGATAAAATAGTGGCAAAATATTGCCCCACATAGTATCCCCGAAAGCTTCGGGACCGACACCCCCGACATCCGTGCAAGAAAGGACCACCACTTTGGAGAATTTATTGCATGTGGTTTAATAGAAATAATAAAAAAATGTGTTAACGGACACATTGCCAGCGAGATAAAAGAGAGTGTGTGAGGTTGTGTTTGTTAAATGTCAACTCGAGATACGAAAAAACCTTGCAAACTCTGGCGCCCTAATTAGAAAATGTTATTTATTGTTGGTTTTTACCCGCTTTTCGCTTGAGCGTGTAGTGGTGTCCGTTTGTGCACATGTGAGTTGTGGTCTCGTTAAATGGCTGTTATTTTAAGGGAAACAAATTTGATGACAGTTTATTTGAGGGCAGTCCACTCGGAGGTACAAATGCACACACTCCCACTCACCCTTGCCAATTTGCTGGACAGGATTGATGGCGGTATGTGGAAATAATTGCATTTACAACCAGTTCGGTGAATGATATGGGCCATAAATAACGTGACATTTAGGGAGGGGGAGTGAGCACTAATTGGAATGTGATTGTGTGTGTGTTTTTAGTTCAGTTTCAAATGGGTTTACTGGCTATAACAAATTTAGCGGTGTCGCTGAAAGCTTTAGAGTCTATTAAACAATTTGATTAGAGTTTTGGCATGAATTACAATTCAGATTGCAGTTTTTTTTTGCGCAAGGCACAGCCATTTATATGAAAATAGAACCAAATCCATAACCTGGCAAACATATCGACGCTGACGTGCTATCATGTCGCACCCGCCATTTCGACGTTCCGAGAAAAACGCGTTTGAATGTTTGACCTTGAATAAACTAAAACTAGAGCACGCAATGTAAACAATGAAAAACACGTTTTGTTTGGTTGACCATTCTGTACATTGCCCCGAAGTTTGGTTGTATTTGATTGCCGGAGTCCCGAGTTATAATTACAAATGTTTACGGTAGTCTAACTTGTACGTTCGTCAAACGCGTTCTGACCTGAAATCCCTTTGGCCAATTGTCGCACTTACATCAATTTTCAGGCTGTGTCAAGATAGCACGACAAGATTGAAACTTCTTTCATATGAAAAGTGACAAAAATCCGCGGAGCTTTTTTGGTTTTTATTGAATATCTCAGGATTGAAATCGAATTTTGGGGATCTGTGATGGTCAAAAGGTGAGGCATTGTAAGCTGCACAAAATGGCATTCCTAACTCAATTTTGCCCAAAATGCACGTACGACAAGTAAGCACGACGGCGACGATATGAAATGTTCCCCTATATTTGTTTGGGATAACTGAGTGAGGTATTTCACTGAGTTTGACAGCTGTCAAATTCTGTCACTCTTGTGTTTATTTCTGACGACCAAATGCACAGATTGTTTTGGATAGAGAAATCTACCGATGAGAATTTTCCCTAAATGAGGAAACTGAATGCATGTCTGTTCGTTGGCATATCAAACCAATGGTCTAATTCTAATGAGTGCCTTGAAGCATCTTATGCAGGCTATCGTTACTAACCAATAAAAGCTGTATACGCACTTCGGAAGGAACCAGTTAAGACAAAATTCAAATGGGCAGCAGCGGCAGCGAAAGCAAGCCAGAGAGGGTGAAGAAAAGCCCGAAGAAATCGTTCCCTCTCCTTTGTTCTGCTGTTCGTAAAGCCATTTCTTGACCCCTTTTCTTGGGAGTTACAAATTACAAATTAAAAAAGAAATCTGACAACGATTTTTGAGTGCCTCGAAATACTTGTCAAAAATGAGTGCCCTGATTGCAGAAAAATCTAGGTCGTAAAAATCCAGATCCCTGATTGGTTAGGAAAATGTAAACTTGGTTGTTGGTGAGGGATAGAGACATCTACCGATGAAAATTAACCCTAAATAAGGATCCTAAAGATCTTTTAAAAGATGCGTCTTTAAACTCATTCAAAATCAGACCATTTGATTGGTAGAGAGCCAGCCAATAGAAATACACGATCCCCTTATTTAGGGTTAATTCTCATCTAACGTCGCTATCTCAACCAATCAGGTAATGTTTACATTTTCCCAACCAATCAGGGATTTGGATTTTTACGACATAGATGTCGCTGCAATCGGGGCACTCAACTTTGGCAAGTATTTCGAGGCACTCACCAAAAGTTCGACGGTAACATTAAAGTGCCTAATAGAAAGTGGGGACACGAGAAACTGAGAACCCAGCGATTTTCTGTCAAAAAATTGAGCACCTCCAAGATCTTACACATAAGGTGCTTACAATCTCTCCTTCGTCCATACACTCAAAGTAAAAAGTATCCTTTTTTCAAGTTCACCCGTCGTCACCCTTTAAAAGGGTATTGAAAATGTACTGAATTTGACATACCCTTTTAAAAGGGTGACGCCGGGTGAACTTTATAAAAGGATAGAAAGTATCCTTTTTGAGGATTGATAGTACCCTTTTGAGGGATACTTCTGACTTTGAGTGTAGGATTTGTCAAAAAATGAACACCTTCCATTTAAACGCTTGGTAAAATTTGAGTGACCAACTGTGAGTGGCATTGCATTTTGAGTGCCTTGTCCCCACTTTCTATTAGGCACTTTAGGTAACATTTCAAAAGGCATCATATACATTTTGACACTTTCTGGGTTATTGCATATTCTAAAAGTACTCCTAATAAGCTACCTCTGCACCAAAAATTAGCAAAAGTTACTTCAGTAAAGTCTGTTTAATCATGATTTTAAATAAAGTAACATAAACAAAATCTCTGCCATCAGCAGCTCTGTTTAAATCGCCCTGTCAACCTGTCAAACAAAAGACTACATAAACCTCGTGACGAAAAAAAAGCATCATGAACAAAGCGCCATGTACATTCGGCGAAGAAAAACGAATCATAACAAAGCGCACCCTCCAATGCCAGCAGGGTGATATAGACGTTGGTGATTTCAAAAGAAGTTAAGTTTGTTTTTCTTAAATAAAACGACGGAAATAATGTTTTATTGAATTTGGATGATCAAGTATCAATGAAAGCAACGTTTTTCATCGTTTGTTATTATTAGAACATCTTATTTTGCTTTTATATTAAAATGGGAATTGGATGGATGCTCAACATTCAAATGCGTTATTCTCAAAACGCATGGTTTGTACATGATGCTTTTTGAAATGTTGGCGTCGAGTTGTCATATATCTTACTTAAGGATCTCTAAAGGATTCTGGATGTCTATTGGTTGGCATCCCAACCAATCAAATGTTCTTATTCTAAATGAGTGTATTGCCGAATATCTTTCATGATCCCTAAGTTAGTTATGCCTACACTCTGATGGGAGTTGTACTCATTTTATAAGTAAACAAAATCCTTTTGACAGACACGCAGAAAAATATTTTGTAGAATCAGCCTGTACGAGGTTTGATTCAACAAAATTTTTGTTGAATATAATCAACGCCGATTTTGCGTTGAAACAAACCTTGATTTTCTCAATTCCACAAAATTCTTTTGTTGTTTTGAAAAAGTTGCTTTGACGTTTAGCGTTGATTCAACAAAAATCTTTATTTCAAATCAACAAAACGTTTTGTTGATTCAAATATGCCTTATTTTTCTGCGTGGACTTTCATTTTAACAACGCTTACTTGTTAAAGAGTTTGTTTGAGCACCGTGTAAAAGAGCTGTCAAACTGAAAATTTTACCCTGAAGTCATCGGGGGTTAAGTGCACACATTTTGTGTTAAAAACCCGATTTAATCCCACCTGGGGTGAGATAGAGCCTTTCTTACTAAAGAATATAACAATGGTAGAACTTCTTTCAATTCATAACATTGACTTTGTTTAGAAGAAGAAGAAAGTCTTATGATGAAAGCAAAGTATTATAAATGATATGATTTCCAAAAGAAACAAAAAACGCCATTTTCACCAAAATAATATTTTTAATCGTACATATTCTTAATAAAACAAGCGTTTATGACAAACGCGAGCATAGCAAGCTTCACATGCGCCAGTGACAACGCACACCGCGGTAGGTGCAAAGAAATACCGAGGTATAAGTGAACCGCATGTGCCGCACGGTGCAGGGATGATAGCCATTCAGCTTCTACGAATGTGACAGAGTGACAGAGATAGCTATTTTTACAACCGCACCACTACACACTCAATCACGAGTACCTTAGGTAGAAAGCCATTGGCGTCGCCAGCATTGAAAACTTTGAAAACGATATAAACGATGAAAAGCTTAGAAAGCTCCTATTGGAATCCAATGAACCCTGTTAAATAAACATACGAAATCACGAAAAAATTAAGTCTACTTTTAGGCGATTTTCGGAGCACACGGAAAACAAATAGAATGTAGCCGGATGAATGTCCTATGTCACAAAAGTTTTTAAATAAACATTGGACAGTTATGCAAAAACAAACAGGGCAAAAGAAACCGAAAATCTACGATATCTTACATGATGTAGGAAACATCGGTAGACAAGCTACTACAAACGAGTATAAGTCGCGCCAGCATTCGAAGCACAACTTGACAACTTGTCGACTTGGCGACGAAGCGTCGAAAATCGATGCAGTGTGATTTTTTGCCGATTTTTCCGATTAAAATTCATGATGAATCGACATATTTACGAAGATGGAAATGACGTCCTGGCTTAAAGTAAAACCTATACCTTTCTTTAGTAAGAAAGGCAAAAAGTAAATCGTTCTAAAAATTGATCGGGATTGCCGACCGATGTCGAATTTGTTTCAGATGCTCACTCATGGTCTGTACTATGAATGTAGCAAGAAATTTTGAATAAAATCTGAAATGAAAAATGTTGGCAAAGTTCACCAGGTGGGCTTTTACCTTTTTTTAGGGATTTTTTTTCTTATGGTAGGACAATCAAACTGCTCTAACTCCAGAACCATATTATGAATCTGGATGAAAATTTGGGAGGTTGTAGGGCTCGAAAAATGCAATTTTTGAGATAAATAAAAGATATGAAAATGAAAAAATTTGACCATATTTTCATTTGAAAACTGTGTATTTTGTTGAAAAGTCTGGCCGCATTCGAAAACAGATGGATATTTCGAAATTTGCGCGGCAACTCGCCCAGGTTCAGCACACTAGCTTTCATCTGCATTTAGAAGAATCGAAATCGGAAATCGATGCAGTGTGATTTTTTGCCGATTTTTCCGATTAAAATTCATGCTGAATCGACATATTTACGAAGATGGAAATGACGTCCTGGCTTAAAGTAAAACCTATACCTTTCTTTAGTAAGAAAGGCAAAAAGGGAAAAAGCATGTATTTCCATCGTGCGCCTAATGTTGGCATATCAACACTTTGATGTTTAATACCAGCTTCTAAAAAGCGTTATCAACTGTAATGAGGTAATCAAAGGCTAAATCAGTACATACACGCACTTGGTAAGGAACCGGTCAAGGAAATTTTCAAATGAGTAGCAGCGGCAGCGAAATCAAACCAGAGAGGGCGAAGAAAAGCCGCAATGAATTGATCCCTATCCTTTGTTCTGCTGTTCGTTAAGCTGTTTCTTGACCCCTTTACTTTGGCCCTAAATTGGAAGTGACCAAGCAAGCTCCACGCGGTTTTTTTTATATTTTTTTTAAATAGTGAAATTGGGCAAAACCTGCCAAAGATACGAGAATTTCCCCCAAACTGACTCACAGTGTTTAAACACACTCTTTAAAAATCGTTGCCTACCCCGGAAATTATTGCCCGAATGCATCCAATCGGAAATAGCCCCCTAGCGTGAGTAAATCGATACCACACACTCGAAATTGTATCAGTCCGGAGCTCGATTGTGTAGCGCATCGGGCGGAACATAATTTCAAAATGATTGATCATTAATAAGCAATTAGTGCGAGCCAAAACCAGGCCCCTCACCCCGCCATTTCCACTAAAAAAAAACGGTTTCACCTCTTTTTCACCTCATCTGAAGTGTATCCACATGTTTGCCGAAAAGTACGGTTCGAAAATTACTCCACCGTGCGCCCGTAGTTAGGCTACCCACCAAAACACATTATACCAAAAGAGTGCCAGGGGGGGAGGGACCTCCTCCGCGGTTCGGTTGCTAGCTTTAATTCATCGGTTTATTATGCTAATGTTAATTAGAATTTACGTTTAATAGAAACACAAATAATGTACCCAAACCCGCGTCCTGCTCTCGCCTTCTATTTCGCGTGTATCGCGTATTGTATAACTCGAAGGCGAAGGTGACGCGAAGCGAATTGTGGGCGAACCCCGCGATCGTCGGTGGCCAGACACGGGAGGACAGCAGGAACAAGTGACTGTTTACACTAGGTAAATATTAAATCCCAGCAGCAGCTTCGAAGCTACGTGTCCACGTGGGCTCTGTTGTTTGCCGATGGGTGGCGTTGCCAGGTGAGAGACCGCCGTCGTCCTCGTGCGGAGTTGTAGTTTGTGTAAGGGGAAGAGCAACAGCTTCGGGGGGACGCTTGCTACTACCCCGGAAGCGTCAATGAGCGGTGGACTAACGGAAGTGACACGGTGGGAAAAGTAAAAGTTGAAATGTGGAAGATCTGGAGTTTTGGCACACTGACGAAATGCTGTCAGTTGCTTTGACGTTTTGAAAAACAGTACACGCACATTCTAAATTACTTAGATTACGTCAAACTCAGTCCTACTAAAGAATTAGTAAGCAAGATTTGAGATGCGCATGTATTGCGTGTACCTACACGAAAAAGATTGAGGTTAAATTTTGTACCCGCCAGCAAAAGAAATGGGGTGCTAGTGTGCGTGAGCTCGGGCTTAGATAACTCTATTCAATTTTCATTGAACTCTGATGGGTTAAACTTTTCCATGTGATAAACAAACAGCTGTCTCTCAACTCAACACAATAATCTTCAGTTTGCTGGACATCGAGCTGTCATTCATTGAAGTCGGTTCTACAACCAAATCCATGCAAATTTCTTACCGGGCTTTCTGCAAAGAACAAACTTTTTAAATGTTCTGAATATTGTTTTCTAGATTAAAAGCTTCAAAAGTTTCTCGTCCAATCATAAAGTCAAATGTACACGTCCACTGGAATGTACTCATTGCTGTCTAAAGTTGCTTTTGCTGCATGGATGCATAAACAAAATGTGTTGAAATTTCCCTCAGTGCTAAACAAGTAAACGTTCGCTCGTTTCGCACTGCCACCAACTAGCACTGGGACTGGCACCAGCTCCAGCGGTACGTTGTTTTTGAGGTTATAATTAGTGCAATTTATATGGCATTTTGTATAACTCTCCAGAGCATGAACTTGGCCCTCAAGGTCCCCGCCTATCTAACACGAAAAACAACACGGTACAAAGAGCAGAAAATTGAGTGCGGGCTCCTCTCGAGTCGCTGAATTTTAATCAAAAATTCAATCGCTGTTTAATTAATTTACGATGACCTACGGAAACGCGAAATTCGACGTGACGATGGCGATCCTTGACACAACCTCCCCCCCCCCTCCCCACCCCCCTCCAGAAAATCTAATATCAATAAGAACGCCGCGCGACCACGAAAAACGGACACGTGACTGGAATTTTGATTTGCATCGACGACGAACCCCCCCCCCCTGCCAACTCCAAATTCTAACCTCAAATCTATTGTTTGCTAGGCATTAGGTAGGTGGCGCGCGCTTGTTTCTATTGGTTCTGGTCACGTTTTAGAGCTGGAGAGGGGGGACACGTGATGAGTGATGCAGATGTGTCAAATGAGCGATAAATCATTGCGCCAGAAATGCTGGTTTGAAGGAGGGTTGGGGCAGGGTCCGGAAGTTAGTGCCAGCTCGAAGCAATGCAGGATTAATGAGAAACTAATTTATTAGCGAAACTTTGGCCAAGTTGGAGTGTTCGATGACGATCGTGGACGGTTTGTTGATTCAAAAGTGGGCAGTAGTGGTCGTAAATTGGAGCGCACATATGGTCATTAGGGCGACCAGACAAGTGCAAACGAACGTGACGTTTTGGAAATGCATTTCAATCGATTGAAGGTCTTTAAATGGATAACGCTTCAAATCTGCCTCTGTAGGTCCGACAAAGCAGCCGATTCGCTAGATACAGAACTGTCAAAAACAATGTTTAGATACGAGGTGATGTACACGCTCAAGACAATCTACCAATTTTGTAAAATAATTTAGTTCCAAATGCTTTTCAACTGTAGAAAAAAAAAACAAAACTTACATGCTGTTGTACCCATTAAATTTCAACAAAAAGTCACCGATTAAGTCCTCACTCTTGCTTTTCACGCCATCACCCGTCAAGTGGCGTCAAAAAGTGCAACCAGCGGATCCCAAAAGTCAGCGCGCCACCCACTTCAACATGTCAATTGCATGGCTCCCGTCAAAGTCATGTACACTAGCCTGTCCCATTTTGAGGTCATGTCGAGGAATTTCAGGTGCTCACTTCTTAAATGATAGATTATGATGTTAGGAACAATGTTTTCTTAGACAAGAAAAAATAATAAAATACTTTCTCGCACCCCCTAGTCGATTTACTGAAAAAAGTCACTTTTTTGAACAAATTTTCTAAAATCGCTTGGAATCAATACAAAAACTGTTTCGATCAGGTGTGTATTATCTTCAAACGATAGGTTTCTGTCCATAGATTAAGATGCACTATCAATATTGGACGAAAATTTAAGTTTTTGGACTCTCCCAGGCGGATTTGTGTCGAAAAAATCGCATTTTTTCGAAACTTTTTTCAGACATGTTCATTTAATTTAGGGTAGCCTATTTTTCCCAGTGAAATCAATACATGCAGCTTGTAGGAAATTTCATGGCGAACATTTTTCCCTCTGAGAAAATGCAATTTCGACACTCCAGAGCCGAGATATTTGAGTTTTAGTGAGGAAAAAAGTGCCAATTTTCAAAATTTCTCAGAATTCAGAAGCAAGGCCTACTAATTACACGATGTAGCAAGCATACGTCTCAAAGGTCAGGGTATGCTTTTTATAGTAATTTTAGCCGCTGAATCCGAATCTGAAATCAAATTTCGTGCAAACAGTGATGTTTTGGAGCTACACCCTTTTGGAATGTTATTTGCGTGTTTAAGAGGCAGTTTTTGTAAATATTGCTCGGTTTGTTCTAGAGGTCGTATCAAGGTGCTCCGATTTGGATGAAACTTTCAGCGTTTGTTTGTCTATACATGAGATGAACTAATGCCAAATATGAGCCCTCAAAGACAAAGGGAAGTGGGGTAAAACGGGCATTGAAGATTGAGGTCCAAAAAACATAAAAAATCTTAAAATTTCTCGCATTTAAGTAAAACTTCATCAATTCCAACTATCTTAGATGCATTTGAATGGTCTTTTGAAGCACTTCAAAATGAGCCATAGACATCCAGGATTGGTTTAACTTTTTCTCATAGCTTTTGCAAATTACTGTTAAAATTGTTTTTTTAAACCTCAATTTTTTTTTGCAACATCCTCCAATACCCATACTCTTTTAGTTCAAAAGTTAGGGAATTTCATGGACTATAAGCCTACGGCAATAACTTTTTTGCCAATCGCAGTTTTTCTCATAGTTTTTCGATTTTTCTATAACAAACATTTTACAACGTTAGTTATTGTTCTGTAGGCATCCATAGCGGCACTTTTTAGTCTCACTTTTGTCATATTCGAAATCCTCGGAAAATTCAAACTTCAATGCCCGTTTTACCCCACTTCCCTTTGTCTTTGAGGGCTCATATTTGGCATGAGTTCATCTCATGTATAGACAAACAAACGCTGAAAGTTTCATCCAAATCGGAGCACCTTGATACGACCTCTAGAACAAACCGAGCAATATTTACAAAAACTGCCTCTTAAACACGCAAATAACATTCCAAAAGGGTGTAGCTCCAAAACATCACTGTTTGCACGAAATTTGATTTCAGATTCGGATTCAGCGGCTAAAATTACTATAAAAAGCATACCCTGACCTTTGAGACGTATGCTTGCTACATCGTGTAATTAGTAGGCCTTGCTTCTGAATTCTGAGAAATTTTGAAAATTGGCACTTTTTTCCTCACTAAAACTCAAATATCTCGGCTCTGGAGTGTCGAAATTGAATTTTCTCAGAGGGAAAAATGTTCGCCATTAAATTTCCTACAAGCTGCACGTATTGGTTTCACTGGGAAAAATAGGCTACCCTAAATTAAATGAACATTTCTGAAAAAAGTTTCGAAAAAATGCGATTTTTTCGACACAAATCCGCCTGGGAGAGTCCAAAAACTTAAATTTTCGTCCAATATTGATAGTGCATCTTAATCTATGGACAGAAACCTATCGTTTGAAGATAATACACACCTGATCGAAACAGTTTTTGTATTGATTCCAAGCGATTTTAGAAAATTTGTTCAAAAAAGTGACTTTTTTCAGTAAATCGACTAGGGGGTGCGAGAAAGTATTTTATTATTTTTTCTTGTCTAAGAAAACATTGTTCCTAACATCATAATCTATCATTTAAGAAGTGAGCACCTGAAATTCCTCGACATGACCTCAAAATGGGACAGGCTAATGTACACAGAAGAGGTGTATAAAAATCACGCGAGCCAATCCACACTGCTGATGACCGGGAAGGGGTTGATTCCGGTTGGTCATCCGGTAGCTAGGTGTGAAATGTGTGTGGGATGAAAAAGATTGACGGATCGATTTTAACAGATTTTTGTTAGGTTATTTCTGTTTTCAAAAGGGGTTGATGTACTCATTTTGCTTATTATTACTACTGTCAAATAAATGTGTTGTGCACTAGGACAACAAATTTTCATTAAAAAATTCCAAATTTGAATGCCAAGTGTTGACCCATCACCGCACGCGGGCCACAGACCAACTGACAGCAAACTGACACCGGGCTAATGCGCAGTTTAGTACCGCAACGATGCACCAGAGAGTGCCCCTTCCATTCTCGAGCTCTGACGCGGGTTGCGTTTTTGATTTTAATGGACGAAATTAGTGTCCGGCGCGAGCTGGGACGTCGACGCAGAGCTGGAAATGATAAATTAGACACTCATTTTAACGAGCCACAGCTTATCTTGCGGCGCGGAAGGGTTTCGGGGGGTTATGTTTTTGTTTCCCCGGTTTTGTGATTAATTACTGGCAGTTTTATGCGCGAAACGATGAAAATTAAACGGCAATAATTAATTAGGCAAAGATGTACGAGAAAAATGCGCAAAATGGTGCAAAATTAACGAAAACTGTGTTAAAAAAGACGTCTGTAACTGTTGTTTACACATCAAAGACAGCTGATCACAGCGCCGCACTGTAGTGTTAACAATGTCGGCAACTATCTAGAACACTGAAACCAATCTTCAAAGTCCCAAAAACAAACAGCTACGCCTCAGTACAGCCTTTCAATCACAGTATATTGTTCGAGCAATGTAATTGTTTGGAGCCCTAAACCTTTATTACTGGCACTGTTTGCCACCACCAGCCAACAAGACGAGATACACTACGATTGTTCAGAACTATAAGCAGAAACTACAACAGAACTCTGCAGATAATTCTGTTTACGACTGAATGCTCTATCGTACACCCTTCCCTCCAACAAACTTCTTACGGGATTCCGGAACTCATCAATAGGATTTGTGTCGTCTGTTGGGTGAATTGAATGCAACTCTGCCGCCTCCAGGAAAAGCCCTAAGATTTTCTGGTGCCGTCAACGGCCTTTCGGAATTGTGATTCCTGAAGCTGTTCGGAGAACTGAACGAGCCCGGAGAGTGGAATCGATATTCTTCACTTTGCGTGACCGCACCGGCCTTCGACAGGTCAAGCCGGGTGTGTTGGGCTAGCTTTTCAAGTTGGTCACTCCTGAGCAATTCCAGCTCAAATCAGGAACTTTTCTGGTACTTTTGTACCCGACCCTCTCCGATTTCAACGAAACTTTGTAGACATGTTATCCTAGGCCTATATAAGCCATTTTTGTGTATATGGAGCCAATAGTACTCGAAAATAACATTTGAGGAGGGCATAAGGTATTTAAATATTTTTGTATTTTGTAATTTAAAAAATACTGTATCTCGAAGCCGTTGCGTCGTATCAAAAAGTGGTCAAAGACAAACTTGTAGGAAATTGTACGGGCTTTCTGAAAAAAATACACTGAAACAAAAATACACGCCACATCTATGAGATTTTTTGGTTTTTAAGTCTAAAACTTAAATTTAAAGGTGATGTCACGATTTTTTTCGTTCAAAATTTTTGAGGCAATTGCCTAAAATGTTACTAAAAGACTGACGAAAAATGCAGGATGGTATGTCTCTCCTAAAAAAATACAAAAATCATTTACTAAAACTGTTTTTTTGAAAAGTGGTCTAAACGTCAAAAACCCGTTTTTTCAACATTTTTTATTTTTAAAACCGCTGTATCTTCCCAAGGATTGGACATAGGACAATGATCAATATGGAGACTTTTATGTAAAATTGTCTGGAGAAACGATTCCCACCTTTGGTTTTTAAAAAAATTGACGTTTAGACCACTTTTCAAAAAACCAGTTTTAGTAAATGATTTTTGTATTTTTTTAGGAAAGACATACCATCCTGCATTTTTCGTCAGTCTTTCAGTAACATTTTAGGCAATTGCCTCAAAAATTTTGAACGAAAAAAAATCGTGACATCACCTTTAAATTTAAGTTTTAGACTTAAAAACCAAAAAATCTCATAGATGTGGCGTGTATTTTTGTTTCAGTGTATTTTTTTCAGAAAGCCCGTACAATTTCCTACAAGTTTGTCTTTGACCACTTTTTGATACGACGCAACGGCTTCGAGATACAGTATTTTTTAAATTACAAAATACAAAAATATTTAAATACCTTATGCCCTCCTCAAATGTTATTTTCGAGTACTATTGGCTCCATATACACAAAAATGGCTTATATAGGCCTAGGATAACATGTCTACAAAGTTTCATTGAAATCGGAGAGGGTCGGGTACAAAAGTACCAGATAAATTCCTGATTTGAGCTGGAATTGCTCTCCTATGACATCGGATCGGTAGCCCATGGCTTTCGGACCCTCTGCAACTGTCAAACAAACCTACACACGCATCAAAAGCGTTGCGATTTTGAGACCTGTCAAATCTACCAAGATACTTCAATTTAAAGGTGTCATGGCAAAACTTTCTGTCCTATCCTGTTGGGTACGACGCGTCGCACAGACCAAGGGATAGGTTATGTCTATTTGCAGCCGAGCCGAAACGACATTATGATTTATCTTCTGCCACACATCTTTTATGCTGGAGCAGCCCCCACATACGGAACACCATTTGTGACAGAACAAAAACCATTTACAACAAAAGACATCGGCTTGGCGTACCGCAAAATAAAGAGAAGAGGACTACTCTTCACCCTACCCGGATGTGTGAGTGTGGCTGATGAATGACGAAAAAGAGCCGGGACCTGAGCCTGATGGCCATAAGGATTGACATCCATTCAGGTCATCAATCTAGAAGTTTGGTCGACCACGTGTTTGTGCGTGTAGGTTCTTGTTTGCGTGTGCTAGATATGACCATCGGGCGGTAACAACAATAACAACCCCGAGGATCAGTTCCGTTCCTCCACAATGGAAATCTGTCGTGGTCGGAGAATTGACGATACAGGCTTGTCAGTTGGTCCTTGTCGTCCCACGTCTTGTGCGTGCGTGTACGTTACAAATCGGTAAATGATAGTGCTAAATGGCTCACCAAGGGAATCCCTTCCCGAGTACCTCGGCAGATTGGGAGGAAATTACATGACAATGCGGATGATATTAATCTACCACGCAATATGAGGTGCCATATGGTGGGACTGGGGTTTGACGTCCAAGGAATGTCATGATTCGTGAAATGGCTTTCTCTTGTTGTATTAAGACTTTTTGTCCCACTGGAAAAAGTATGGCGCAGATTAATTTAGCCAAAAATGGGTATCTTTTTTTTTATTATTATTATAGAGACTTTACACCATTGTGCATTCATCTCTTCAAGGTGGATAGTGAAAGAGGAAATATTACAGAGTTTAAAATCACTTCAATAATTATTACCATGCCTTTTTTCTAACGATTTCTCTCTATGTTTCAAATATTTAGCAGAATATTTAAAGAATGAATTATCAAGTTCTTCAAGTTTATCTTCGTCCTCTTCTTCCAGGGATTTAGAAGTTATCTCACAACACTTTTTCTTATAATATTTTGCTTTTATGACATCTTCATCTTCTTCATCTGTTTCTTCTGCAGCCATCTCTCTTCGTTTTTTTGTTAGTTCTTCTTCCGCGTCCAAATATGCCTGTAAGCGATTTCGGCGGCGGGTGTGCTTAGAAAGCACGGTCTCGAATCCATCGTTGTCTTCTTCGTCGATTTCACTTGTTTCCATTGCATTTTGTTCTGGTTTACTATTGTTGCTTTTACTGCTGCTGCTGCTTGGCTCGGGTTCAATCGGTTGTGTACTGCTTTTTTGGTTAACCTTTTTACTCGAATCCGCACATTTTTTGTTCTTTGCTTTGAGTTTGCAAAGCGATTTTTTGCCTACAATCGTCACTGCTGCAGCAGCATTGTTTACAGTGATTAATTTCGGCGTTGGCTGTTTCAGCAACATCCGCAGGGTCCGAACTCCATTTGGGATCCCTGGGAAGAAGTTAATCCAGCGGTCGTTGGTGATGGTCAAAACTTCGCCGTATTTACTCATCACTTTGACTACGTCATCATTGCTTATGCCTAGAGGTAGGTCAAGCACACGAACTTCCGTAGCGTTGTTGTCCAGGTAAATCGGGATTTTGCAACCCTGATATACCAGAGGTTTGTCGATGATGGACGAGGCCATTGCTGAGTCGGCGAACTGCAACACGGCTATTTTTCTTCTATTGCATAATTGCAATGCTCGCAAGTTTTCTTGGTTTACTTGAAGGTCTGCGAGAAATTTTTTTACAAGCTTTGGGCTTGGTTGGTTTTGGAGTTGACAAAAGTCCAGAACCACACTGTTTTTGTCTACGGTGCACATTTTAAAAAAAGCGGCGACGCGCACACAAACTGCGGACTGGCGTTGAGAATGCGACTTGTAAGGTCGGCGGTTACTTTGCAACTGAAAAAAAAAAAAAAAAAAAAATGGGTATCTCATCTGAAGTGTGCAAGCTGCTGTCACTTAGAAAAAAATGACAGTTTCAAAATGCATTAGGTCAGAAATTTACCAACACATTCAAAGTATGTTTGCATGGCAGCTGGGGGTTTGTTTGCATAAGATTTGCCATTTCTTTCTAGCAGAAGTTTTTTGTCAGAAGACTTCCAGCTAGTTTTTTTACTGACCGCCGATATGTCAGCCAACATATTTCGCAGGGCTGTGACAGCTCGAGCTCGATCATAGAGCTTTATGACGTTTCGCGTACGCACACTAGCGCTCCATTTGACAAAATTTAACCTCACTTTTTTTCGTATACGCACAAGGAAAACATTCGCACGTAAATAACTCTATCGAGAAATTAAAAGTGAGAGTGTGTGCAACATGGAGTTAAACTTTCTATGAAATTGCTGTGAAGATTACCATGGCACTTTGAAAAGTTTAACTCCATGTTGCACGCACACACTCTCACTTTTAATTTCTCGATAGAGATCTCCACGGTTTCTGTCACGCACACCATGATTCTGTGTTAGTATTTGTATTTAAAGTAATGTTTTGGTTTTGATCGATTGTGATTGGCTGAATTCCAAGCAGCTGATTTTGTTTATACTATTTTTACACATACATAGGCAAATCGAGTAGATCAATCACCTGTTAAAACAGCTGTTTACCACGTGCTCGTGGTATAACAAAGGACACAGCTGATTGTGACAGACGAATCATTCTACTCGATTTGCCTATGTATGCGTGTAACTAAACTCCAAACTAACACACTCTCGCGTGTGGATATCTCTATTGTTTGCATCAGAACACTGTGACGAGAAGTTCATAATTTTTGGGTTAAATTATTTTTTTTTTTCACTGGGCCTAGAAAGCCTTATTAACAACATCAAACCTAATCGAGCTGTCAAATCTGCAACATGGAGTTAAACTTGCTGTGAAGTTGCTGTGAATTTTTCCATGGCACTTCGAAAAGTTTAACTCCATGTTGCCCGCACACACTCTCACTTTACATTTCTCGATAGCTAATATCAGCCCTACAAGCAAAAATTGATTTCGTTATTCCAAGTGCAACTGTAATTAAACCAGTTGTAATTAATTCCGCCAACCTAGCTGGCCTTCCGTGGACCATTTCCGTTGCGCAAAGTTTCTAACCGGGTATTTTAATCACATTCCGGTCAAGCTTTTCCAACTGATTTTGCCGGCGCCGGAACTTGCGCAAGAACTTTTACAACGTTATCTTTTTAATTACCGCAGAACTCCACCACGAGCACGGCGACAAACTAACATTCAATTTTATAGTTCCATAACTCCAGGGAAATCCTCCGGAAAGCCGGAACGCAGGCTGGAAAACTTGTGTTAACGCAATTACGGTTGCATATAATTACCGCTGGTGGAGTCATTTTTTTTCACCCCTCTGTCCCAGACACGTCGCCGTTGAGATTTGTGTTCATTTAAAATTCAAGTGTTTCCACACCCACTCTCTAGAGCGAAAGTTCGCGACCAGATAAAAGTAAATTTGCCCACTCAAACCACGTGGTTGAGGTGATTAAAGCACTTTTTTGCGTGGCGCCATCTATTGGCAGAAAAATATTTCGCCTGAAAGTATGCACTTGAGTGAGGATGTTGCGCGGAATTATTTTGCCAACAGTTTTTGGGGAACTTTTCAAGCGTGTCCACTACGCGAATAGCGGAACAATTTGCAATTTAAATTAACCTTTCGGGGTCGTGGCAGATCGGATGACAGCCCCCTTGCAACTGGTGGTGCCATCCCGTGGCCGGTTTATCGAGATCGTAGACCAGATATATAAATACCCCGGAACTTTTCTCCTTTTCCAAAAAGGGCATGCACCACGTCGTCGACGACGATGATAATGATGATGGGGCCACCAAGTGACGTGTTGGCTGGAGAAGACAGGAAAGCTATAGCTTTTTACGATATGCTAATGGCGTGGTTGGGTGACGAGGTGGGGGGGTCAAAGCGAAAGGGTTGCTTTTCAAAGTGATGGTAGATTGAGTGAGAAATGAGATTCATATTTCTAATTAAAAAAGTATGGTGCTTGTGTATTTGTAAGGGGTGCTCCCCTGAAATTATGCAACACGGAAGCCTGAAACAGGTTGGTTATTAGTCGTTTTGATTGAGTTTATGGTAGGCACTGTGGTGTTTCGATCTTTAAATGCTTTCATAATTACACATATCATGCAAACCATTTAAATAATCTGATACAAAATATATTTTTCCATAATTTCGCTGCCGGTCTACGGGACAACCTTGTTAAACATTGTCGTTGTCAACTGTTTAAACAATAAATAAAAACTTGTGCAACATTTGGATGCCCATGGCTAGGACGAGTTGCTCAGAATCTGAGAAGTTAATAAACAAAACACAAGAGTTCTTAGCAAAGTCGAGCCCCATCAGGTTAATGATTGAACAAGTGAATCTTACGGCCCATTTAGAAGCAACGAGGCCATGACTAACAGACAGACAATTCAGGCGACGGCACAAAAACAAAGTAGGCCATGGTACCGACCAGGGCAAACCGGTGAATTCCTTGAAGGACGTTTTAATTAAAACTCACTTTAATCTAGTCAGCTACGCGGAAATTTCTCCGCCAGGCACAGTGTGTCGGAGGCGGCGGCTAAAAACGGAAAGGAATCTCGCCGTAATTTTCTTTTCCCACTCTTCATTCCGGATGCTCCGAGGACACTTGCTTGAAATGGACGGAATTTTAGTGTTCCTCCCCGTTTTTGGGATGACCCATCGGTTCACCCTAAGTTTAATTAAATTCTAACCTCTCGAAACCCCTTCCGCTGTGAACTGTCAAAAATAAACCTGGCAGCACTGCTCGCTAAAATGTCGGATATCTCAGCACATGTTTTGTGCGACACCCGTTTTATGACCCGTCGGCAATCATAACGCTCGTCGATGGGTTAAAACGGAGTTCATCTGGCTTATGTTGACGGCGCGTAATTTTCACGCCAATTATGACCCAGCGGTGAACCCGCGAGCTAGACCCGCAAAATTTCTGCCGACGGGAGATCGCCCTCTATTTTTATTTGGGTGGATGCTTCGCACTGAACTCGTGGGTGCTCGGTGTAATGCAGGCTGCCTACCTTGCAGGCACAGGTGAGCCTCATGCGGCTGATTAAATTATTCACCTTTAGTGACCGCCCCCTCGGATGGTCCGGTGTGTTACTCCAGACAGGAAAAACGTTACGCCGTTGGTCAGGTGGCCGGTGTAGGTGTGGTTTGTGACGCCTGGGGGTTTGTAATAATCGTTTACACTTTGCCAGTATTATCAAGCCAAACACCGCGAAATGGCGTCCGGGTTTTGCGGCACGCTCGCGGTGTTGACATTTGAAATTACAAAAAAGGTCATCGCACAGAGTCGTGGTCAGTCAATGTCCGTATATTTAAAAGGTCCGGCTGAAAACGTTTTGGATTAGTGTTAGTAAGCGAAAAAGTATCAACATTCGCGAAGCCTCTCGTGCTGACGTCATACCGTTCGCGGCACTGCAGGATGCTATACGAAATCAATGAAAAATGTGCTTTTTATTGCAATTTAGACCTCCGTGTACGCACGAGTGCAAGCAGCAGTCAAGTGCTCAGTGCTCCATCGTTTTTTCGAAATTTTTCGCCGTAATTTACCGGGATTAGCCGCGAGTTTGCTCCTGCAGCATGCCAAGGGCCGGCCGTGGCCGTGGCAGTTCGAGTGCGGCCTCGAAAAACCCGCGAAGTTCGTCTACCGGCCGTGTGCAAAAAGGTTAACAAACCAACGCCGCGTCGTCCGCCATCGCGCCGGGGAGTGTGTGCGCCAAAGGATTCGACCCCAAGTTATTACACCCTAATTACCGCGTCCAGGATCGCAGCCCTATTAGGCTCCGTTCAGCTACTTCCGGCAATCCGTCGACCGATGGCGCTTCAACATCCGCCAACATTCCCACCAGTAACAAGTTCGCGAGACTGAGTGACGAGGAAAGCAACAACAACAACACCGACGGTAGCACTACCGACGACGACGACGACGATGGTCGTACACGGAAGAAAGTGATTTCACCAAAAAAAGTAATTACTCCAAAGGAACGACGACCACCACCAATTTTCGTTTTGGACACGTTGGCGGACGATGTTGACGAGCAGCTGGAAGGCCTCGTGTACTGCCTCAAAATAGGTAAATCGTCAGTGCAAGTGTTCACATTTGACCAAAAGAACTTCGACCTGGTTGTGGAGAAATTGAAGCGTAAAAACTTCAAATTCTACACATTCGACCCCGTGCAGAAGACCGCTGTTAAGATCGTCTTGCAGGGGTACCAAGACCGCCCGATCTCCGTCCTCAAGGAGCACCTCTCGGGTGTCGGAATAACGCCGCGAGACATAAAAGTCCTCTCGCGGAAGACAACAGTCACAGGTACACACACACTGTACCTGTTGTACTTCGACCGTGGCACCGTCAAACTTCAAGACCTGCGGCGGACTAAGGCGTTGGACGGTTTTTGGGTAAACTGGCGGTTCTACTCAAAGAACCCGTCGGACGCAGCACAATGCCACCGTTGCCAGAAATTCGGCCACGGCTCGCGGAACTGCAACCTCCCGCCCCGCTGTGTGAAGTGCGGTGAAACACACCTCTCTGAGGCGTGTGCACTGCCGTGCAAGGCGGACCTGGGGGACAAGGCAGAGCAAACCAAGGCGCGCATCAAGTGCGCGAACTGCGGCGGTAACCATACCGGTAATTACCGCGGATGCGTCGCGCGGAAGTCCTACCTCGAGGAGCAGGAAAAGAGGAAGAAGAAAGCCCATCCTCCTCAGCGAAGTACGAGCGCAGCCGTTCCTGCAGCTGGCCAGCGTACGGTTCCAGCGGACAACCCAGCGTTCCCTCCTGGATGGGGGCGGTCGTTTGCGAGCGTGGTCGCTGCCGGTAGCGGCGATGCGACCCAACAAGGAGTCACCGCGGAAGATCTCTTCACCCTGCCGGAGTTCTTTGCTCTCGCGGGGGAGATGATGACGCGGTTTCGGACCTGCCGTAACAAGGCGGAGCAATTTCTGGCCCTCAGGGAGCTGATGATCAAGCACATCTATAAAGGATAAAAAATTGTGATCTAGTTTTAAGCTTTCTCTATTTCTATCCCCTTTCCCTTGCAATTTTAGTAAGTTTTTGCCTTTCTTACAAAAGAAAGGTTTAAGGTTTGCTTTTGGAAAAACGCTTTTTTCAGAAATCTACAAAAATTCGTGCACGGCGAGGATTCGTCCCAGGAAAAAATCCTATTACTAAATTGAAGGTTTAGATGCGCTCTTTCGATTGAATTTTCGCCCGAAACCCGGAACTCAAAGTCTGATTTTTGAGAGCTCTTTTTCTGAAATACATGGCCGATGTCTGTATCCGCTCTTAAAAATTTGTGTCTTCCATCACTGGAAAACCGCTCGTAAAACCCACAATTTTTAAAAGCCAGATCTGTAGCCGTGGGGTCGGAGACGAACATTTTATTTTTCGATGCACAATTTTCGACCAGTAAATGTGGTCAAAGCCATTTTTAGAGGTATTTTTTGGACTATTTTACAGATAACACTATCAAATTTAAAGAATTCAGTTTCAAACAAAAAGCCATTCGAAAACATGCGCCATAAACTGTTTGGGCCCAAAATTTGAAGCTTTTCCAAAATGTATTTCCAGAGATATAGCGATTTAAGTGTTTTTCGTTTTATTTTTACCCTATTTTTTCCTATTAAATTTGTGGATTTATACAAAATCATATACTGAACATCAAATTCAAAGTCCCAGCCCATTCTCGATCGAAAGCATTTGGTATGAATTGTATTCGAGTAAATTTTGGTATTGATCAGACGGTTGGTTCAAAAGTTATAGCTGTATGATTTTTCTTTATATACAGAGTAAATTTCTCAAAAAAGGTAAGGGGTCATTCAGAATAATTCTCCCCAAGGATTTATTTGTAATTTCACTTAAATTTATCTTTCTAACTGAGTGTTCACGACTCGATCAAACTTCTCAGCAAATTTCACATCGATTGGATTCCGCACTTTTATTTGAGAGCGTTTGACTTTTTGCCTTTCTTACAAAAGAAAGGTTTAAGGTTTGCTTTTGGAAAAACGCTTTTTTCAGAAATCTAAAAAAAATCGTGCACGGCGAGGATTCGTCCCAGGAAAAAATCCTATTACTAAATTGAAGGTTTAGATGCGCTCTTTCGATTGAATTTTCGCCCGAAACCCGGAACTCAAAGTCTGATTTTTGAGAGCTCTTTTTCTGAAATACATGGCCGATGTCTGTATCCGCTCTTAAAAATTTGTGTCTTCCATCACTGGAAAACCGCTCGTAAAACCCACAATTTTTAAAAGCCAGATCTGTAGCCGTCCTATTAAATTTGTGGATTTATACAAAATCATATACTGAACAACAAATTCAAAGTCCCAGCCCATTCTCGATCGAAAGCATTTGGTATGAATTGTATTCGAGTAAATTTTGGTATTGATCAGACGGTTGGTTCAAAAGTTATAGCTGTATGATTTTTCTTTATATACAGAGTAAATTTCTCAAAAAAGGTAAGGGGTCATTCAGAATAATTCTTCCCAAGGATTTATTTGTAATTTCACTTAAATTTATCTTTCTAACTGAGTGTTCACGACTCGATCAAACTTCTCAGCAAATTTCACATCGATTGGATTCCGCACTTTTATTTGAGAGCGTTTGACTTTTTGCCTTTCTTACAAAAGAAAGGTTTAAGGTTTGCTTTTGGAAAAACGCTTTTTTCAGAAATCTAAAAAAAATCGTGCACGGCGAGGATTCGTCCCAGGAAAAAATCCTATTACTAAATTGAAGGTTTAGATGCGCTCTTTCGATTGAATTTTCGCCCGAAACCCGGAACTCAAAGTCTGATTTTTGAGAGCTCTTTTTCTGAAATACATGGCCGATGTCTGTATCCGCTCTTAAAAATTTGTGTCTTCCATCACTGGAAAACCGCTCGTAAAACCCACCATTTTTAAAAGCCAGATCTGTAGCCGTGGGGTCGGAGACGAACATTTTATTTTTCGATTCACAATTTTCGACCAGTAAATGTGGTCAAAGCCATTTTTAGAGGTATTATATTTACTGGACTATTTTACAGATAACACTATCAAATTTAAAGAATTCAGTTTCAAACAAAAAGCCATTCGAAAACATGCGCCATAAACTGTTTGGGCCCAAAATTTGAAGCTTTTCCAAAATGTATTTCCAGAGATATAGCGATTTTAGTGTTTTTCGTTTTTTGCCTTTCTTACAAAAGAAAGGTTTAAGGTTTGCTTTTGGAAAAACGCTTTTTTCAGAAATCTACAAAAATTCGTGCACGGCGAGGATTCGTCCCAGGAAAAAATCCTATTACTAAATTGAAGGTTTAGATGCGCTCTTTCGATTGAATTTTCGCCCGAAACCCGGAACTCAAAGTCTGATTTTTGAGAGCTCTTTTTCTGAAATACATGGCCGATGTCTGTATCCGCTCTTAAAAATTTGTGTCTTCCATCACTGGAAAACCGCTCGTAAAACCCACAATTTTTAAAAGCCAGATCTGTAGCCGTGGGGTCGGAGACGAACATTTTATTTTTCGATGCACAATTTTCGACCAGTAAATGTGGTCAAAGCCATTTTTAGAGGTATTTTTTGGACTATTTTACAGATAACACTATCAAATTTAAAGAATTCAGTTTCAAACAAAAAGCCATTCGAAAACATGCGCCATAAACTGTTTGGGCCCAAAATTTGAAGCTTTTCCAAAATGGTGGTGGCGAAGAAGATGGCGGTCGAGTTGGACGTGTACCGTGTGGCACCGGTTTGTTTTTCGATATTTGTGGCGTTGAAGTTGCGGAGCGGGTCGCGGAAGTGGTCGAGTCGTCGCGAGTGATTGCTTTCTTTTGGAGAGAGGTGGAGTTTTCTAGAAAAAGGTCGTGAAATTTGATTTTTCGCTTGATGTGTTGTGTTTTGTTTCGCATAAGGTGTCGTCGGAAGAGTGCTGAAGTGGCGTTCTGCCCTCCGGAAAAAGGGTACAAATGTGTGTGTGACGGACTTGGTCCGGCTGGCATGAGTGTTGTGGTGAGCTTGGCTTCTAGCATGAGTGCGCTGCGCCGACAACACGGAAGCGGGAGATAATGGCGAACGGTTTTTGTGATGATTTGGATGCCATGAAACATATTTTTTATGTGTCCGAAAACTTTGTGGAAAATCTGATGATGCTGCGTTCTCCGATCGGCAAAACATTTGTTGGCGTTGGCTTTGAGCCTAGCCATCCGTAGGAGGAATCATGGCTTTTTTGTAAGTTGCCTGTGTGCGAATGTGTGAAAGAGAAACAAAAGCAGTGATCGTGCGTTTTGAAGTGCCGGTTTTCTTTCTCACTTTAACATTCGTCCGCGAGTGTTTATGTATTAGTGTGACTGCAAAATTGCAGTACTAGAGCCGGCCAAGAAGAGCTGAAGTGTTTTAGTGGAATTGCAATCTTGGTCGAAAAGAAATTGGTCGAAATTGGAATTATTGTTACAATACTGAAAATGAACTTCATTAGCGCGTGTGAATATTAGTTTAGTTTTAGTTTAAGTTATGAGAGCATAATTGGGTAAATTGGTGAACGACGAACTCTGCCAATTTATGTCCCGAGATTTGAAAAAATGCGTAGTTTTGAATGCTGCTCATCTGAACCAGTAGTGAATGATGCTTAAACAAACAAAATAAGTTTTGGGCCGCCGTGTGCGCGTTTTTATAATTGTGTTGGGTGTGTATGACTGCTGCTGACTATCATGGGGTCGAAAAGAAAGCATCGTTTGTTGTCCTGTGCAAGAAAAAGGCTCCGTTGGCGCAGCAGTCGGTTGAGTGCGCACTTGTCAGCTGTTGTTTGCTGCCATACTCTAAGATGACAGAAATCGTTGCTGGATTTGGGTGAGAGCGTTCATTGTTTTTCTTTTTGTCTTTATTTATTTTGGTCGCGATCGCTTCTTTTTGTAAAATGTGCGAAGAGAATAGAAGATGTACGCATTTCAACGGTCGAAATTTACGCAGGGTCCAATAACGCGTTTTCTTGAATTTATTAAAAATTGTGTCAGACAGTTTATTTTTTGTTCGACTTGTAGCGCCAATCCATCCGATCGCTTGTTTTTTCGCGTTCGTCGCCGGTATGTTTTTGTTGTTTTCGGGCGTGTGTTAAAGAATGCGGCTGGCTCTGGTGGCTGCGATGACAACTATGCTAGTCCAATTTAAAGCGTCTTTCCGTCGGGTCACCGTGAAAATACCTCTTCTAAGCACTGTAGCTCGAAAAACACGCGACAAATATTGTTTCAACGCGATTATTCCAGTCCTGCTTAAAACATCGTAATTCATCAACCATTGATTAGTCACACATTTTATAATTATTTGAAAGTATAAATCATCTTAGTTAAACTCTATACAAAAATGTTACGCTGAGTATAAAATTTCACCATTTAATTACATATTATTTTGATCATATCTTTCCACAGCCGGCTGTCTAAGATTGAATCATTTAAGCTAAACTCAACAGCAAATAAACGGGAATAGTCTCATCCGCAGCATCCGATTGTTTGCCTTGAGAATAATACATCACCCTATTAAACGAAATTTATTGATTATTGGGCCACATCATCATCCTTTATGATGAATCCTGGCCATTACCCATTCCCACTAACAAAATCCCAAGTAGAAGTAGTTTTCCGGCACACGCGGGGGTGTGGATATCGTATAGAACCCACCCTTGGTAGCAGCCTGTGCTAACTAACATTCCCGTCCCGTTCCCTCGAGATCTACAAACTGACATGGCGGGCGCCGTTGGTGGCCAATGACTGTTACCTATTAGCAACGGCTCTAGTTTTGATGATCGTGATGTTTTATCTTTTCAGCGCATTCATGCATGCTGTTGATAAGGGAAACATTATTTGATCGTTGAAGCGTATGACCGGTTGTGTTGATTGGATATTACGGTCCTGTTCAGCAACGGAGAAGGACAACCATGGGTGGTCTCTCATGCTCATGCTCATGCTCAAAATTTGAAGCTTTTCCAAAATGTATTTCCAGAGATATAGCGATTTTAGTGTTTTTCGTTTTATTTTTACCCTATTTTTTCCTATTAAATTTGTGGATTTATACAAAATCATATACTGAACATCAAATTCAAAGTCCCAGCCCATTCTCGATCGAAAGCATTTGGTATGAATTGTATTCGAGTAAATTTTGGTATTGATCAGACGGTTGGTTCAAAAGTTATAGCTGTATGATTTTTCTTTATATACAGAGTAAATTTCTCAAAAAAGGTAAGGGGTCATTCAGAATAATTCTCCCCAAGGATTTATTTGTAATTTCACTTAAATTTATCTTTCTAACTGAGTGTTCACGACTCGATCAAACTTCTCAGCAAATTTCACATCGATTGGATTCCGCACTTTTATTTGAGAGCGTTTGACTCTTTGCCTTTCTTACAAAAGAAAGGTTTAAGGTTTGCTTTTGGAAAAACGCTTTTTTCAGAAATCTAAAAAAATTCGTGCACGGCGAGGATTCGTCCCAGGAAAAAATCCTATTACTAAATTGAAGGTTTAGATGCGCTCTTTCGATTGAATTTTCGCCCGAAACCCGGAACTCAAAGTCTGATTTTTGAGAGCTCTTTTTCTGAAATACATGGCCGATGTCTGTATCCGCTCTTAAAAATGTGTGTCTTCCATCACTGGAAAACCGCTCGTAAAACCCACCATTTTTAAAAGCCAGATCTGTAGCCGTGGGGTGGAGACGAACATTTTATTTTTCGATGCACAATTTTCGACCAGTAAATGTGGTCAAAGCCATTTTTAGAGGTATTTTTTGGACTATTTTACAGATAACACTATCAAATTTAAAGAATTCAGTTTCAAACAAAAAGCCATTCGAAAACATGCGCCATAAACTGTTTGGGCCCAAAATTTGAAGCTTTTCCAAAATGTATTTCCAGAGATATAGCGATTTTAGTGTTTTTCGTTTTATTTATTTTATTTATTTATTTCGTTTTATTTATTTTATTTCGTTTTATTTATTTTATTTATTTTCGTTTTACGCTGCGCGTGAAAGTGTTCTTTCTGGCTTCTCATAATTGATCGACAAAGTGCAATAGCGATACATATTTTTTTTAAGTTAATCATAGACTAACATTATAGACTGAGTACCCTTTATTTTTTTCTAATAATGTCAATCCAATAAGTTTTTCTTAATTAAATTTAAATGTCTTGCGACAAATAATGTACTTCTCAAATTAAAAAAAATGGCATTTGAGGTTTAGCCTTAAAAGATTCGAAGCTTTAGGTAAAATTTTCACTGGATGGTATCATTATGTTTTTTAAAAAATAATTGCACCAATTTATTTCTCGGAGTTTCATCATTTTGTAAGAAAGGCTCTATTTCACCTCTGGTGATATTAAATCGGGTTTTTTTTCTTATCTTTTTCTTACTTTCGGTAACCCCTTAACTACAAGCAACAATTGTTCCAAAATGGATTATGATGTAACACACAGCTGAAAGGAACTCCAAAACTCTGTTATGTATTTCAAAAGAACTTATTGTATATTGATAATTCACCAATAAAACCGAATTGAATTGAATTATTGCAATTTAAGTATTTTTTGGTTACTTTCACGCATGAAAAGATTAATTTGAACTATGTTGTGCAAGAGTGGTGAAAGATTTTATCGAGAATTTTATTTCTTCCTGATATGAACACTTTTAAACGATACTTCAGAGGAAGTACACGAGCAGTGCATACCAATCCGCATCGACCTTACCAATCGGCCTAAAATTTTCAGGAGTTGTTTGGAAACATATAACTAGGGGACCATCCATAAACCACGTGGATACTTTAGGGAGGGGGGGGAAGGTGTTATAGCGATTGTCCACGCTCCATACAAAAAAGATTTTTTTTTTTGGTATGGACAATTGTCCACTAAGGGAGGGTGAGGGGATTCGAGATTCCCAAAAAGAAGTGTCCACGTGGCTTATGGATGGTCCCTAGAATCTGGTCCAAATATGAGCACTCTGGTTCAACGGAAAGTGGGGCCAATCGGGTCACTAGTTTAAAAGGTATTGACAAAAATAAATAAAAATAAATAAGCATTGGCTTGAAAAATGCAACCTTATGAAGGTCGAATGATCCCAATTCATTAAGTCTTAGGGAGTTACCGACATTTTAGTGAAAATATTGTACAACCTTGAAACTCAAATACAAAAATCCATCCAGATACCATCTCGATTTGACCTGAAGCCTAAAATATGTTCCACATTAGCTGCTCCTGAAGATTTTGCGACCACGACTTCAGCTAACTTCTCAGAATTAGATAACTCCCACTCTCTTAAGAGACTCGACTTTGCCCAAAACGCCTCCGTGTTATTAAATACAAACCTAGAAGAAGTACTTATTATGAATTAAAACTAGTTGCCACCGATGATAACAAGATGAATGAAAACAAATTGAACTAAAGAGTAGTTTTAAGAAATTAAAACTGTTTTAAGAATATATTTCTGTTACAGATGGTGTGCATGTATAATGTACCTAACAGTATTTTGTTGTATTTTTGCTTACTTAAAAAAATCGTTGAGATCAACTTTTTGCCATTTGTTGTTCTTCGTAATTAGGCTGTATTAGCGGTTGCTGCTGTTGGGGAGTTTTAATGATATCATGAGTGTATCCCAACTGAGAGTTCGGTTTGTGCTGTCATCGAGTGCGGATCGTCGTGTCTCGCGCGCGTTTATTTTCTGTGTTTTGAGTGTTTTGTTATAACCAGGCGCTTCATTTTTTAATAATTCAGCCCGGAACTAACCGTGGATCAGTTTTCTGGTGGAATTTTGTGTGTTCTTTTGTTTGATTTCGGATAAATCTGATTTTTTTCAAGTGTTTTCCTGTTCATGTTGATGGCTTACACGGCGTCGGTTCGGCTCGGCTTATGTATTGGTGTCGGCGAAGGAGGAAACCGAATACGTCTGGTTGTCTGTATGCGTGTGTGGTTTTGGGATGACATGAAGGTTACAGCAGGTTACATCGTGCGTGGTCGCGATAGTGTGAGTGTGCTGAGTAGTGAAAGGGCAAAAAAAAGAGCTGAGCTGCTGTAAAGATGTGATAATGCGATACCCGAATTTTGCGTGAAGAGGGGTTTTTCGGTGTTTCGGAACTTAATGGTCTTTCTTGGTGTTTGCTAAACATGGTGTCTACAGAGGAAGGCCTCAAAGAAGGCTGAACGGAAGTAGTCTTTGGCCGAATGTAAGTGCTGATCCATCAAGCTTCGCATGTGGTTTCGGAAGCCGGTGCGCGTTGGTAGTGTGGAAACCCGGCGGTCGCGTCGAGCGTACGGCAATGTGTGCGAGTGTCAACACGGATGGCACGCGCTCTTCGTCGTGCTTGTGTGCAACAAGGCTTCGGAATTATGTGTACGGGTGGGGAGAGCGGAACACCCTCTCCGCTTGTCAGCACGAGGCAAAGCAGCGATTCTGGCGCTGGTCCGCAGCAGTGGCGGCTCTCCCAATGCCTTTTCTACCATGCGCTGAGGATCACGTGGGTAGTGGTTAAAGATAATGCGGAATTCGGGTGAGATCAGTCTTATTTGTATTGTTATCATGTAGCCCTACGAGTGACAGTGTGTGTGTGCTTGGTAAAGCTTGAATGGATGAGAGAGAGAAAGAGAGAATCATTTATCCTACGCAGGGATGCCAGAACGGAACTTAATCGACGGATAAAAAAATAAGGCCAGAAGTTTTTTTATTCGTTATTATTGAATTAAATGCAATCTCAAATATTGAAACATATAGAAGGAAACAAAAATGAATTTAAGTGTTACATGTATTGTTTTGCTGGTTGCTTCTTCTACATTCAATATAGCGTCAAGCAACTTCAGAAATAAGCTTGAACTAACGTGAATTTGGAAATTAAAATGAGATAAAACAGAGATTACTGTAGTTTTCAAACAACTTGCAAATTTTAACGGTTAAGGTCTCGGTGAGTGAGAGAGTGTGGTGTGTAAGAGTTTGTATGAATGAGTTTTTTTTTCAATATAAATCAAATTATTTTTCAGGGATTGATTCGGTGCTGTTAAACGTTCGCGTCGTGGTCGGTTCTCCCCGCTAAGTAATTTCGTCGTTAACGTTTCGTACCGCCGGTTTGTCGTTATCTTCAAATTGATTAGGCCTGATCGAAAAGTTGTTTATTTTTGTTCGGCTTCGATTCGGGCGCATTTGTTTCTGTTGATTATCCAGTCATCCTTATTGTAATCATCGGTTTTATCTATTTGCCGCGCGTGGTTGATTCGACTTTACATTGCTTTTTGAATATTTTCTCATTCTTCTTAATGGCTTAATACTATTCTTTTGCCGCGAAATAAATAAAAATCGGTCGATAATAAAAAATGATTCTCTTGTGATCAATGGGATCATCACGATTAAGTGCGTGACGACCGACTCACGCAGGATTTTCGTTGGCGTTGTCGTCTTTATTGTTACGAGTCGCGAATGATTGTCGGGCCGAAAAGTTATTCGGGTTCGTTTTTGTCCAAAGTTTGGTTTGCCACGTTTACCGTCGAGTTTGCCACGCAATTTGCATATTTTTATTTTTATATTTTTTCATTTAATATTAAATTTGTTTTCGCAAATCAAAAGTCATTCCCATAGCACCAATGCTCGGAAGGCACGCGATCGATTAAAAAGTTTCTAAATAATAAACATTGTATTTTTCCGCAGCCGGCTGCCTAAGATTTTAAAAATTCAACCGATAAACAAATTGCTTATGGTCGCATCACCTACCACAGTGAATCCTGACCTCATACCCATCTTACTAACCCCTCAAAACTCATGTGATACTTTGTCGGAGACGCAGTCGATTTGGCGGTCCCATCACTCAAGTATCGGACTAACATTCCCATCCACTTCCCCGTGTCTTACCTCTGGTCGTGGCCGGCGTCGGTATTGATCAGCATGATAGGGACCTTTGAAAATTGCGAAGGGGTGATGATTGGTTCCTACTTTTCATCTGTGGTCCACGGAGCAATGTTTGGGGGTCCTGGTCAATAACGAAGTAGCAGCTACGGGTAGACACCAATGCTATGCTATGCTATGCTATCATGAGTGTATCCCAACTCTAGCAGCGTCTTTCCCTCGGCGACACGGATTTTAGATTTAGTCCCAACTAAACGAAATCAATTCCACTTGCAGACAGGCGTTCACTTTGATGAGTAGAAGTTGCCGTCTCACAGGACCTCTACGGTTCCGGCGTTTTCATATCTGACGTGTCTTGCTAACTTGACAGCGTATTCGGTTTTTTTCCACGGACCTCGCGGGCCAGTTTTGGTGCAGGTGCAATTTCCACCAACTTCTGGCGCCGCCGCTCAACCAGGCCATCACGTTCGTTGTCATCCAGCAGTTGCAACTCAATATGCCTAGGTCGTTCGATGAACCTTCCAATAAGCATGGCACCATTACCGAAGGAAGCCTTCGCCTCCGAACTCGCTCGCTCGAAGTTGTCCCCGACCTCTACCATCTTTCACACTTTCCTTTCCACGGCTACTTCCGCTTTACGCTGCCTTGAAGATCACGGGCAATCCGTGCTTCTTACAAAAGACCAACACTTCCACCTTGATGGTCACGGGACTGCTGCTACTGATCGCTTCAGCAGTATCCCATCCGACGGACTGCATCCGGCCACTGGCACCGGTTTTCCTTCAAGTCCTTGGTACGGCCACTATGGGTTAGGTCCACGTTCTGAGTTCCGCAAGGAGACCGTCCTCTGTTCGTCTGTGCTGGTCGCAGTTTATGGTAATTTCGACGCACGTTCTATAGAACAGGTTCTCCCGACAATATCTGGAAAATCGAAACATTAACCCTCTACTGCCCAAATTTTTTTTCGAAAATTTTTATTTTTCCCGTGTTCAGGGGGTCATTTTGAGCAACTTTTGTTCTACGAAAAACTTAACTTCTCTTGTTTTATGTTTTTGTTGTTTCATTTTTAGTATTTTAATCTGCATTTATCTTGCTTAGTTTATGTTTGTTTTTGGTAGTATTTGGCCTACTCTACCACCTCCTATCATTATTTTTTGCCTATCTAATTTTTTCATGTTTTTACAGTAACTTTTTCAATTTTTTGCATGTTTTTCACATTTTCTGCTATAAAATGGCACCGTTATCATTTAAATTGTAAATAAATGCATAGAGGCATAGTCTGGGGCACTAGAAAAATTACTGCATACTTCTTTTTACTTAAAATATAAGAAATGTTAGTAAAAAACACTGCCAAAGTTGACCCCTAAAAAAATGACATTTTTAAAAACATTGGCAAAGTCACATAAAACAAGTAAAACTTCCAACCCATAAATTTTCTAAAATTTTAAGAGTTCTTCTTTTCAATGCTTTTTAAGATCAAAAATTGGTTGAAAAATTGATTTTTGGCGATTTTTCAAATCGAAGCCCGTCTACAGGCGGGGTTGGGTTGTAGAGGGTTAATGTGGAAAAATATTGATGTAGATGTGTCATAGATTTTTTTTTTTTAGCTTATTTTTATTAGGTCCATTTAGGTGCTGTGACCAGGTTAGGACCGAGGATCAAAAGTACAAAAAATAAAAAATAAAATAACAAAAAAAATCGTCTTAGATGATCATTTTCTCGTGCCATGTGACGTGTCATAGATGTTGGCACTTACCTTTAAATGCTATTTTTTCAGCAATAAACCAAATTTTGAACGATTTTAAGCGAGAAACTGAGATTTCTTGCAAAATCGTATGGCAAACCAAACCAAAACAAACGGTATGACGTTACACCGTTCAGTCGCTAACCATGCACGGAGAGAAAAATGCTGATTAAAGGAAAAACTAATTCAAAGTCGACAAAATATTTTTCCCTGCGTTCGTACACTAATACAAGCATGAAAACATAGCCATACCTTTTACAGATAGATTACACTGGTGGTCAGTAGGTGGCCGTGACCGGCATTATGGAAATCTACATCTATTACAGACAAACAGGCATTAATGTACTTTTAATTCAACCAATCTATAAATCAACTGCATCGTTGGAAACGGCCAAACTTACCACGGCAAATTTGAATTCACCACATCTTAATTACACTCAAACCCCGATGGTTTGACACCAACTGTTGTCAAACGAACGGGGTCACTTATTAGTTTGAAACCCATTTTACAAGGAGTTCACACACACTGCCTAACTTTGTTTTGATAGTGTGCGTGAGCTGTAAAAAGTGACAGTTCGTCACTTTTTAGTTAGACTTTGACCAACCAACGGGTTACAAACTAAAAACGTGACCAACCACCGGGGGTTTTGTGTATTCGAGTTTGACAGATGCAGAGCGCTCGTGAGCAGTGAAGAATGAATTTTCGATCAAATTTTACAGTAAATTACATCTGTTTGGATGTATCATTGAAAAAAAACTAAATTATGCTTTTTGTCAGGCTAACATATTCAGTAAATTGTCTTTTTATTTATTTTTTTACTTACTTTGCGCAAAATTGTGTCCTAAAATTAAGCTTACATTTGAGATATTATTGTTCACAACAATAAAGCTTTTTTTCTGAATACAATGACCCTTTGTACGACCGCAAAGGATGTAAAAATTGATTTTTAAATCAATTTAAAAAATAAATAACATCTCGGTCCTTCTTGACAGAAAAGTTCCTACTTGACAGCTTGTTCTAAGGGGACCACAGTTGATCATCCGAATAATGTTGTCTTGTAAATTTATATTTTTTTTGCATTAAAATGAAAAAAAAGTGATCACAAATGGTTTTTAATCGTGTTTTTTACTGTTGTACATAAAAATCTACATAGGACTTTAGGACCCTATTACTTCTTCCCGTGCATAGCGCCTTGGAGCGTTCTTTTATTACGTAACGCAAAAATATGGACTTTTGGACCCCCTCCCCCCACCTCGTAACAAAATTTCCATACAAATTTTAAAAAAAATGTATGGGGCGTAACACGGCCATCGACCCCCCCCCCCTCCCCCCAACTGCGTTACGTAATAAAAGAACGCTCCCCATCTGCTGATGGATACTCATTAAGCAGGGGCGCAAACCTCCCTCCATATCCAAAACTCATGGTACGATTATGATGATGACAGAACGAGATTATATTGCAACCGCAACTACAAGCCCGCTTTCGTCGTTCACCAGAACACAGTTTTATTGACTTTTCCCGGGATTATAGTAATTCTAAATGATGTGCTCGACGGTAGATGGCGCTCGCACATTCGGGTCGCGCCCGACGGTGGATAATTGATTTAATCGCTCACGTGTATGCTCGTGAGCGGGGGAGTGGATTGAATTTAATGCTCCGCGAAGGAATTTATTTACGGGTGTGCTCCCGATAAATTCAGTCATTAAAAACTCGCGAACGCAAATACAACCCGTGTTCCGTGGTGTGTTATACTTATGGAATTAAATTCTTTTGCGCGGAAATGACTTCTAGAACGCTGACAACAAAATTTCGTCCCCGTCGCACAAATCATCAAATTTCATGGAAAGAGCAGTAAAAACTCCCGCAGCAATCGCTCTTTTTGTAACGTGGTAGGGGGTAAAATGTGCACCAACGTGTAAAAAAATTAAATCCAAACTTTACGACCGCGCAGGTGGGATAATGTCTGCCACAATAAAACTCGAACCGACGTCGACGACAAGAATGTTTATTGCCGTTATCCAAGTACATGCGATCTTGCTGCTGGGAACGCACACCTTCCAGCCACCCGGAAACTGCGCTGTACAAGGTGACACGAAGTCCTGAACGCTGAACGTTGTCGTCATTCAGGGGCAGAGATTTGCCAAACGACTGCTGCCTGCCTGCGCGCTGGTTTGTGACGAAGATGAGCGCGGTTGTTTCGCTTATCGTTTTTCACATCGTTTGCGTGTTTGGCGTTTCAATTCGAATTAGCGCCGAGCTGAGGGATGTAAAATGATAAAAGATTTTTATAACGCCTCTGCTCGTGATCTGCGAACCCGTTCTGTTCCGGTGTCATTAAGGTATCACGCGCCTGAACTTATGTTAAATTTGCGCGACTAACCCCTGGCCCCATCTAGTTGGTCAAACAAGAATCAAGACAATTTCAACGGAAATCTTGACACCTGTTGAACAATTCCCCTCGATTTTCCAAATTCAATGCGATTCAAGTGCCAAACAAATATTTGCTTTACAGCCACAATGTCGGCAAAAGCACCTTCGAGCAAATCATTGTTCAATTACTGCCAAAATCACAGTAGGACGGAATTCCCCCCTGTTAACCCCAGGACAAACAGCAAATTGACTCCATTTCCGCTTCAAACAGCCAATTGTTTGATTTCCTGATTGGAAACGCTCCAGCAGCAGCAGCCCGAGCGATAATGAGATATTGGAAAACATTCCTGCGCCAAAAGGACCAACCAATCTCAATCAGTCGAGTTTTCCCGTCGCCTGAATGTAGACGCCTGCCGACGTGCTGCCATCTGTTGGGGAAAGTTACCCTGGGAGTGGTGCCGAACGATAAATAAACGATCCATTAACAATTCGATTAAGACCTTAATCGAATTTATGCGCCTCGATATGTTTTCTCTCACTTTGTTGAGTTGCTGACCGGTTGACCGTTTTGCGGGGAATGGGCGTCAGGCTGGAAAGTGTGTGCCGATTTTGGGATCAGATCGACCCGTCGTTCAAATTAAACGATTACAACTTTTGGACCTTTCTCCGTCGATGTGTATACATTTGGTTTGGTTTGGAACATGTGAATTGCTTGACGCAATTATTAGCTCGTTTAAAAAAGTTTCATGGATTAAAAATGTGTGAAATTAAGAGTCTCTTATTTATTTTTTTATGCTTAAATCTCATCGGTTTGTAGGAAAAATGTTTGATTACCATTCTAGAAATATTAAAAATGTTATGTTTTCTTTCAAATACCACCCGTGTTCTTGCAGAGTTAAGCCGAAACTAAATTTCTTAATTACTCAACTCGACATTTTTGAACTAGATTTCAGTAAACGCTCCGATTTCGTCGAGGTATGATAGATCTAAGCTCCCTGAACGCGCTCCAATCCACAGAATTGAATGTTAGTGAACTCCTTGCCAATAAATAAAAATGTAAATTTCGGGTATCATTTCAAACAAATAATTTTAAACTTTATAATCAAAAATAACTTTTCGAATAAGGGTTGAATTAGAGACCCTAAATAAGGAGACTGGTCTAAGTTTGCTAAATCGATCTGGCAACGTATGTTTTGGAGCTTGGCAGTTTTGCTGGGCGTAAAGGCAAATGCTCGTTTGGATACGTCAAACTCGTGTATGTTTGGGTACGTCAAATTAACTCGACCAGTCTCTCTATTTAGGATCTCTAGGTTGAATAGGGTGGTAATTTCTCCCGGGTTATATTTTACATCCTGGAAATTCCCGGGATCCAGGGTATTTTAAATAGTCGTAATACCTATTTTTCAATATTTTTTCAGTTTTTGAAGTTTGAAACCATATAATGAGTTGATTACTATTAACTGGTGATAGTTTAAGACTAAAATCTGAACAGGGATTGACGGAAATTTTTAATGTAGGGGAGAGTGGGGAGACTTGATCCCCGGGGAGACTTGATCCCAAGCCTGTATCTCGTCAGCATGTGGGTAAAACAATTAGCTTTGTTCTAGAAAGTTGTGCGAAATTGACTAAAACTCATTGTAGAAAACAAAGAAAAAAATTAAAAAATGTTTAGATTGAGTTACACACATTTTTCTAAGAAGTGATGCAAAAAACTTCCAAGAGATCTTTTTTCTTTGTTTTGATAAGTATAGAAAACACTCAAAAATTATTCAAAAAAATATTTTTTATACATGAAATGTTTGATAAACATATCAACTCCACAACCCTTACGCATTTGACTTTAAATTTATCGTCATACTATTTTTACAATCAAATGTTTAAAAAAGTGCGTTTAGGGAGACTTGATCCCTGCATTTTTACAGTCACTGGAATCAGCCTCAAGATTAAATAATTGGGCTGGGTTTTCGTACATGGTTTTCTTTAGTATAGTTGTACATAACTTACTGCAGTTTGAACCATTTTTCAAAAGTTTTTTAAACAAAAATTACCAGCTTTTAAAAACATGCTCAATTTTGGTCTGAAAAAGAAAATTTTATGTTTTCAAATATTTTGCATGCTAAACTTGTTATATTTTGAACACAATCGTACAGGTTTAATGTGAAATTGCTGTATCTTATAGAAAATAAAAAGTTTGGATGAATAAGAAACATTTTGCTTAAGATTTCTTCAAAATGTTGAAAGGGGGATCAAGTTACCCCCAACATTTTGAAAATGCCGGTTTAAAATATTTTTTTAAAACGCTTGGCATGATTCAAAGAGATTATCTGATGAAATACCCTTATCAGCCAAATATAGTTGAATGTTTAAGCTTTCAATTGATGCAAAAAGATCATAGTTTTGTGAGAAATTGACAAAGTTATGTGCGATACAAAAAAAGGGGATCAAGTCTCCCCATTCTCCCCTACTTTGATGTGCTTTGGTTTTTGAATTAACCACAATTCTTTATCCAATTTGATTAAGATTTAATAAGTTTCTAATAGTTTAGTTTATTTCGCTTATTTTATTGATATGACTAGGTGAGCATAAAAAACAATGTTCGATGTCTTTGATAACGTCTAAAACAAAAAATCAAAAAAGAATAGAAACGAAAACATAGAAAATTACAACTACTAAATGTAAAATTTTATATAAGTTAATAATTTCGTCTTTTGTATAACAAATATTTTCCAAATAATTTCTTATCTTCATTTCAGTCATTTCCTGCAAACTAGGGCGAACCGGGACTATCCAGATTTTTAAGCGAAGATGGCGTCACGAATGGTGCACATCCAAAATGTCAAAATCACGCGATGGTACCAACATTACAAAAAAAGTGTGTTACATTTTTTTTCTTCGAGAGTGCACCATTCGTGACGCCATCTTCGCTTAAAAACTGGATAGTCTTCATATGGACCGTAGATTTTACACGATTAAATTTGGAAATCGATGTGCTCATTTTGTTGTTCAGTTTCTGTTATAAAATATCAAAATATTATGCAAGAAATTCGGTTCAAACAGCTGTTCCAATTCGTTACATTAGTCCTGGTTCGTCTAAGATACCGGGAAATATGAACATTCTTTGCGAATAAAAAAAAATCACATAAGTAAATAAAATACCGAATCATTTGAAAACTTATAAAATATCATTGAAATTATTTAAAGAGCTACTATATGCATTTTGTGGATCGGTACACAAACAATTGTACAATTTGTCTCAATATGCAAAATTACTATCTTGGGGCACTTCCTACCTTTTGACAATAGACGTGTAACAAGATAGCACACAAGCGATGATATGTCAAACAGCTTCATAAAGCTATTGTTATTAAGTATTTTACTGTTCCACTATTTGCACAGTCAAATACGAATTTCCAGACGAAAATAGGTATTTTAATTTTCAATTTCGGAAACCGGTACAAATCCCAAATTTCCCAGGATTCGGGAATTTCCGGTTTGGGAAAATTCCCGGGAATTCTGTCCCGAGATATCCAGGGATGTACGCACTAGGGTTGAAATACTTATTTTTGGCATTTTTAAATGTTGAAAAGAGCACATTTTTTTTAAAAAGCTGTCAAATTTGAATAGAAAATGATATGGATAAACTTATAATGCAAAAGAACTTCTTTTGGCATACGGAAGTCAGATAAAAAAAAATGTAAAAAATGGTGGTCAAAATCTCAGACTATTGGGTCCTAAAATTAAGCTTATATTTGTGATTTTATTGTTCACAACGATAAAGCTTTTTTTTCTGAGTACAATGACCCAGTACACATAAATTTTTAAAAATCAAGTTCGCGGCCCTTTTTGACAGAAAAGGCTCTACTTGACAGCTCGTTACAAGGGGACCATAGTTGATCCATCGATAAAATCAAAAAAGTGATCAGAAATGGTTTTAAATCGTGTTTTTTTTTACCGTTGTACATAAAAATTGACATAGGGCTTTAAGACCTTATTGCTCATCTGTCCATACAAATATTCCAATAAGTACTACGTTTGAATGCCGATATCTCAGCAACCACTAAGTTTAATACAAATCAAAATTTTGCCCGAAAAAAGGTGCACTTTATCATATTTTTTGTTTTTATTAAAAAGGGAACTTCACATCAAATTTTGCATCTTGGAATAAATTGAATTTTTTTCGACCGTTTTACAAAAAATGTATTTTTGATTGACAAAACTGTCAAATCGCTCAAAAGTTGTTTTACTTGATCCATTAAAAAAAAACAAAACGTATAAATTATTCAAAAATAATGTTTTTGCGGAAATCAACTTTTGTGATATGATGTAAAATACAGATTCTAGAATATTTAGATATCATTTTTATATGGATAACTGTCAAATTTGTATGGAAACTTGTAAGGACGATCCACACAAAAAAAAATCCTAAAAAGGCTTACAGTAGAAGAGTCAAGAATTTACAAAATGTTTATTTCCTGCAACCTCAATGAGGACCATCGAAATGAAGGACATTTCCGAAGACATTAAACGGTTGCTAGCGGACCCTTCTGGGGACGGATACACGACAAAAGGTCAATTTATGGAATGCACTCCCAAAATCGAGGGGTGGAAGCCCAAATTTCCTCCATGTTCAGTAAATTAAAACAATCACAATTATTGCTTGTAATTTGTATTTATTGAACTCGCTGCTGCTGCCCCTGTTACTACAAGCACTTCTGAATCCGAAATACCGAAGGTTGTGGGTCCAAAGAGAGGGGAAAAAATGTATGTTCAGGAAATGCATGTTCCAGCCGTGTTTGACCACCGACGATTACAGGTTCCTGCCCTGCCGTGCCCAGGGTGTGTCACGAAATGTTGAGTTTTGCATTTCAATCCGCTCGGACATGTACCCTGAACACGCACGTGATTGTAAGCTCGAGCTGAAAACAGTAATTTTCAGATTAGAGTGCAAGTTATTGCGGAAGCTTTTGTATACACTTCATAAATTACGGCTAATTTTCAGTTGGAATTGAGTCGTAAGATTAACTATCTTTCCAACAGGAATTTCTGAGATTTCCACTCAAACAAAAATCGCCAACAAGTAGGCAATCTGCGCGCCACTCAAAGCATGGCTCTTTGGCCAGCTCACAACGTGCGCGGCATCCAAGTTGGCCGGAACGTCCCTAGCAACGGTTGCTAACCACGGCCACTGTGGCCGCGGCCATCCAAGAACTCGCTCATTTCCAAACTGACCACGGCTTCAGTCGGGAAGAATCTTTTTTTTGCGTTGACGCGAGTGATTTGCAATTTCGAGATTTTTTCAACGGTTTCAATCCGCGCGTGATGAATTCCTCCGGTGTGCAAATGTGGCGTGCCATGATGGCACTCAAAGTGGGCGATTATCGAAGTAATTTTTGGTGTTTGAATTTGAAAAACATTAAAAAACTAACCTCACTTTTCTCTCTCTTCGCAGGCAAACCGTTCTTCTCGGGACTAGACGAGCACATCACGGACGATGCCGGCGGGTTCGGAACCGGCAAGGACTACCCGAACGGATTCCACAGTACGGTAAGTTGACGTTTGTCCCCGGGGGAAGATCTTTTCCTCAAGCGCTAATTCCGTCTTTCGTCATCTTACTTCCCCCTCGGCAGGGTAACTGCTCCCGCTCGTCGCCCCACTCGAACGGTTCCGAGTCGACGGAACGGTTCTCGCGGAAGGTGTTTGTCGGCGGACTTCCGCCGGACATCGATGAAGGTAAGTGCTCTTGCTTCGATATTGTCCCGCACTCAATCGAGCACGAAAGGAACACATGTTTCAATTTGCACGTGCGAACACACACACACCTGAACCCGGAACTACGGGGTGAAATATGGACTCGCCGGTTATCTTCCGGAACGTGTGTTCCGGGACATGCCCCAGCCAAGAGTGTGCACTGTGAATTAGGAGAAATGGAAATTCATTTTCTCCTACTCCAAATCCTCCTGGAATCTATGTGGTCATTTATTACGACGATCTACTTCTTTGGGTGTTGTCCGACGGAAAATTGCATTTGCGCCAGCAACCGGTCCGTGACACTCTACTTGTTCGAAATTGGCATATCGGAACAGTTTCGGGTTTCCACTTTTGAAGCGGACCGAAAAAGCAATCTCATATTTTCCAATTGTGATAATTTCTGGGACGGGGTGGAAGGGGGCCAACTCTGGCTTTGACTAGAAGGTGAATTAAACTAATAAAATGGATGTGACAGTTGTTGGGAATGGTTCCGATGGCTTTTGTGGGACGAAATGGAACCGGGGGTTCCGGCAATGCACTAGCAATTCATTACTGGAATTTTAATAATAGTTTTAATAGTTGATTGGGGATAATAAAAGTGCAACAGGTTGAGCGAAGGCTGCTTCATTTTCATAAGTTTAACTTAAATGGCTTCTGTTTGAGCTTTTTCATGGTTTTTAACATTTATTCGATTGCAGCTTGCTTGGCTTCATTGAAAAATTTTAAACAAAAAAGGTAGCTAAATTTGAAGCAAACAAATTGCTGAAGATGTTGAGATATTTATTTATGAAGTTCAAAAATTCTAAGGATACATTTTAGAATACACTCAGTGGTTTGTTTTCCGCACAGATTAAACCTTTCCCATAAATAAATCGCACAGGTTCGTTACGGCGACCGGATATCAGATCGACATTTGCTGAAACTAAGCCTGACATTGAGTCAAAAGAAGGTTAAAATGCAAGGTATGTAGATAAGTCTACATCTACATCTTATCTTATCTATATATCTACAATCTAAGGTTAAAATGCAAGGTTTGTAGATTACACTACTCGACAAAACAAAACTTGTGTCATGGGAAACACGATATCTCATCGGTTCCGCAGAGAAAATGCTTCCCCGAATCCGATGCAATCGACAGAATTTGATGTTATGTCCACGCGGACTGACGAGAATGTGGTAAATTTTTTAACATAAAAAATGTACAATTTAAAAAAAAACCATGCGTCTCCTCCCAATTATACGAGCCATCTACAAGAATATGGAAGCGCCTGGTGCATAGCCATTTCCAACGGAAACAACCAATACAAATGTATAACAAAGTTGTCAAGTTCGGGGGGTCCACAGCTAGCATTTTTTGTACGATTATAAAAATAAATATTAAAAGTTTAAAATTAAAATATTTGAAAAACATTTTTTTTTAAATTTATTTGTTTACTAAAATTTTATGTATCTCATACTTCGGGATGTCCATGGTCATCCAAGGACTCCCTGTAGTTAAGATCTTCGAGTCTACCGCCGTAACAAGCAAGAGGTCGTCGGATTTTGACCTCGGATCATGTGCGTATAGCATCAGTGCATATGGTAGACTACTATATGAATGTGTAAGGATATCCATGGTCATCCAAAGACTCCCTGGAGTTAAGATCTACGAGTCTACCGCCTTAACAAGCTAGAGGTCGTCGGATTTTGACCCCGGATCATGTGCATATAGCATCAGTGCATATGGTAGACTACTATATGAATGTAATGGGATGTCCATAGTCATACGAGGACTCCCTGGAGTTAAGATCTACGGGTCTACTGCCGTAACAAGCAAGAGGAGAAGCAAGAGGACTCCCTGGAGTTAAGATCTACGAGTCTACTGCCGTAACAAGTAAGAGGTCGTCGGATTTTGACCTCGGATCTTGTGTGTATAGTAGGGTGGGTCATTTTTTTTCGAAAGTGCTCGGATCCGGCTGAAATAAAGACCATATTGTAGAGGGGACCCATAGGGACTCTCATACCAAATTTGAGCTCATTTGGTTGAAAACTGGCTTGTCGCTCGGGGGTTAAAGTTTACATGGAAATTACTATGGGAAATGCGTGATTTTACTTCAAACGCTCCTACAAGCTAAGCGACAAACTTTAACCCACACTTACACTAGGTAGCCGTGTCGGGGGTGGTCCAAGGCACATTTTTCTCTAAGGGTTCATGGTCATCCGTTCAACCCTGAGCTTGCGCAAAGCCGAAACATCCGGTGACGCCGGAATTCTTCAAAATCTCAGGTTTAACGGTCGACGCATGCTACGAAACTATGATTGACGCATCGGAAACACGACGCCAAACGTCAACACAATTACTCACCAAAATTTACAAACCCCCCGTTGGAGCTTAACCATTGGCTAGTGGCCGCAGTGTTGACCGAGAATACTTCACATCATTGCGTACATCCACTTCCGGTAAATAGCGGGATGAGGTGATACGTTCCGGATCAATTTGGGCTGAGACCAACGGCATGGGAAGTGTCTGTGCGAGATCAGAAGTGGATAATGGCGATTGGACAAGATCCATCAATGGAGGAATAAGGAACCTACAGCCTTGTTCAACCCGGCGGCGGACAGTTGACCTCCTTTGCAAATCACATGTCGATGCACTTCCGGCATCGCTGGGGGCAAATGTGCCGTGTGAGAATTGACGAGGAATCGACCACGAATGCCGCCATCCAAAAGGTCAAGCGAGAGCAGATGCAAGTGCTGGGGGAAGTCTAGGAAGATGTTTGAAAGACAATAATGCTCAAGAATAAACTGCTTAAGATTTATAATTTATTTCAATCAAAAATTACAATAATAATTACATTCGTAAATTCTATTCCGTGTGTGACGCAAAAAAACCAAAACCTCCATCACCAGTTCACGATCCCCGTCCAGGAAGTGACTATTATCGATCCACATCCCGCACGGATATGTTGGTGGCCATCGTTTACATCATGTAAGGCGGATTGATCAAGGACCGTGCAGTTAGTCCTGGCTACAGCCGGTTTGCCTCCCGGTAACGCCCTTTGAAACGGACTGCCGATGAAGCTTTCCGCGTCGGCATGGTCGCCTTCCTCCCCCTTATGGTATAATCCCCCTCGCAGCTCCCGTTTCCAGGATGCTCAGGTCTCCGACCGCTGCCGGTTGTTCGCGCATTTTGTCCACAATGTTAGGCAGCGAGCGGTCAATGATGACGGTGTTTCTCTTTGCATTCTTACGACATCACTGACTGATCATCGTTTCCGGGAGGTTCGTAGAGTGGTGGTCTCAATAGGTTCAGGGACCTGTTCCGGCTGAGGTGTTTCCTAAAAAAAATATGCAAAATTTCGCCAATCTCGTATCTGCGAAAATAAAAGTGACGGTTATTTTTAGCTTTTTAAGTTCTAGGTTCAATTAATTGAACTTACCGATTCGAGACTTTCTTTTTCGCACTCTGCTTTTCTTTCCCCCAACTTGAAACTTTTTTTCGGTTGATGCTGCTAATGGTGTCTGCGGTACGCTCTAAGATTTTGCCATTCTGGCGTTTCTAGCTCGTCAGGTCACTCTCTTTTGCAGCACACTTCCGGACACTGACTTGCGATGTATTTGCAGCGAAATCGACGGCGAACCGTTGTTTCGTGCTTCAACTTTAGTATGTTGACGTTTGGCGTCGTGTTTCCGATGCGTCAATCATAGTTTCGTAGCATGCGTCGACCGTTAAACCTGAGATTTTGAAGAATTCCGGCGTCACCGGATGTTTCGGCTTTGCGCAAGCTCAGGGTTGAACGGATGACCATGAACCCTTAGAGAAAAATGTTCCTTGGACCACCCCCGACACGGCTACCTAGTGTAAGTGTGGGTTAAAGTTTGTCGCTTAGCTTGTAGGAGCGTTTGAAGTAAAATCACGCATTTCCCATAGTAATTTCCATGTAAACTTTAACCCCCGAGCGACAAGCCAGTTTTCAACCAAATGAGCTCAAATTTGGTATGAGAGTCCCTATGGGTCCCCTCTACAATATGGTCTTTATTTCAGCCGGATCCGAGCACTTTCGAAAAAAAATGACCCACCCTAGTGTATAGCATCAGTGCATATGGTAGACTACTATATGAATGTGTTGGGATGTCCATGGTCACCCAAGGACTCCCTGGTGTTAAGATCTACGAGTTTACCACCGTAACAAGCAAGAGGTCGTCGGATTTTGAACTCCACGGAACTCCAGGGAGTCCTTGGATGACCATGAACATCCCAACACATTCATATAGTAGTCTACCATACGCACTGATGCTATACACACAAGAACCGATGTCAAAATCCGACGACTTCTTGCTTGTTACGGCAGTAGACTCGTAGATCTTAACTCCAGGGAGTCCTCGGATGACTATGAACATTCCAAAACATTCATATAGTAGTCTACCATATGCACTGATGCTATACGCACATGATCCGGGGTCAAAATCCAACGACCTTTTGCTTGTTACGGCAGTAGACTCGTGGATCTTAACCCCAGGAAGTCCTTGGATGACCATGAACATCCCAACACATTCTTATAGTAGTCTACCATATGCACTGAGACGACAACGAGAAAGACGACATTATCCTGTGGAGAACCAGTAAATTTAGCGTAGTTTTTCTTTTAATTGTATTTTAAACGTAATGACACCGGAGGTAGCAATTTAAAAAGGTGTAAGCCTTACGCTGCTGTATTTAAAAAATAAACAAACAAACAAAAATAAACAAACACTGATGCTATGCGCACATGATCCGAGTTCAAAATCCGACGACCTCTTGCTTGTGACGGCGGTAGACTCGTGGATCTTGACCCCAGGGAGTCCTTGGATGACCATGAACATCCCAACACATTCATATAGTAGTCTATCATATGCACTGATGCTATACGCACATGATCCGGGGTCAAATTCCGACGACCTCTTGCTTGTTACGGCGGTAGACTCGTAGATCTTAACTCCAGGGAGTCAGTCCTTGGATGACCATGGACATCCCGAAGTACCCATAGACCTTTGAGATACATAAAATTTTAGTAAACAGATAAATTAAAAAAAAATGTTTTTCAAATATTTCAATTTTAAACTTTTAATATTTATTTTTATAATCGTACAAAAAATGCTAGCTGTGGACCTCCCCGAACTTGACAACTTTTTTATACATTTATTGGTTGTTTCCATTGTGCTTAAAGGAAATGGCTATGCACCAGGCGCTTCCATATTCTTGTAGATGGCTCATATAATTGGGAGGAGACGCATGGTTTTTTTTTTAATTGTTCGATTTTTTATGTTAAAAAATTTACCACATTCTCGTCAGTCCGAGTGGACATAAAATCAAATTCTGTCGATTGCATCGGATTCGGGGAAGCATTTTCTCTGAGGAAACAATGAGATATCGTATTTGCCATGGCACAAGTTTTGTTTTGTCGAGTAGTGATTAGTCTACATCTACATCTTATCTTATCTATATATCTACAAATCTTGACTTTTTTTTGATAAGGTCCTATAAACAAATGTAAACATTGAGTGTATCCCGCTTACTCCGATGGACTTTGACATAAGGTGTGAACGGGATACACTCAATGTTTACATTTGTTTATAGGACCTTATCAAAAAAAAGTCAAGAAATGTACCTTGATTAAAATGAACTTTTTTTTAAGTGATAGGTAATTACACAGCACGGTGCCTTGAAAAATTAGTATTCAGGTAAATTCATTAAAAAAATTAAGAATTCAAATATTTAAAATTTCATATGTAATCTTAAAAAAAAATAAAAATTCCAAAATTTTACATTAGGGAATCTTAGAAATCCAAAATTTATAAAAATTAGAGAGATTCAAAAAAATATAAATTTTTAATGCGTACATGCTAAATTTCATAATTTCAGAAATTTGATTGATTGATTTTTCACAAAAATGTGAAAATTTTTGATATTCTTAAAATTTAAAACTTCAAAAATTTCCAAGATCTAATAATTTAAAAAAGCAAAAAAATATAAATTCCTCAAAGAAATGTATAAAAAAATTATTTGATTCAGGCCGTTACAAATATTTTTCAAAATTTATGTGGATTTTTCTTAACATTTTGTGCCTTTTTCGTCATAATCGATAAACTAAAAAAATCATGTCAATCTTTGTTAATTAGATAAAATAACTCTTTCAATACCAAAATGTTGGTATGCATGTGGTATTCGAACTTCGTTCTAAAATCCTTTTAACAGTTGGACACGATGCCTGATTTTTCTGTTACATTCTTATTGGAATTCTATATAAACTGTAACTGTAATCATGCATCCTCAAAAATCCCACGAAAAATGCCAGTTTGTTTCTCTTTCTTTGAATTTCCTGATATTTTTACCTGCAGCTAAAACATGTTGATGCAGCAGCAGCTCGTTTTCAACAAGCGTTGATAGCTCAGTTGGTAAACTGGTTGCTAAAATGGTGTCTGCACCTTACCTGTCATGAGTTCGATTCCAGTATACCTCCAGTTTTCTTTACCTGATATTTTTTGGCTCTCCAAGCAAGACTCGTTTCCTGCTTGTTCGAAGGATTTAAATATAGCATCAAAATTCTACCCATTTCTCATTACAATCCCATTAGCCAAATTGAATTCCCGCTGTAATCCTATAGAGAATTCTCATTGTTTTTTGTCCAATGAGATTTTTATTTACCCGGAAAGTTTTTATTTGTCTGGTACTCATTTGCCCTTGGAATGGCACGTTTTGGTATTGCTTTGGTCTTCCCAATACAGTTTTTTGGTATGATTACATGATATTATACCATCTATTACTTTGCAACCAAGGGCACATTTTGGTATTTGTTATTATGCCAAGTAATACCAAAATATGGTATTCCCGTGTTATTTACCGCTGCTCGGGTTACGGATGTAAACAAACTTTGGATCTCTCCAGGGGTTCATATTTTCTACAAAATAATGACTTCACACACTGAAATCAGTGAAACTCAAGCTAAGTGAAGTTTTATACATGGTCTGATAACATTTTGGGGAAAATATTAGTTAAATTCAGGTGTTCCACAATTGTGAGAGGCACAATAATATCCCACAATACTCATACTCGTTGAAATTAATTTATTTTTACAGATTGGGATATCAATATATTTTTTTTAATAAACCACACATTTGATGTAAGGTGCCATAACTATTCAACTGAAATTGATTTGAATCTTGTTAAAAAATATTTCAAATATTTTCAAGAGTTGACTTATTTTTTACAAACAACATGAATGCCCGGAATGACAAACTTTTTGACGAAAAAAATAACAAATTGCTGACTTTTACCAGTTCTATTTTTTGCGAATTTTGACGAATTACCACCGATTTCCCGACTTGAGCGGCCACCCTGAAATAAGCTTAGTAGAATACGTACGAAAGCACGAACAAATATGTATTTAACCACCGGAACCCAAACCAAAAGTATAGACATTAACGCAAATCCGGCACGTTGGCCAAGTTAGTTGCACCTGCAGTGCAAATCCAATTAAATTCAGCTAGCATAATCAGATTCGAACCCGGACCAGTAATAAATTCAACTGTTCTGCATAAATAATTATGAAACCCCACCCCCAAACTTCTTCTCACCTGTCCCACCGTCAGCTTTTAAGCCAAGTGTTGATTGCAATTTCAAGCAAATTAGTCACGATAACCTAAAACAAACGATTTTTTACCTCCTAAACCCGCCCCCTAACACGAAACACGCAACACATGTTTCATTCGAACAACGTTGCTACACTCTAAAACATTCTGCACCATTTCAAAGTTCGGTGGGCAGTGTTGCCAGCAGCCAGAGCAGATACACAATTTTCAATTTATTTCCTGCTGCCTGCCCCGTAACCGATGACCTCCTGCGTGTACCTACTTCAAGAGAGTCTGTAATTTATACATTGCACACACTTGCTTAAATTTAGAGCTGTCTCTCCCTTGGGGAGCCTACCATCAACTGGGTCAAGTCCATGGGGTTACGGTGAAGGGTGGGGGTTCACCCAAAGTCACCCGCTCCTCCACACCCGAAAAACAATTTTCCTCAGCAAACAGACGGGTTCGATGGGTGGAGGAAAAGAAACCCCGTTGGCGAGGGAGGAGAAATGATTTGCTTTTACGAGCTGTGTTTGTCTTGTGGATTAATATCTCCCTGGTCCGAGTGTAAATTACGCAACTTCCAGAGCTCCAGCTTCCGAAAGCAGCCGTCGTCGTCAAATGGCACCCAAAGTTCGGAATGAGTTGTCGTTTTGTGTGATGGCTGGTTAGAGAGTGCTCCAGCCAGCTGGATGTCCAATTCGATGTCTGCATACTGGCAGAAGTTTACAATTTACTGGCCGGGCATAACGTAAGTCGCACGTCCGGACGTTAAGAAACAGAAGGTGCAGTCCGGGTGCGTTGCAGTGAAACTTAGCTTCAGAATAACGTTTGTTTCGTATTTAATGTCCAGGGAGTTTCTTGAATGACCTAAAACTAAAAAATACTGTCAGTAAGTGTCGTTTGAGATGGTTGAGTTTTTGTATGACCCAAGGATCCAAAACTGTATGTTAAGTAGGTCACTGCCAAGTTGAGTAAAATTTAAGTGGGAACATCGCAAAGCTTGTTGACATTAAAGTCCCAACTCCAAAAAGTTATTGAATGACATAAAACGACCAAAATTTTGGTTGTTGTCCTCAGCGTAGGTCATTGAAGCAGTTGCTGTGGCTGCATCCAGGTTCTAACAAGGACGTTCGCGGATGACCCAAAACATCTAAACTACTCAGCATGGGTCACTAGGTCATAGGTCGTAGAGCTGGTTGACGTCCAGGTCTTAACTCCAGGATGTTAATGAATGACCCAAATCAAACTACATTATAAGTGTTGTACCCAGCGTAGGTCACTGAAGCTACCAGAAAGCAAAACACACTGTCGTTGAGCCCGTTGACATTCAGGTCTTAATTCATCAGGATCACTTTTCTGCACTTGGTTTAACAGCTCGGTTATTAAAAATCAAAACTTTTTGAATTTCAAAATTGTCCAGCACAGCAACATTTTACAATTTAGCACGGTTTTTATTGTAATCATTGTGGTACGCCCAAAAACCCCTAAATCAGCCTTTTATTTTTATTCCCAAAATGCCGGGATGAAACAAAAATGCTTCGTACGAAGAATTACGACCGGGCGATAACAATCAACGGCATGCCTCGTTTATCTTTTGATTTTCATAAGAAAAGTTGGCTGCTCTTTTCTGTGCAAGGAAAGCAGGGGAGAACCCGGAAATCAAGTGCACTGTAAAATTAAAGTGTCCTTTTGCCAGGTTCTGCGCGCTCCTCTCCTTCATAAATCTTGGCTGGCTTCCTTGGTTCAACAATTGGAAGTTCTGACGGGTGCGGTGCATCCTCTCCAGAGGTTCTCGTCGTCGTTTTGCTGCCGTGCAAGAAAAATTACAGTCATTGAAGCATTTTTCATCTCCTGCTCAGGCTGCGCCAGCCGGGAAACTTTTTTTTCTTTCTCCAGAGAGGTCTTGAGCAAATTTCAAAGACCGGGAACGCTTCCTTCTCGGCAGCTCACGGAGGAAGGTTTTGTCTTGGGCTTGCGCTGCAGGAGGACCTCTTCCAATTAGGTTCCAATTTTGTTCGACATTCAACCAGTTTGGCGCACGGAAAGAAAATGCACTTTTCCTCTTTCCAGGTCGGAAAAGCCGGTGCCTCAGCAGAAAAACATTCGAAAGTCGGTTCGTGTTAGGAGAACTCTGCGAGGCGGTTTTCTGGCCCGGTGATTACCCGTCGGTCGGAAGCGGCCATGGGCGTCGGATTGACATAAAACTTCGTTTTTGTTTTTTTCTATTTTTTTCTGACGAAAGCTGTGTTAGCCCACTGAAAAAGCTATGGTGCAAAACGATTTTTGGCTTAAAATGACTTTTTTCTTGTGGACGTGTCTTTCTGACAGCAGAAATGAGTAAATTTCACTCAGACCTTGGTGAATTTCACTCAAATCTGACAGATGTCTCATTTACTCATTTCTGAGTAGGTTCGGTTTTGACGTGTGTTTAGAGGATCAAACTTTTCAAAAGAGCATAACATCTTATGTCAACAAAAAGTTTGCAAACCCCTCCTTTGCCGCCTTCACTGGATTTCCCTCAACAATCTCTCACTTGGATCGTTTGGAGTGTGCTCCGCCACTCAAAAAACTGCATTCCTGCCGACTTGCAGAAACGCTAAAATTGATTTTTGTTTTACCTCGGGTTAGTTGTTTTCAGCAAGGTGCAACCGGCGGAAGTAATTATTTTTAATCTCGTCTTAGTGCCGGGTACCGTGTTCCCACGAGAGTGCTTGATTCAAGGTCCATAAAAAACCTTGGCCGACGCGGACTGGGAGAGGGAGGAGGTTTGTTTGTTGAGGTCGTACGAAATAAAGCCGAGCGCCCTAACTACCGAAACTTTCAATTAGTTTCAACTTACGCCAGCTAGGTGTCGGCACTCTTTAACTGCAAACAGTGCTTTACGGACGTCACCGTAGTCAACACAGCTTAGGACCGCTCGTTTCGGTCGTTCTTCTGGTCCGAGCCGACACGCTCTCCGGACGACGGAAACGGAAGCAAATCAGCCATCGCCATTTCCACCGTCATCATCATCTTCGTCACCGTTAGGTTGATGTCGCTAGTTTCGAAATAAAAAGTCCCTTTGATCATTAGCGTCCGGGGTCGCCCAACAGCTGGACAGACGCTGGTTTACCAGCACAACTAACACAAGTAATTTGTCAGCATCCAGCTCAACTAGCCCAGAGACAAGTGGATCTAAAAGCTTTCGTGACAATTCTCTCGTAGATGTCACCACTTAACCAATGTCTGGCTGTCAATGTGAATCCGTCGTAGCGCGCTAGTGTTTTGACAAGAACTAAAACAAGTCCGCAGTTCTGTGACCGCCGCAAGATCCACATCCACTCCCTACGGACCCGTGTTAACGAGATGTACAACGCACTAACTAGCACTGAACCTCCGGTCCGTCGTCGTCGTCCTCGACGATGAACAACCGGAAATGGAGCGTAACTGCGACTAGTGGTCGGCAAGGTAGTGTCCAGCTCGGGAGTGCTTGTCTTCCATCATCGGATTCCGAGGGCTCGTCTGGAAATTGTGAGGAACGGACGAGGGCTGAACGTACACAAACAAGACGTACGTACGGCTTTTAAAGGTTCGGAGCAAGCTCGGCGCGGTATCCATTAAATCTCATTTAATGCTCATTTCAAACATCATTTACATTTTCTGTTTTCGCTTCGCTCCGGGCTGTGGGTCCATGGTCCATGGTTGTTTTCGAGCTTTCCGAGCTGGGAGGTTCTGTTTGCATCCATCACCATTAGAGCTTTAGAGGGACTGACTTTTTCGTGACTTTGCGGTTCTTTGTCACCTTATTGATTGAAGATTGTCATAATTTTAATTCGGAAGGGATTCCTCAGCAAACTTCAAAATTGATGGTGAAAGACTGTTGGTCCCACTGAAAAAAGAAGGGCAGAAGTTAGTTAAACTCAATACCAGTATTCTCTCATTAGAGTGTAATAATGTAAACAAAGAGCTGTCTCATTTCGAATACCACTCACGTACACCCTTACCAAAAATCATGATTTTCTAAGTTCAATATCCCATTTTTTAAAGATTTTTTGAGTTCAGGTACTACAACAATAAAAATGGTTATATGGGTTGAACTGAAAAATTCGTATGAAAAGTTGGATATTGGATATAACTCAGAAAATCGAACAATTAAGTTTTACGCCGACTCGATTTGGAGGTTAGAAAGGAGTGCACTGTTTACATGGACTTAGCACAGTTCGATGCGGCCGTCGATTTTATTTTGGTGAAATTCGTCGAAAATCGACGAAGCACATATAAACAGTGCACACGAGCTGTCAAATGACGTCACATCGTAAAACCTAATTGGTCGCAGTGTCCTGATGCAAACAAAGATCGAGCTCGAGCTGTCACTGTCGCTGCGAAATATGTTAGCTGTCATCGGGCGGTGGGCATTTAACAACCAGCTATAAGTCGCATGACAAACCAACTTTTACCAGAAAGAGAAAGCATATCTGATGCAAACAAACCCACTTCTGTGGCACTCAGAGGTGTGATTGTGTTAGAAATTTTTAGGCCAATGGGAAATTGTAAACAAGCAGTTTGTTCTGCCCACGTCAGGGAATGTTGACATTTAACATGAGCAATCTAGACTGCATGTTTACAAATCCACATTGGCCCATTTACATTGTATAGCCTGAACTGTTGTTTGCCAACACGCAAAAGTGCTTTTATATAATGACTCTAGACTTGTTATTTTAAATGGGACCGAACTTTGTTTACATTACTACACTCTGATGAGAGAATACCCATGTTGGTTTAAATTAGCCTCTTTCATACTTTTTTCAGTGGGGCTGTCAATCTTTTTTAAGTATCAGACATGTTCATTAGGCCGTCCCAAAAAAATGAAAAGTTGTCAAATCTTCGGTGCTCACCCCTAGGATGATAGATTAGGATGTCAGGAACAATGTTTTCATACAACAAAAAATTCCCAAAAATGGTTTACAACTCGCGCGCGGAGCTTTAATGAAAAAAGTGCATTTTTCGAGTATTTTTCAGAAATGCGAGTAACAATCATACTAAAGTTTTTAAATTTGGTCGCCTTGGGCTTCAAGTTATAGTTTAATGTCCCCTGAACAAATTCCTGTACAGACATAGTCTATAAAAGCTTGTGTTTTGGCATGGCAGGGCGTTTTAGGGAGAAAAAAAAGTATTTTTTAGCCAAAAAAATTCAAAAATCGCTCCCCACATTATGAGAAAATCTCATGTTTTTTCATGAAATGTTATTAACAAATATCGTTTTTAAGCGAGCAAAATAAAAATTTCCAAAATATATGCCTTCCCGTTTGTAATCATAGTAGCCAATGTTTTATGCTAAAAACGCTTATATACCAAGAATTTTGAAAATTCGTCACTTTTTGTTCACTAAAATGCAAATATCTCGGCTTCGCGTGGACATAAATTGAATGTTAAAAAAAGCAAAATGATCTCCATAAAATTTCCTATAAGCTGAATGCATTAGTTTTGGCTGCAAAATTTTTTCGCTCGTTTTGGGGAGCGATTTTTGAATTTTGTTGGCTAAAAAATACTTTTTTTTTCTCCCAAAAACGCCCTGCCATGCCCAAACACAAGCTTTTATAGACTATGTCTGTACAGGAATTTGTTCAGGGGAGATTAAATTATAACTTGAAGCCCAAGGCGACCAAATTTGAATGACTTTAGTATGATTGTTACTCGCATTTCTGAAAAATACTCGAAAAACGCACTTTTTTCATTAAAGCTCCGCGCGCGAGTTGTAAACCATTTTTGGGAATTTTTTGTTGTATGAAGACATTGTTCCTGACATCCTAATTTATCATCCTAGGGGTGAGCACCGAAGATTTAACAACTTTTCATTTTTTTGGGACGGCCTAATGTTCATAAGCCATAGCAATATAGAATCGTTTAGCAACAACTTAATTTAAAGACTAACGGTGTACTCCACATCGTCTTCAAGCTGATGACAACATCTCCAACAGGACCAAATGAACCGCAATGCTCGAAGGAGGGGGTTTCTTTTCCAGCCAACTTAATCACGATTCGCATTCATCTGCAAGGCAGAGACACCCTCATTTGTGCTGACAACATTCGCTTCCCATACGTGTTAATCGATGTCCTCCCGTCCTCACGAGAGGTTAGGCTCTCGATTTAGTCCTCTTTTGTCCAGATCCACGTGCGTGCGTGCGTGCGTGGGAGGCGTAAAAGGTGTCAATTGACGCTAATGATAGTCTACTGCGGCAATGTTACGTGATGGGTTTGAGGGGGAAAAAAACTGCTGAAGTGAGCACATTCTCCTTCTGGGAAAGCCGGAGAAATTTCATCAACCAGAAGCAGGTAATAAACCAGACCTCGGAGCCTTAATTAAAATACCTTCTCCCTAGTCCTATGAGCTGGAAAGAAACTGTTCCTATCCTTTCTTGGCTTCTCAGGAACGTCGTCGACATCGTCTTCGACAAGTGGAGGTTTTCTCACTTTGATTGCCGTGCATCGTCGTCGCCACCGCCAGTTTTTATCGATGTAATCGTCCCTGATGAGAGCGGCTCAGCTACTCCAGCCCCAAGGATGCTCTCCAGAACCTCATTACTTAACAGCATGTGCACCACGTGACGAGAGAGAGAGAGAGAGAGAGAGTGTGGTGTGGGGTCCTTAAGTGCTTATTAGTCCGCACGGTATCTTCCATTCCAGGACGCCCGCTGGGAATCGCTGGTCCTGACGGGAGCCGATTTCTACCCGTCTTGTTCAGGATTGGGGCGCTCCAACGACTCTTTCTCTCTGATCGTGTGTGATGACGATAATGATGTCGAATATGGGCCTGCTTCTTCACCCGGACTCAGCTTTGCGAGAACACGGTGAAAATCCCCACTCAAGTTCAAGTTGCTTTACATCGAGCCAACAAAATCTTCACACTTCGTACCGGGTTTGACCAACTGTCAAAGCTACACGCTTAACCAAACCAGGCAATTTTTCACTGTGACTCCTTCAGATCCATGACAATGGGTGTCGGCATTATACCGACGGTTCTGCCACACTTGTAGGGCCCTTGACGGGTCTGCCAAACACTTTATTTTGCAACCCTCGAATTCCGTTCCCAAACGACGGCGGTGCAGCGGATTTTCTCATTTTGTGCCCCTCTTGACTCGGAACATGGGGCGTGAAATGTGGAAAATCATCATCATTGTCGGGAGAGGGGATATGGCCTCGTCTTGGCCAGTTGATGTAGCAACTACGTACTACGCTGGATTTCGCTCGACATGATAGCGTAACGTAACGTAACCCAGCAATGTCTGGACGGACGTTGTTCCAGTAATTTTCTCCCTCCGTTCTGGGTGCACTGCGCTGTTCATGTAAGGTTTCAGATGTGGTTGAAAATTGCTCGTTTTTTGGGGAAGGTTTTTCCAGGGGACGATGTTATCGAGGGTAATTTTGGCTCACTCGTATGAAATTGGGGCAAATTTGGCGAGGAGCTTGTGAAATAAAGGAATTATGGGAGATGTTTTCAGAAGAAATTTCAATTCTTCGTGATCGTCGCACTTTAATTTTGGGCCAAAGTGAGTTAGGAACGTCATTTTGTGCAGCTTTCAATGCTTTACCTTTTGATCTTCAAAGATCCCTGAAATATTCACGCTTTTTTGTCACTCTTCATATGAAAGAAGTTTTGATCTGATCGTGCTATCTTGACACACCCTGAAACTTATTGCAAGTGCGACAACTAAGTAAATCTTTCCATGTTCCTGAAGGGAACACCCATGAAGAGTATCGGGGCCGGCATTTACAAAGCGGATTCAGTGACAGTTTATTAATTAACTTAATGTTTACATGTTAAGGTTAATGTTAACATTCCATAGGTTGTCTTCCTAAAGTGTCTTGATAAGGTCCAGTTTGTGACGATACACTACCTTCCCTTTACTAAACAATCGAATCCTGAAGGTAAAAGATCACCAGTTGTGTTGGTCCGAGCCGGGATTCGAACCCCAATCTACCGCTTACAAGGCGAAAGCGTTACCGCTGGGCTACGTGGCTCGGTCAACAAGTGCGACAACTGGCCAAAGGAAATTAAGTCAGAGTACGTTTTGTCACACGTACATGCCCGACAACTGTAAACATTTTTAATTATAAATTGGGACTCCGGCAACCAAATACATACAAACTGCGGGACAATGCACAGAAGCGTTAGACAAACAAAATTTGTTTGTTATTGTTTACAATGCTTTTACATCACGTTTTTCTCGGAACGTCAAAAAACGTTGTTTTTTTTTGTGTGTCAAAAAGTAATACTTTTCAATACTGTTTGACGACAAATAACATTCAATCGGGGAAATAAAAGTTTCACTGAAAAAAACCAATTCAAATGGTGTTTTTGGAATTGCAAAATAGTAATTTATGTGACAAGTTGCAAAAAGAAGATTTTTTCAGCACGATTCGTACTCGTTGGATAAATACGAGAAGTGTTGAAAAAAAAAAAGTTTTGCAAACGAGTTCCATACAACATTTCTTGCAATTCCGAAAAACACCCTTTGATTGAAATTGTAAGTCAAATGTCTATGTATTTTATTTAGTCAATCCATCGTTTTAATCAAAGCAATGTTGAAAAATATTACTTTTCAGAACAAGTGCTAAAAAGCTCAACATTCAACCATTTCAGTGCTGAAAAGTAGAACTTTTTGTTATTTATTTTGAAAAGTGTTTCTATTCGATTCTATTATTTTTGGTAGGAAAAAAAGTAGGCAATTTCGTCGTTCGAGAATGACAGGAAAACTAAGTAGTTTCACGCCGGAATTGCAAAAAGTTAAGCTTTCCAGCACTTGTATCTACGCAAAATTAAAGCGGAACAAAAGCGTTTCACTGTTTTCAGGATTTCAAAAAATGCATGCAGATCGTTGTAATGTTGTAAATCTCTAAAAAAAAAACACACAGTTTTGCAACTAGTTGCATAAACTACAAATTCTCGCTTGCCTATTCAAAGGTCCTATTAGTACACGAAACCCATCATGGTGCATAGTACCTTTTGAAAAAGTACTCTTGATTTCATATAAAATGCAAATTTCTTAGGATCATCCAGGATCGCGCTAAGTACCATTGAGAGCTAGTGATTATTTTGAAATAATCTTTTCATGCTGAACTCATTGATATATTAAGTGACCTCTCTAGGTTAAAGTCACGTTAATAAAATAAACAACAACATTGATATACTTGACAGATTGGATTTGATCAGATTAAATATTCACGATATCATGTTATCTGAGCCAATCATTTACGTAGTGATTGATTTGTACAATCTTCCATCAACATAAATTTTCTACTCCAATCAATCAATTAGTGGGACTTTCAAAGTACATGCAAGCAAAACCGTTTTGAAGGTATCGAATTTCAACCGAACACACAACATTCTCAACATTTTTTCCTTCAGTTGATTGACTCTATTCATTGTACCGAATGATGAATACAATTTTAATTACGGTACAGACTCGATTATCCGAATCGAGTTTTTTTATTTTCTTACTTTTATTTAACATCAAATTCGGATTCTGCGATCCCATTTTGGGTAGATTTGAAAGGTTGATTGCCTTAAATATTATCAATTCGTGTTTTTTTCAACATATCAATATTTCTGGACTGTAATATAAATTAAATTTTATTTAAATTAAAAAAGAGCAGTCATTATGTTTCTTTGAAATCGGGTTTCTACCAAAAGCTTTGCAAATAATTTGTTTAAGTAGTGAAAATTGAAAAAAAAAATACAAAATAGAACCAAACAAAACTTGAGACATCAAATTTAAAATAATTGCACAAATGGCGCCGTAAAACGCGGCTCTTCATAATCAATTCGTGCTCAGAAAGCAAAGATTAAACTGCACTTTCATAGTTGTTGTCACTGCGGAAAACGAATGGCGTGTTTTCACTAAATTGAAGATGCATATTATCATTCGTAAACCATAAATACATTCAGCAGGTTTGAGGAGGCAGAGCTAGTTATAAATGAACAAGGTTTTCCCACCAACACCACCACCACCCATCCGATGACGGCACGCTTTTCCGCCTTTTATGCATCCGTTTTTCCAAGTCACTAAAGTGTGGTGGTGTGGCACAAAGCAATTGTTGCAACTCACACAGAGAGAGTCACCAGTGCACCACACAAGTTTTCCGCTGCAGAACACACAAAAGAGAGTGAAAACTCGGGGTTCCAAATCTAAATAATGAAAATGGATAGCTTCATTATTTTTGCATAACTTGAAACGGGACTGGCTGGCCGGGTTTCGGGCTCCGGGGTCCGGAAAATTGTGCAATCATTGTCCTCTTAGTACTAGCCGCACTAGCAGCAGCAGCAGCAAAGGTTATGTACGGTGCACTTATTGTGCAAAAGTGTTAAACCGGGCGAGCTAGTAGGTGAGCCTAATATATGTGCATATCCTAAAGTGGCCAACTCCGTCCAAACGTATGAAAATGATTTATTTACAATTTAATCACTAAAGATTGTTTTGGAAATTTTGAAACCTTCACAGAACTATATTTAATTCAATTCTTGACTCTTGCAAATCCACCCTTTTGCTAACAAATTGCTGAATTGACAAAGTGATACCCTTTTTAGGATGCCACTATTTTAAAAGCATCAAGAATAAAAGTGTCGTTTTTTGTACTTCGGTCCAAATATGACCCAGAGCAAATATAGCAGGATTCATAATTAATTTGATAGTTGAAGAAAAATCAGGCACGTCCAGCTTTCGATAGTGTGGATTTGTATATGGTGTTACAAACTAAATGGATGAGAAGTCAGCTGAATTGTTAAAATTACCCTGCAAAGTAACAAAAAAATTAATCAGTTATTGATCCTTGCACTGTAACTTGGATTTGGCCCGCACTTTTCTCTCGCACTTTTGACAACAAAATTTCCAAAAACTAGGCAACCATCAGTTGTTTATTTATATTTCCAGTCGCAGTTTCCACCAAACTGGACATTCGCACTTTAAAATTGCGGTGAGCAACATCGGCTCGCTTTGATCATTTTTTGAGAAAATTTAATTTTCCCAAGCCAGTTTGACAAGTCGCAAAAGTGCGATCGATAGCAATAATTTAGTGCGAAGTCCAAGTTAGTGAGAATTGCGCAATAAAAAAAACATTGAAAAAAGTTACGATAAAAATATGTTATTTTAAAAACCGAATAACTTTTAAAGTCATTAGGTATGTTTCTTACAAATTTTTGCCCTAAAAGTTTTCAAATTGAACGGATTACGTCCAATTGTCCCTTAGCTAAGTGACTTTTCTAATGTTTTATTTAAACAGTTTACAATTTAAAACAATGAAAAAAAAATTATGATGATGATTTTTTTAACTAAGTTTATTAACTTTTAATAAAATGTTTCAAGTTTGTTTGAAAATCTTAACATATTTTTTTATCATAACAGCAGAAAATTTTGATGCCATTAAAACCAATTTTATAGCCACGGGTCCTCCACAGACCGTTATAATGAAAACAAAAAATCCACCCTAACCAATGCACAGTGGTCCAGATCGCAAAATTAAGTGGAAAATTGATTTGGTTTTGGAGTGTCTTCTGAAGAGTTGTTGCAAATGGAAAGGGGCAACTTTTGGTTTGATTGAAAATTAGGGTGGTTCACTATTAGGGTGATTTTAAAAATCTAACTTTTCAGGAATATTTTTGGGATTTTTTTGTCTTCTAAAAAGTTGTAGGGCTTGCCAATCCAAGCAACTTTGTCGAAGACACCGAAATTTTATCTCGTAATCTACGCCTTCTACGACCAAATTTATAGAAAGCATCTGTGCAAACCTTCAAAAATCAGTTTTTTGAACGTGGCAATTCAGGGTTAAGTTTTAGAGAAAAGTGATGTTCGAGGCACTTTTAGAGCTCTAAAAAACAAACATTTTGATTATTTGACAGGTCAATTTGGACTTAAGGGTCAAAAGTTACAGCCATTTTAATGTAAAAAAGATGCAAATTTAAAACTTAAATATCTCGAAAAGGCGCAAGCCAAATTTTAAGCACCAAGTTGCATTTGAAAGAGGAGATCTAGCACTACAAACGCTGAAAAAATCTCAGGGGTGTTTTTCTTTAAACTCGAGATATCTTTATTTTAAAAAGTCTAATTTTCAAGGGAAAACCATATGGGACCATCTTAACGAAATTTGAAAATTTTCCAAATATATGTTTTTCCAAGTAATTTTGCCCGCTGAATCTGAATCTGCCCTCAGAATTGAATATTGGGTGAATCTGCCCTCAGAACATATATTGGGTTTCCATGTAAAATTATCATTTAAACTCCGACTTTATCTGACGAAATCAATCAATTAGTTGGTTGATTAAAAATACTTGTTCCGGGGGACCCTTGCTGGAACCAGTTGGTCGATCCGCTGCAGATAAAGAATACGATTGTTACATACCCTAAATATCCTGACCAACTCCTGACTTTTTCTTCCGGCGGCAATCTTGATTTGGCTACGGCATCTGAAAATTAAAAAAAAATGTTCATGATTTATTGCCTGCTCTGCTAGAAGCGTCCGGCAAGGTTCAGGACGGTTCCACATATTTCTTACCACATATTACATTGCAAAAACTTACCTTTCGATGGATTTCTACAACATGCTATCGATTTCACTGCGTTATTCACTTTTTTCCTTTGCCGAAGAAAATTGCAAATATTTTCACTATGTCCATTTTGTAAACAATACGCATCCAAACTTAGTCGGTTAGTTGGTCGGCCGTTTTTGAAGGCACCCGATTTCGTTGGTTGATGGCTCAGATTGAGAAGTGTCAAACTTTTCACAGGGTGCGTTTGCCGATTTTGGGAACTAATTTCTTCTTCTTTTTTCCTTAAGAAAAGACAGAGATGAAAATCCATTTCTGATAATTCAATGCCAGAGGTAATGTCCTTTTGGGTGATCTTGTAAACAAATCAGTAAGTTGTTTAACTTTTATGTTAACAACAATAATATTTCCACCAGATACCCTGGGCTTTGTCATAATAAGTGTCATAGGTTTGATGCTTGTTTGGCAAAGAGTATGATTTGATTCGATGTGGAATTAAAATCGAAGTGTTCAGTATATTGCTGAAGCTTCCATTTTTACACATGGACACCACTTCATGCTGCGAGAACCCACTTTGGCGCAGTCTCAGGGCTTAATCGATGGCCGGTAAGCTGTCATCGAGACAAGGAGGTTCTCCGATAGTGGAAATATCACATTTGTACAATGAACCGCTACATATGTGATTTTTCCCTATCTTAATGTGGGTGTCAGGTTAGGATGCGGGTTTTTTTAAATTTAGTTTTTGTAGAATTTAGGATTTTAACTATAAATATCAACTTTTAATACTTTGCCTTTAGTTATTTAGGGACAAAATTAGTAACAGTGAATTTAGTAATTCTATCAGAATCGGGGATTTGCATTCAAGTAGCATAAAAACCATTCTGATTTGTCAAAATTTCCGTAGAGTCTCGATCAATCAATAGTGAAATGATATCGGACTAAGTTCGTTGATCTGTTGAACTAACGGTTGTCGGATTATGATTGTATCGACCATTGTTGCGAATCGAGGATCTACTGGAATTCTGACGATCAAATGGTCGTCTCTATTTCAATTCACGACTTGTAAAATATGAACTGTTATTCATTTTTTTTTTTTTTTTTTTATAAAAGAAGCCAGACAGGTTTTACAAGAAACGTTTTTTGGCTATTAATTAAATGTCGGGGATTTGAGATAAGAGTAGCTTTCAGATAGCTTGCTTTAAATCTTGTATTCAATTCAAGTTAGGTAGTTATCCGCAAATGAAAATTTGGACTTATATGAATAATTGAACATTTTGGACTTATGAATAACACACAACTGTGCATTTATTCTAGAGTCAGATCCATACAGCGTCAGTGTTTATTTGGTCGAAGTGTACTAATTCATTGGCAGATCCGATTCTAGTTGTAATGTACGACAAGACTACTGACGGATGTGACAGGACGAGGGCCCAGTTTAGAGGTTTCGACATCAACGATGTGCGGCTGGACCACCCTCTCAAAAAAAAAAAAAAAAAAAAAAAAAAAAAAAAAAAAAAAAAAAAAAAAAAAAAAAAAAAAAAAAAAAAAAAAAAAAAAAAAAAAAAACAATAATATTTCCACCAGATAATTTTTAAATCATTTAACAATGGATTCTGTAGCAACTTCAGATAGACCGGCATTATTAATCAAGAATCACAAAGGAATCAAGTTTGTTGGCTTTATGCTCACCCAACAAAGCGCAACTTTTTGCCGAAGAATTAAACCTGCCCCACAAACTTTCTGTGCGTCAACTTTGCTTTCTTGGCTAGACTTTTCCTTTGAATGTGTGCTCGATGTGTGTGTGTGTGTGTGTGTGTGTGTGTGTGTGTGTGTGTGTGTGTGTGTGTGTGTGTGTGTGTGTGTGTGTGTGTGATAACGCCTAGGATTTCCCTGTTCCAAGAAGAAAACATTATGCCTTTGTTATTATATAAACAGATTTATTGCTTTCAGCTCGTTATGCCCATTAGAGTCATCATACTCGCATATTGTTTCAACCCTTGCCCGGACGGTTCCGGTCGACTCTATAATTTCCATCGGAGAAGGAATTTTCCGCGAACGGGGGTACCTGTACCTGTGCTACTACACACTCGTCAGCCCAGGGAACATGTAATAGAGAGCAACTTACAAGCTGCTTACAGCTCCGTACTAGTGAAAGAGCACACGCTCGGTAAAATCACGGAGCAAATCTAGTTAAATTGAAGTAAATTTTTTATCATCATCTGGTTCGCTGCCTCCGTGCTTCTCCGTGAGATGTTGGTTGGGGATTTTTTCTATTTTTTATTTTTTTTATTCGTGCTTTACACAGTGGGTTCTTAAGGAAAACAGAACATGGTTTGAAGGTCTTGAAAGTTTGGACTAGTTTTTCAAAGGTCAATCCCACTGTGAACACACCGTGAACATCACTAGCTCGATCCTAGAAACATCCGAAGCGCCTGCTAGCCAGGGATCTTCGCCGGAATATCTACATTATTTATAACGAAAGCTGCTACACTACACTAGCTATGATGATACCCTTGCCCCACCCTCTTCGACAGCCGAGTCCCGGATCGGAAAACGGGCGCAAATGAGATTTCGCTCGGACTAGTTTTTGTTTTTTTCTCTCCTTCAGCTTTGCCAACTCCAACTCCGCCGCACCAACAGCCGGAATTTCTCTAACCTTCCCTTTCTCTTTATATTTGCAGAGGAAATCACCACGTCGTTCAACCAGTACGGAGCGCTGGTCGTCGATTGGCCGCACAAGGCCGAGTCCAAGTCGTACTTTCCGCCGAAAGGATACGCGTTCCTGCTGTTCCAGGTAGGTTCGCCCCCACTGCTCGCTCGATATAATCAGTCAGGCCCCATCTCGTCGTATAACGGGTAGGTTCTTCATCCCGACGGGGTTGAACATCCGCGAACGGTGGGAAATTTATATGGAACGGAAATTGCAGCACCGTCCCACGATGCCCGCAAGGAGTTGAAACAGTTGAATCGTCCGCGCGCCGTGCCGACCGGCTACGATGACGGGAAGTTTCACAGAACATACAGAATATGAGCAGAGTGCAATGCTTCCCCGTGGAGGATTTCCGAAGAGGAGACATCGATTTGAGGAGGAAGGGTTTTGATAGTGACGACTATATTGGCACGTTTTGATGAGATGAAAACAAAGAACGAGGCAAAATTCATTAAATAAAAGATAAACATTTAAAAAAAATTAAATTCAACATTAAGATCAATCAATTATTAAGAAAGTGTTGAAAAGTTTGACTTTTCAGCACTCTTTTAAAAAGGGTCGAACAAATTTAAACATGTTTTACCTTTCTAAAATTTAAAAACTCTGTCAAAATTAAATGCTAGCCCAATTTCTGTCTTCATTTTAGAATGTTTTTTTGAAAATATTTAATTTTTTAACTTTGAAATTAAACCATTAGTTTCTGAGACAACGACATTTCAAACTTGGGTGCACCCAAAGGAAAAATATATCTCAAAATCTGCAACAGTGGATTTGCTGCAGAAAATGTCATATTTTATAACATTTTTTGCAGCAAGCCCCTAGATCATTTTTGCCCGCGTGTAAACATTTCAGCGATCTGCAGTTCTCACCAACACATATAACGCTGGCCCGTCCCCGAACAACACTCCAAAGAGAAGCATATGTTGGTGCTCTTTCACTCACTTTTCATCAAGCGTCCATGGCGCGGTGGTAGCGTGTCGGATCAATAACCAAGAAGTTAGTGGTTCAATTTTCGTTCTGGTAAGGGTTTTTTTGTGAAATACAACCAAAAAGCCGTCGGTAATGTCGATAATTGTCGGTAACGGGCAAAAATGTCATACCCCTATATCGCAAAAAATGCATGAGGACAGTTTTCATGCAGATTCTGATATACTTTCATGCCGCCATGCATCACAATCATGCGACCGCCGTTTGGGTGTGGTGTTTGGTTAACACCACACGCACATTCTGAACCACTCAGTTTTTGTCAAAATCGAACCTATTTAAATAAACTTTACTCAGAATTTGAGGAAAATGGAGTGAAATTTACCGAATTCTTTCTACTGTCTTATTTACCATTTTTTGAGCAGGTTCGATTTTAAAGAAAATTGAGTAATTTAAAAATAAGAGTAATGAGCATCCAGTTTCTAGTTCCGAAAAAAAGCTTCGAAAATTTATCGGAAAATCAACTTTTTTTCAACACTTTTCATTGGAAATACCCTTGCTTATTTTTTTTTTAAATATAGATTTCTTAATTTTAATGAAATGACAATAGACGACAACAAAGATTAAAACCATACAAAAATGAAAAGATTTAAAAAAATTTAATGTAAGATGGCAGCAAAAAATGGCGGTACAGTCCAGACTCGATTATCCGAGTTTTTGACTATCCAATGGTTTGAAAGGAACTTCGGATAATTAAATCATGGACAAAAAAATCCGATTTCGATTCGATCGAGCCTGGACTATATCCCAGAATATTATCTTTTTGAAAAAAAACTATTTTAAACATTTTGATCTAACATTTCAAAAGAGCGTAATATTGATTTTTTTTCCTTCTTTTCTTTTCGATAGCAACATTGATTTCACATTAAAAAAAGCCGTAAAAAATGTTTGACCGAATTTTTTTTTGACAAAGAACTTTGTCCTAAGGGCACTGTCTACGGGTGTCAATCCAAAATTTCGCGAAGCGAAAGTGTAACGATTTTCTGTCGTTTTTCAAATGCTTATATCTTCCCCTCCATTCAAACAATCTTTATGTTTTACCCACCAAACGAAAGGGGAAGTCTTAAAGTACAAGTTGACTACCTCACAAAGTTGATAAAACTTTGTTAAAGTATTCAAAAGTTAAGATGAAACTAAAAAAATGAATGCAGGAAAAATCCCGGCTGCTGATTGGCTGAGAGCACTTCACAAATTTTGCCTTGCCTTCTGCTTTCGTGGAACTGTCACGCGAGAATTTTGCACCACTGTTGCCACATTTCATGCAAACTATTTAAGCTAGCACTTAGCCTCAGAAAATTTCAGTGCCTTCCGAGGTTTCATCAAAGACGGATCCACGGTGGTAATTTTATTGCTCACACACACACACGCACACATTGAAAGACACAGTTTGTGCACTACATTGGGAGGAATTCTGTTCTAATGAAGATTGTTAGGACGGTCAACGGACAACCAGAATGATTTGGAGTAATGGGGATGGGACCAATCTGGTAGGATATTGGCCACACCCGGAATAGCCAGTGCCCTGGAAAAGGTTCTACCGGGGGACATTAATCGAACCATACGACTTGGGGCAATATGGGTATCAAAATTCATGGTTTTTGAAACTGATAATGAAAATGGCCATTTTGACAGGATTGGCCACACTCGGAGTGGCCAGTGCCCTCGGGAAGGTTCTACCGGGGGGACATTAATCGAACCATACGACTTGGGGCAATATTGGTATCAAAATTAATGGTTTTTGAAACTGTTATTGAAAATGGCCATTTTTCCCGGATTGACCACACCCGGAGTGGCCAGTGCCCTCGGAAAGGTTCTACCGGGGGGACATTAGTCGAACCATACGACTTGGGGCAATATGGGTATCAAAATTCATGGTTTTTGAAACTGGTAATGAAAATGGCCATTTTAACCGGATTGACCACACCCGGAGTGGCCAGTGCCCTCGGGAAGGTTCTACCGGACCGGATTGGCCACACCCGGAGTGGCCAATGCCCTCGGGAAGGTTCTACCGGGGGGACATTAATCGAACCATACGACTTGGGGCAATATTGGTATCAAAATTCATGGTTTTTGAAACTGTTATTGAAAATGGCCATTTTAACCGGATTTACCACACCCGGAGCGGCCAGTGCCCTCGGGAAGGTTCTACCGGACCGGATTGGCCACACCCGGAGTGGCCAATGCCCTCGGGAAGGTTCTACCGGGGGGACATTAATCGAACCATACGACTTGGGGCAATATTGGTATCAAAATTAATGGTTTTTGAAACTGTCAATAAAAATGGCCATTTTAACCGGATTGACCACACCCGGAGTGGCCAGTGCCCTCGGGAAGGTTCTACCGGGGGGACATTAATCGAACCATACGACTTGGGGCAATATTGGTATCAAAATTCATGGTTTTTGAAACTGTTAATGAAAATGGTCATTTTAACCGGATTTACCACACCCGGAGTGGCCAGTGCCCTCGGGAAGGTTCTACCGGGGGGACATTAATCGAACCATACGACTTGGGGCAATATTGGTATCAAAATTCATGGTTTTTGAAACTGTTATTGAAAATGGCCATTTTAACCGGATTTACCACACCCGGAGCGGCCAGTGCCCTCGGGAAGGTTCTACCGGACCGGATTGGCCACACCCGGAGTGGCCAATGCCCTCGGGAAGGTTCTACCGGGGGGACATTAATCGAACCATACGACTTGGGGCAATATGGGTATCAAAAATCATGGTTTTTGAAACTGGTAATGAAAATTGCCATTTTGACCGGAGTGGCCAGTGCCCTCGGGAAGGTTCTACCGGGGGGACATTAATCGAACCATACGACTTGGGGCAATATGGGTATCAAAAATCATGGTTTTTGAAACTTGTAATGAAAATGACCATTTCACCCGGATTGGCCAAAACCGGAGTGGCCATTGCCTTGGAGGAAGGTCCTACCGGGGGGACATTTACCGAACTATACGACTAGGGGTAATATGGGTATGCTGATTGATACCCATATTGCATCAAGTCGCATGGTTCGATTAATGCCCCCCCGGTAGAACCTTCCGCAGGGCACTGGCCACTCCGGGTGTGAAAAATCCGGTCTAAATTGCCATTTTCATTACCAGTTTCAAAAACCATGAATTTTGATACCCATATTGCCCCAAGTCATATGGTTCGATTAATGTCCCCCCGGTAAAACCTTCCCTTAGGGCAATGGCCACTCCAGGTGTGGCCAATCCTGTCAAAATGGCCATTTTCATTACCAGTATCAAAAACCATGAATTTTGATACCCATATTGCCCCAAGTCGCATGGTTCGATAAAAGTCCCCGGTAGAACCTTCCCCAGAGCACTGGCCACTCCGGGTGTGGCCAATATCCTACCAGATTGGTCCCAACCCCATTGCCCTAAATCATTCTGGTTTTCGGGTGACCGTCCAACAATCTTTATAAGAACAGAATTCCTCCCAAGTTGGTGCACAACCTGTGTCTATCAATGTGTGGGTTGTGTGTGTCTGAGCAATAAAATTACCACCGTGGATCCGTCTTTGACGAAACCTCGTAAGGTACTGAAATTTTCTGAGGCTAAGTGCTAGCTTAAATAGTTCGCATGAAATGTGGCAACATGGTGCAAATTTTGCCTTTTCTCTTGCTGTCGTGGAACTTTCACGCGAGAATGTTGCACCATGGTTGCCACATTTCATGCGAACTATTTAAGCTAACAGATAGCCTCAGAAAATTTCAGTACCTTACGAGGTTTCGTCAAAGACGGATCCACGGTGGTAATTTTATTGCTCAGACACACACAACCCACACATTGATAGACACAGGTTGTGCACCAACTTGGGAGGAATTCTGTTCTTATAAAGATTGTTGGACGGTCACCCGAAAACCAGAATGATTTAGGGCAATGGGGTTGGGACCAATCTGGTAGGATATTGGCCACACCCGGAGTGGCCAGTGCTCTGGGGAAGGTTCTACCGGGGACTTTTATCGAACCATGCGACTTGGGGCAATATGGGTATCAAAATTCATGGTTTTTGATACTGGTAATGAAAATGGCCATTTTGACAGGATTGGCCACAACCTGGAGTGGCCGGTGCCCTCAGGGAGGTTCTCCCGGGAGGACATTTATCGAACCATGCGACTTGGGGCAATATGGGTATCAAAATTCATGGTTTTTGATACTGGTAATGAAAATGGCCATTTTGACAGGATTGGCCACAAACTGGAGTGGCCATTGCCCTGAGGGAAGGTTCTACCGGGGACATTTATCGAACCATGCGACTTGGGGCAATATCGTTTTTGAGACTGGACATGAAATTTGCCATTTCGATAGTGGTTGTAAGGTCCATGGTTTCCGGATGCCGTTTTTTCTGGGGGGGATAGACATTTTCTGAACCATACTTGTTTTGGCAATAGTTTCGTTTTCTGGCAATTTATTTTCACAGAGATGTCAATGATTGAAGACATTAAATTAGTATTAATTATTAAGGATTAAATAAATTGGCAAAGAATTAAAAAATATAAATAACAATAGAATGATTTTTTAGAGTTTTGTACAAAGTTCTTTGTCTTATTGGTCATGTAGAACATAACCACCTGCACCTTTTTTTTCAAAAAATCTCGGCGACGGCTATGGCTCAAAAGTTGCGTTTTTTGTCAATCGCTAACAACCAAATAATCCTCATCAATTACTACAACTTTGCCAAAGACAACACTTTTAAGATTTTCCATTTTTTTTTTTTTTTCTTGTCGCCCTAATTCGTAATCAATTGTGATCTACCCACGATTCGCAAGCAGAAAACGATTTGGTTGATCGCTTCACACAACTATGGGAGCGTTCTTTTATTACGTAACGCAGTTGGGGGGGAGGGGGGGGTCGGAGGCCGTGTTACGCTCCATACAAATTTTTTAAAATTTGTATAGAAAATTTGTTACGAGGGGGGGGGAGGGGGTCTAAAAATCCGATTTTTTGCGTTACGTAATAAAAGAACACTCCCTATGTAATGCTTGGCATGGCACTTTTTCGGCAACACTCACACAAGAACGTGCTCAGAGAGGAGCGTGTTTATTCTGACTCTCTTTTCTCTAAATTCCCTCCAAAAATCTAACTTTTCTAATTCTACGTGCATGTTTCGCTTACACAAATGACACAAAACAACAGTAAGGTGAGACAAAAAAGAACCCAAAACTATACTTCGAGATAAACCGGAACCTCTCCCTACTTTTTAACTTTACTCTCAGCAGAAGCTATCCCAGACCTTTTGCTAAGTTATTGTTTGCACTCGTTTTATCATTGCACTAATTCACTTCCGCTCGAGTGGGATTCGGCTTCACTTTCCTTTTTGTTTTTTTTTTTTTTTTCAAACGAAAAGAGGAAAACTCTCATGTTTAAATAAAGGAGCTAAAAAAAGTGTGTTTGCTCTTTAGCGGGCGCTGCTGCTGGCCTTTGTGAACCATGTTTGCGAAGCTTTTTCCTCGCGTACAGGGGATGCACTTTTCGTTTCGCTCTACTCAACAAAGCCCGGGGGAGCTTTTGATCGGCTCTTACGCATGACAGGAAGTGGGTTAGATGTGAAAATCATGATATTTTTTAATGTTTTTTAGGAAGACTATTTTTTACCAACCAATTCATAGATTGCCATCATTCCACAAAAGTTTCCTGTTTCTCAAATTGACCTTCATCCGAAATCATTTCCGACTTGCTCTCCAAGCTCATGGTCAAAGAACATCATTCACCGGATTTTTTAAGACAAAGGTTTTGCTCTTTTCCCAGACCCCGACCGTAAAATGCTGCCCCGTGCAACGATAAAACAATAAATGAAAAGCTTTCCTTTGTCCTACGTTCGACTTTTACTATTTCCCCTCCAACCTGGGATGCTCTCTTTTTTTTCCTCCGACAAAATTTCAGTTCTTCCTGTTGTGTGCTGCAAACCGTCGCATCCTTTTCTTCGATCATTGAATCCTCGTCCATCGGCGGGCAGGCAGTTCCGATGATTGGAACCTAACCAGCCAGAGTTTCCGCCGCGTCCTGACCGGCCATGACAGCCACTCTCGTTCAAAGCCAATGGGTTGGAAAATTGTACCCCTTTTGTCTACACCAGCAGCAGGTCGAAGAAATCGCACAATGAGGAGGATGCTGCCTGGAAAGTCTGTAAATTTTGGAAACCCATTTTCCATTCTTGAGGGGGATAATCGAGTGGAATTTGAAGAATCTGCTGCCAATTAGAGCGGGTCAATGTCTTTCGACAGGCGAGATTTGGTTGTTCGGAGTCTCGATTGTTAATTTGATTATCCAGAAATTATTATACCAGTGCTGCGGAGTCGGGTAGATTTTGCAGTGACTCCAACTTCGACTTCTGAAAACTTTGTGATTTCGGCTTTTAATTTTTTTTCACAAAAAAAAACAATTTCCCAAAATCTGTATTTACTATAATAATTTTAAGTGAACAAAATCCGGCAAACCAGAGAGGAGAAGTACAGCCAAAAAAATTACCGTTATAGTTTTTTGAAAAAAAAATGTTTTTAGATTAAAAAAACAAATTTTTGATTGCAATTTTTTATGATGTAAATCGAATTTGAAATCGAAAAGTTTTTTAGAATAAAATCGATAAAGTGTACCATTTTCGAGGAAAGGCCGCTTAACGTTTGACTTTAACGAAAAATTTGCAGATTTTCGAAAAGTGCAGAAACCTTTCCACAATTTCATCTAAGAAACTGTGAAGATTGAACTTCTGGTTTCAGCAACACCGGATAAGAGAAAAACAAACGGAAAATTTTAAGTTTTCAAATCCTCTCCCAAAAAGCCCTCTACTAATAGTCCAAAAATTTAAAAAAAAACAACATTGACAAAAAAGTTTTTTTTACTTTTTGAAAAAAATATTTGGAAATTATGGAATCAAGACTAACATTTCAAAAAGTCGTTATATTGCATATTTGTTTCTTTTGAAATGTTAGCCTTGACTTCAAAATATAAAGATTTTCGATTATTTACGTACCATTCTTGTGTAAACAGCTGCCAGAATTGTATGAAGACTTATGTATGGGTTAACTTATATATGGGTGAACCAATGACACAAAATGGCTTCTTTGGCCATGGGCCCTACAAAGTTTAAGCCTAATAAAAAATACAAAACGTTACTTAATCCACCGTAACGTGGTTGATGCCTTTCTCACATAAATAAAGTTTTTGTTTTGTAAAATAAAAATGTCTAACCCACAACTGTTCTCTAAATAAAACTTCATATACTCATAACTCGGTAGGGTTGTCAGATCTTTGATCTTTTGGACTCATTAGATAGGTCTTTTGATTACGCATCCAACGATAGGTCGCATGATTGATCCAAACATCTTTTCCCCGATGGTTTGACACAAATAGCGGAGCTGGGGGTAGGACGGCCACCCCACTGTTTTAATAAATATACTTATGAATATTACTAAAATGTTTAGCAATACTGTTCCTCATGCTAAATAATGCATATGGAGCTACCTTTGCCAAATACAGTCGACTCTCTGGTTGTCAATATCCAAGGGACCGTCGAGGAAGAGAATCATCAGTTTACAGAACGATGCAAAATGAAGACTCGATTGAAAATATGTTTTTCCTGATTCTCAGCTATGGGAGAGAACGATGGAAACGTCACTAAACAAAAACAAACAAATGTCAAACACCCTTCAAAGCTTCGTTTCTCAAAGCAAAATGTCTATGCAAGCCATGAGAAAATGAAATTATTGACAACCAGAAAAGATTTTTAGAGTAAAATTGATTCAAGGGACCGTCGAGGAAGAGATCCTTCAAGCAAGAGAAAATATCGAGGAATGAAGAGAATCGTAGTATGCAGTTTGAAGGGACTGAAAATTTCATCGGTAGATGGAGCAATATTGAAATCGGGAAGATCGATAGCCAGAGAGTCGACTGTTTATTGTTTGAAATAGTATAAAATTAGCTCAAAATAAACAAATAATTTTTGAACTTGAAACTGGATGTAATTTTCTTGAATTACAATTTAGACATTTTTGTTAGATAACAATATGTTTTCCTGTCTTCAAATATTTTTTCATGTTAAATTGAAGTTTTCCCTAGATTATGTCCCTCGGAAAAGTGTAAAAAATGCGATGAGCTATTTGCAGAAAATGTTTAAAAAAAAATTATTTGGGGGCAAGACGGCCACCTTCTCCGGGGGTAAGACGGCCACCCGTAATTTGTAAATTTTATTTGATATAGGTTATATTTTTTACAGTTTTTTGACTATTAAGACATATTTGTAGATAAGGAAAGGCATTTTCAATAAAACTATCAATTTTTAACCAAATGGTTAACACAAAATTCTTCACTGTGATATAGCAAAACTCATTGAATAGTATGAAATCCTATCAAACTTTTCATAAAAATTGCTAATTTAATATTGTTTACACGGAACAAAATCCGGTTTGCGGAATCGCAAACTTTGCTTCCGATTTGCTCTAAAAATCGAAAATCTCGGTTTGCACTCGTCAGCAGGAAGCATTGCTTCCGATATCGCAAACCAGTTTCCACGATTTCGCAAACGTAACGCAGTAACGCATATCCCGGCAAAAGCACGCAGCACGCAGCCACTTCAGTATTTACCTTTTTGAATTAACCGTTGCTGCTCGATATTTGGAAAGAAGTAAGAAGAAGAAGAAGAGGTTTTTATTTTGTTTTGAGTTTTTATTTATTTATTCATATTTAACGAAACTGCATGAGTGAATGCTGTGGTTGTGGCGACGGTTCGAACGAGGCGATGTTTTATCAGGCAGAGCAAACCGGCCTCGATGACCGTGGTGCAGCTGGGTACCTGCTGGGCGCCGACGCCGCCGTTGGCACGTTGCTCCCCGTGATGTGAGTTCCGGTGCTAGCAGTAGCAGGAGACGTGGCCACCGTACACCCGTTGATGCTCCACTTCCCAAAGTCTTTGTGGCTGGCACCATGATTGCGCCGCGGATGCTTTTGATGCTGGAGATGTCGGCGTTTTGCGTTATGCGCAGCAGAGTATGCGAGTTCCGGTTGGCAGCCTACGCCTTGTCAAGATCTTTCTCGTACTCGGTGACGTCGGCGGTGGAGCCACACGGATATAGGTGCTGCTGGGACCGGCGCAGCATGCTCGTTCCAGCGAACTGGTTGATTTCCGGCGCTGGCTTCAGACTCAGTTCCATGACACCGCACAGCGTGCTGGCACTTCCCTTGAGCGGATTCGCGTACCGCCGGAAGTTCTCCTCGTTCTGGAGGTTGTTGCTCTTTTCCCATTCGTGCCTTCGGGAAAGGGGTCATAGTGCCGACTCAGGTTCATGACACTCGAGGGAAACGAAGGCGTCATTCCAAATCAGAACTTCACCACGAGGATTGACTTGAGCGCTAGGAAACCGTCCGCCTGGAACGAGTCCCCGCTTTGGAAACTCTGCTGGCGAGCAGAAACTCCGCCAGCAGTATAGGATGTTTGCTGAAATCTCGCTGCAATCGCGAGGCATAGACTGCGGAAGAGAACAGAAAATTTAATTTGAATTATCGTCATAAGAAAAAAAAAATCAAAGGTTCAAAACCCAAAAAAAAAATAAAAATTCCAGAATTCCAAAATAAAAAAAAAATAAAAATTCAAAAAATTCAAACACTCAAAATTCCAAAATTTCAAAATTCTAAAATTCTAAAATTCTGAAATTCTAAAATTCTAAAATTCTAAAATTCTAAAATTCTAAAATTCTAAAATTCTAAAATTCTAAAATTCTAAAATTCTAAAATTCTAAAATTCTAAAATTCTAAAATTCTAAAATTCTAAAATTCTACAATTCTAAAATTCTAAAATTCTAAAATTCTAAAATTCTAAAATTCTAAAATTTTAAAATTCTAAAATTCTAAAATTCTTAAATTCTTAAATTCTTAAATTCTAAAATTCTAAAATTCTAAAATTCTAAAATTCTAAAATTCTAAAATTCTAAAATTCTAAAATTCTAAAATTCTAAAATTCTAAAATTCTAAAATTCTAAAATTCTAAAATTCTAAAATTCTAAAATTCTAAAATTCTAAAATTCTAAAATTCTAAAATTCTAAAATTCTAAAATTCTAAAATTCTAAAATTCTAAAATTCTAAAATTCTAAAATTCTAAAATTCTAAAATTCTAAAATTCTAAAATTCTAAAATTCTAAAATTCTAAAATTCTAAAATTCTAAAATTCTAAAATTCTAAAATTCTAAAATTCTAAAATTCTAAAATTCTAAAATTCTAAAATTCTAAAATTCTAAAATTCTAAAATTCTAAAATTCTAAAATTCTAAAATTCTAAAATTCTAAAATTCTAAAATTCTAAAATTCTAAAATTCTAAAATTCTAAAATTCTAAAATTCTAAAATTCTAAAATTCTAAAATTCTAAAATTCTAAAATTCTAAAATTCTAAAATTCTAAAATTCTAAAATTCAAAAATTCTAAAATTCTAAAATTCTAAAATTCTAAAATTCTAAAATTCTAAAATTCTAAAATTCTAAAATTCTAAAATTCTAAAATTCTAAAATTCTAAAATTCTAAAATTCTAAAATTCTAAAATTCTAAAATTCTAAAATTCTAAAATTCTAAAATTCTAAAATTCTAAAATTCTAAAATTCTAAAATTCTAAAATTCTAAAATTCTAAAATTCTAAAATTCTAAAATTCTAAAATTCTAAAATTCTAAAATTCTAAAATTCTAAAATTCTAAAATTCTAAAATTCTAAAATTCTAAAATTCTAAAATTCTAAAATTCTAAAATTCTAAAATTCTAAAATTCTAAAATTCTAAAATTCTAAAATTCTAAAATTCTAAAATTCTAAAATTCTAAAATTCTAAAATTCTAAAATTCTAAAATTCTAAAATTCTAAAATTCTAAAATTCTAAAATTCTAAAATTCTAAAATTCTAAAATTCTAAAATTCTAAAATTCTAAAATTCTAAAATTCTAAAATTCTAAAATTCTAAAATTCTAAAATTCTAAAATTCTAAAATTCTAAAATTCTAAAATTCTAAAATTCTAAAATTCTAAAATTCTAAAATTCTAAAATTCTAAAATTCTAAAATTCTAAAATTCTAAAATTCTAAAATTCTAAAATTCTAAAATTCTAAAATTCTAAAATTCTAAAATTCTAAAATTCTAAAATTCTAAAATTCTAAAATTCTAAAATTCTAAAATTCTAAAATTCTAAAATTCTAAAATTCTAAAATTCTAAAATTCTAAAATTCTAAAATTCTAAAATTCTAAAATTCTAAAATTCTAAAATTCTAAAATTCTAAAATTCTAAAATTCTAAAATTCTAAAATTCTAAAATTCTAAAATTCTAAAATTCTAAAATTCTAAAATTCTAAAATTCTAAAATTCTAAAATTCTAAAATTCCAAAATTCTAAAATTCTAAAATTCTAAAATTCTAAAATTCTAAAATTCTAAAATTCTAAAATTCTAAAATTCTAAAATTCTAAAATTCTAAAATTCTAAAATTCTAAAATTCTAAAATTCTAAAATTCTAAAATTCTTAAATTCTTAAATTCGAAAATTCTAAAATTCTAAAATTCTAAAATTCTAAAATTCTAAAATTCTAAAATTCTAAAATTCTAAAATTCTAAAATTCTAAAATTCTAAAATTCTAAAATTCTAAAATTCTAAAATTCTAAAATTCTAAAATTCTAAAATTCTAAAATTCTAAAATTCTAAAATTCTAAAATTCTAAAATTCTAAAATTCTAAAATTCTAAAATTCTAAAATTCTAAAATTCTAAAATTCTAAAATTCTAAAATTCTAAAATTCTAAAATTCTAAAATTCTAAAATTCTAAAATTCTAAAATTCTAAAATTCTAAAATTCTAAAATTCTAAAATTCTAAAATTCTAAAATTCTAAAATTCTAAAATTCTAAAATTCTAAAATTCTAAAATTCTAAAATTCTAAAATTCTAAAATTCTAAAATTCTAAAATTCTAAAATTCTAAAATTCTAAAATTCTAAAATTCTAAAATTCTATAATTCTAAAATTCTAAAATTCTAAAATTCTAAAATTCTAAAATTCTAAAATTCTAAAATTCTAAAATTCTAAAATTCTAAAATTCTAAAATTCTAAAATTCTAAAATTCTAAAATTCTAAAATTCTAAAATTCTAAAATTCTAAAATTCTAAAATTCTAAAATTCTAAAATTCTAAAATTCTAAAATTCTAAAATTCTAAAATTCTAAAATTCTAAAATTCTGAAATTCTAAAATTCTAAAATTCTAAAATTCTAAAATTCTTAAATTCTTAAATTCTTAAATTCTTAAATTCTAAAATTCTAAAATTCTAAAATTCTAAAATTCTAAATTTTAGACTTTTAGACTTTTTGATTTCTAGACTTTTATACTATTAGACTTTTAGACTTTTAGACTTTTAAACTTTTAGACTTTTAGACTTTAAGACTTTTAGACTTTACGACTCTTAGACTTTTAGACTTTTTGATTTCTAGACTTTTATACTTTTAGACTTTTCGACTTTACGACTTCCAGACTTTGCGAGTTTGCGACTGTGCGACTTAACGGATTTTAGACTTGATTTTGCAACTTTACGATTTTGCTACTTTTAGACTTTTAGATTTTTAGACTTTTAGATTTCTAGACTTTTATACTTTTAGACTTTTTGACTTTTAGATTTTTAGACTTTTAGATTTCTAGACTTTTACACTTTTAGACTTTTCAACTTTACGACTTCCAGACTTTGCGAGTTTACGACTGTGCGACTTACCGGATTTTAGACTTGATTTTGCAACTTTAGGATTTTGCTACTTTTAGACTTTTAGATTTCTAGACTTTTAGACTTTTAGACTTTTAGATTTTTAGACTTTCAGATTTCTAGACTTTTATACTTTTAGACTTTTCGACTTTGCGAGTTTGCGACTGTGCGACTTAACGGATTTTAGAATGGAATTTTGCGACTTTACGATTTTGCTACTTTTAGACTTTTAAACTTTGAGACTTTAAGACTTTTAAACTTTTATACTTCTAGACTTTAAAACTTTTAGACATTACGACTTTACGATTTTGCGACTCTACGACTTTGCGATTTTACTACTTTGAGACTTTTTTAGACTCTTAGACTTTTTGACTTTAAAACTTTTAGATTTTTAGACTTCTTCAAGACTTTAGAATTTTAGACTTTCAGACTTAAAGTCTTTACGAATTTTAGACTTTGTGACTTTTATACTTTACAATTTTGCGACTTTACGATTTTGCGACTGTTCGACTTTACGATTTTACGACTTTGAAACTTTTAGACTTTCAAACTTCTAGAATTTTATACTTTAAAACTTTTAGACTTTACGACTTTAAGACTTTTAGGCTTTGCGACTTTTAGACTCATAGATTTTTAAACTATTAGATTTTTAGACTCTACGAATTGTAGACTTTTTGACTTTTATACTTTACTACTTCACGATTTACGATTTTGCGACTTTACGATTTTTATACTTTTAAACTTTTATACTTTACGACTGTTGCTGAATTTTTGAAGTTTTATGAAATATTGTTATTGATTTTAGTTTGTTTTGCAATTTGACGTCAAATCAAATAAAAAACCAAAAATCAGAAAAACCAAGCACCGTTCAGCACCAGCAAGTCCAGCACCGGTTTGATCTGCAAGACAAGAATTTCCGCTGATCAACTCTGTCAAAGTTGGACTATTCCGCAACCCTACCTTGATTTTAATCGGCGGTCGATTGTCCTCCCCACTGGACGTGACAGTTCCTCCCGGAACGTCGTTTAGATTCTCCATGTCGTGGTTCCTCCGCTTCCGTTTACGCTTGTGCTCCTTCGCGGGCGATCCGTCCTCGTGCGGGGATCGATTGCGGTGTTTCTCCTTCTTCCGCTTGCTGCGCTTGTGTGAGGATTACGAAGAGGAGATGCCTCCGGTTCCGGATGTGCCGGCTGTGGCGGCGTCCACCGCAGGAAGAACTTTCACGCCGTCTGGAGCCTGTTGGGGAGGGTCGATGGTTGCTTTGGTGGCTCCAGCGATTCACTGGTTATCGATCCGCCGATGTGAGCTTTTCTTGGGAACTCTGGTTCAGACTTCGTTGGAGCCGGCCTTCAGCTTCTCCTTCTTCTGTTTCCGGTTTGACCTCTTTGGGTTTAACAGGGGGTTTAACGATGGCAGGAGCAGATTCTTCCTTTGGCTGCTCGGGCTTCTTCACCGGAGAGTCCGGGATCTCGGTGACTGCAACCTTGGGTTTGATGTCCTCCTGCTTTTGGAACTCTCTTTGTCTGGGGAAGTCGGTTCGGTGACCTTCTTCTTGCGACCTCGCTTAACCGGTGGTGCGGCCGCCATCGGCGTCAACTTTTCCACCGAAGTTTCCCCTGCGCTAAGCTTTTCCGCCAGTTCCTGGTCGATTTTCGGGATCTCCAGCAGCAAATCTTTCGTCTTGATATCGTTTGCCACCGCTATCTTGTGGGGACTATCTCCGGTTCCACTCTTGCGGGGTCGTATGGGTTGAGAGGTTGGCGCATCACACGACGGGGTTACTCTCCGAGGACTTTTCAAACTCGGGCAAGGGCATGTCGTAAGGGACGATGATGCCGTCCTTGCTGTTCCGGGTTCGGGACTTGCGCGGGGCTTTCGGCAGGATCACGAGCTCGGGGCCGATGTGGTCCGATTTGTCACACTCGGAGCACTGCCAGTTTGGACTTTTTGATGGTGCCGCGTGAGTGGGGGATTGGAACAGCCGAGGTGGTAGTACAGATGACAGGTGTTGCAATTGGCGAGAAGGTGCTGGTCGGAGCAGTGCAGATTCCGCACTCGTTCAGCAGTACTTCGCTGTTCTACTTGCACTGGGTGCTGCAGAATTCGGCCGGTGTCGTCCCGCTTGCCCTGGGTGATGAGGTTCTGGAGTGGGAATCCGACGCCCATTTTGAGGGCGGCGGCCGTTGGGACTGGTACGGGCAGAAGGCGTTGAGCTGGGCGTGTTGATCACTACGCTGGGATTTGCGGCCGTTGGTGGAACTGAAGGGGGGTTTCCGATCTGCTCAATCGGGATCAGGGCCTTGTTCGGGCAGAGAGCGCGGATTAATTACAGTTAATCACAGGTCGATCAGGTCCAAAGCGAACTTTCTCACCATTTCACCATTCTCCTCTCGAGCAGCCGCAGGTTTGCAGCGCGGAAGTCGATCGATCGACAACAGATTGTCCGTCCCGCTGCCCGCCGGATGTCTTGCTACTTTTCGTGCTGTAAAATAAAAATTGAGGTTAAATTCTAATAATTTCTGGATCCATTTTATTTGCCATAACATTCGCCACCGCAGAAATACGCTACCTTCAAACGCTTTAAACACGATTTTTGTCGTTTGTTTATATTTTGCGAGCGCACCGCAGGCAGCTGATTCTGACACTCTGACAGCGTAACGCATTGTGGCTGCGGCAGACCAAACAAAATTGCGCCGCAAACATGGTGGTTGCGATTCCGCAAACATTTTGCTTCGATATTGAAAACATTTATTTCAAAATCGAAAACATTTTTCATGATTTTGGAAACATGCATTGTTTTCGAATTCATCGCGAAAATTTTTCGGATCCGCTGACCGGATTTTGTTCCGTGTACATAGTTTTGATTTACTTATTCTAATCGAAATACACAAACTGATTATTTTGCATCAAATTGTGTTTGTTTTGTAGTAAAAATTCACAGTTTTTCATAAAATGTGGTCGCAATGATATGAAATTCACTGAGCCAAAGTGTGTTTTTTTTTTAAATAGCTTTTTTCTTTACATTTGAAACATGATTTTTTCAACCAAAATAGTTATGATGTTCAGAGAACATGTTCAGCCAACCATGTAGGTATTTGGGTGGATTTAGCAAAGTTATTAGGTTAATTTTTAGCACTGACCATCTTACCCCACATGGGTGGCCGTCTTTCCCCGCGTATTTAATATATATACGATTTCAGATTTTTTTAAGTTGCTGAAAAGTATTGAAAATTGCTTTTTAAACCAACTAATTTTTGTCATTTCTTTAATGGACTACTGGTAGAACAATATGTACGTAATTTGAGATCAAAATAATCTGTTGTGTAAATTTTATGAGACTTCTCCCCCAGCTCCCCTAGTTGACAAACGAACGTGGTCAATTTTTAGTTTGACACCCCTTTCACACGGAGGTCACACACACTACCAAACGTTATTTGAGCTCGTCACTTTTTAGTTTCAAAAATCAAAAAGTGTCAAACGAAAAAGTGACCAACCACCGGGGGTTGAGTGTATAAACAACACTTAAGTGTTCATAACTTTTGATAGGGTTATCAAATCTTCGATGTTTTAGGCTCATTTGAAAGGTCTTTCAAATATCTAACGACGTGTCACATGTTGGACCCAGACATCATTTTCATCGAAATTTCTGAGATCCGGCTTCCAAAAAGTGTATAAATAACACTCAAGTGCTAATAACTTTTGATAGGGTTGTCAAAACTTCATTGTTTTAGGCTCGTTGGAAAGGTGTTTCAGATACCTTTCTAAAAATATGTAACAAAACGGGGTTTCTTACAAAAACCACACTTTTAACAATCTTCTAAACATTAGCCAAAATCGTTTTTTAGCATAACTTTTAAAGTACTTTTCTAAACTTCATAATATTAACTTAGGTCTTACAGACCTCAAGGCGGATCGACGGATCAATTTTCCAGCATTCGTCGTATTTATTCAACGCGGTAAAGCTAAGTATGCTAAGTTAGACTTACTTTAATGAAACATTTTTTTATTTATTTTGAGTACGTCATCTAATTGAGCATCCAATTGTACCGTAAACTGGGGTGACTTTGATATCCCGGGGTGACATTGATAGAAATTTGATCTGGCCACTAATTTTGATACATCCAATGTAACAGTCTCATTTTTGCATACATGTTCGATAATAAGCTATCCCTTAATGCTTACATACTCAAAATTCTCAAAAATGTTTAGATATTAATTTGACGGGCATTTGAAAAACCTATCAAAGTCACCCCGGGCTATCAAAGTCACCCCAGTTTACGGTACATAAAAGTCCCATTGGGACCAAATTTCTACCTCATCGCCGTTTTCAGCTAGCAATTATTGATTTACTCGTTTTAAAACAAAAGATTGGCAAAAAGTTGCAAAAAGATGATTTTTTCAGCACGAGTACATTTCTCCAAGTTTAAGTTTGTTTGTTAATTTCATTCAGCAGTGTAAAGCTTACGCAATAAAAAATTGTGTAAATTTGGAAGGTGTAATTTTGGATGGTTGAATATTACCTCTTTTATGGTATAATTTTACCTCAATTTAGACTGAAAAAGTGACATTACACCATTAATAAAATGACACATTTTCAGAAGTAAAATAACACATTTTTTTTCTGACATGAAAGGTGTATCCCTTGAATTTTTTACTGTGTTGTTAGCTTATGGCGTAAGTTAGTTCGCACCATTTGTAAACTAAGCCGTGTTTTGATAGATTCTCATTTTATTTACAAATTATTTTCTTCAAAAAGCTTTTATTTGTACTTACTCGTCCTTTAAATACTCTTTACTGAAAAACTATTTTAAAAATCGATTTGTTTGTCAAATATGATAAATACGACGAGTGCTGAGAAAATTAAGTTTCGCCAAAAGCTGAATACAACATTTTTTGCAATTCAGAAATAAAACCATTGAATTTGATTTTTTAGTGAAACTCTTGTTTCCCAGTTGGAATGTTGTTTTCCGTCAAGATAAGTGTCAAACTTCAATTTTTCAGTTCTCAAAAGAATGTGGAACTTTACAGCACTTCGAAAAGTAACATTTTCCAATATTTGTTTAAATTTTTACGGTGAATTTACTTAACACATGTTTGACATACAATTCCATCCAAAAATTGTTTTTCGGGATTGCAAAAAATGCTGTAAGCAACTCGTTGCAGTAAACATCGCTGGATAAATTGGTTAAGCGACTCGCTGAAAAAATCTTCTCTTTGCAACTTGTTGCATAACAGTTGGCTCGAAAAAAAACGCTGCAAAGTTAACTCTCTAAAATCTAAAAACAATTTTTCCCAGCTTTTATGATGAATTAATACTCATGGCGAGGTTGGCATGTAAAGAGATAAATATGTTATTCTTATTCTGGAACATTAGTCTTCTGTAACAAGCAAGCAAGCGGAGATTATTGAGGAATGCATGCGTAGAGTTCTGTATTTGACATGTTATATTGACCATGGCAAACATAATATGGGCTAACTGTGTTGGACACATCAAAGTAAAAATGCTAAAGGTTAAAGTTTCGACGGAAAAAAATACAAAAAAAACCAAGATGTGAAAATTTAATAAAACAACCCTGCCAAACTACAAGTTGAAGCGAATTTATTTTTATGTTTTCTTCAAACACTCTCACTTTGCTCGCAAAGTTGAGGTTATGGAAAATGGGAAAACCTACTCCTACACAAGCACACACGCGCTCACTCTTGCGGTGGAAAACTTGACAATTGTTTGCTGCCGGAGGGCATGTGGGGGTGTGTGTGTATTTAGTTACACTTGGATCCTCTTCCGAACAAAGTGGAAGCTGTGTACACACACATACGCCTCAAGGTAACACACCACTTTGAAGCAAACAATTGCTATTATTGCATACCCACGGATAACGGCGGAGGGGGGAGTGCAGCAGAACTTTTCGCTCCTCCCAAAGGTTCGAACAAGAGCAAAAAAACACAACCTAGCTCGCTGGAAAACCGGTGTGAAAATACGTGAAAAACACTTTTCCAAAGCGAGCGCGAACGAAAAAAACTGCTCTAGAAAAAAAAAGTCGAGTTGCGACACGAGAGGTGGCGGCGCGGTTGCATTGTTAAAAGTTTGATCCTTCTGCAGCTTGCTGGGGAAAGTCGAGCTGAGGGCGCAGAATAGTGTGCAACAATTGGAAAGAGCTTGAAGGGGGGAAAAAGTTGGTGTGCTGGAGATGCAACTACAAAACGAAGTTTTGTATTTCATTTTAGTGATGAAATCTACTAGACTATCGACATGATCAGGTTTGAATTGCAAATTTAATAAAATTTAAATGATATTCGTTTGTGTCACTGAAATTCGTTTTCAAAAGCTCGGTAAGGGAAATTGCACTCAACCCCCGGTGGCTGGTCACTTTTTCGTTTGACATTTTTTTTTTTTTTTTTTTTTAACTTATATTTATTCAGTTTTTCTTTTCCATGTACATTCATTCAGTTAAAATATTATTGAGTGTCCAATCACAATCGATGACTTTTCACCTCAATTTTAAATACTAGCAACTTTCATTTATTCATGAAATATTTAGCTTTCGCTATTCAGTGATTTCAAATGTAGGAGGTCCTACATGTACAAAAGGGAAAAGGGATACCTTAAAACTAACTTATAAACTATATAAAGAACGGATCAATGCAGCTGAAGACTGCAATGATTTTTGTCGAAATGCATCAATTATCTTATTGGACATAACATCCAAAGTGTCAACTTCGGCTAATTGATGTAGTTCACTGGTGCTGAACCAGGGAGGAAGTTTCAGAATCATTTTCAGAATTTTGTTCTGAATCCTCTGAAGTTTTTTCTTCCTGGTTAAGCAACAGCTTGTCCAGATCGGCACAGCATAAAGCATGGCAGGTCTGAAAATTTGTTTATAAATTAACAGTTTATTCTTGAGACAAAGTCTAGAATTCCTGTTTATAAGGGGATACAAACATTTAATATATTTGTTACATTTAACCTGTATACTTTCAATTTGATCCTTGTAAGTAAGGTTTTTGTCAAAAGCAAGTCCAAGATATTTCACTTGATCCTCCCACTTTAAATTTACCTCATTCATCTTTATAATGTGATGACTTTTTGGTTTAAGAAAATCAGCCCTTGGTTTGTGAGGGAAAATAATAAGTTGAGTTTTTGCAGCATTTGGAGTAATTTTCCATTCTTTCAAATAAGAATTGAAAATATCCAAGCTTTTTTGTAATCTTCTTGTGATGACACGAAGGCTTCTACCTTTGGCGGAGATGCTTGTATCATCAGCAAAAAGTGATTTCTGACATCCTGGGGGCAAATCAGGCAAGTCAGAAGTAAAAATATTGTATAAAATTGGACCCAAAATGCTTCCTTGAGGGACGCCGGCACGTACAGGTAGTTGATCAGATTTGCTGTTCTGATAACATACCTGCAGAGTACGATCCGTCAAATAATTTTGAATAATTTTCACGATATAAATCGGAAAATTAAACCTTTTTAATTTCGCAATCAAACCTTTATGCCAAACACTGTCAAATGCTTTTTCTATGTCTAGAAGAGCAGCGCCAGTAGAATAGCCCTCAGATTTGTTGCTTCGAATTAAATTTGAAACTCTCAACAACTGATGAGTAGTTGAATGCCCAAGGCGAAATCCAAACTGCTCATCAGCGAAAATTGAATTTTCATTAATGTGCGTCATCATTCTATTAAGAATTATTCTTTCGAATAATTTACTAATAGATGAAAGCAAACTAATGGGCCGATAGCTTGAAGCTTCGGCAGGATTTTTGTCCGGTTTCAAAATCGGAACTACTTTGGCATTTTTCCAACTACTGGGAAAATATGCCAAATCAAAACATTTGTTGCAAATTTTGACCAAGCTACTTAAAGTTGCTTCAGGTAATTTTTTAATTAAAATGTAAAAAATGCCATCCTCACCAGGGGCTTTCATATTTTTAATTTTTTTGATAATAGATTTTATTTCATTCAGATCCGTATTAAAAACATCATCTGATGAAAACTCTTGTTCAACAATGTTCTGAAATTCTATTGAAATTTGATCTTCAATAAGACTCAAAACATTTAAGTTGAAATTATGAGCACTCTCAAACTGCTGAGCAAGTTTTTGAGCTTTCTCCCCATTAGTTAATAGAATATTATCGCCATCTTTTAAAGAAGGGATTGGTTTTTGAGGTTTCTTAAGAACCTTTGAAAGTTTCCAAAAAGGTTTGGAATAAGGTTTAATTTGTTCGACATCTCTTGCGAACTTTTCATTTCGCAGGAGAGTGAATCTGTGGTCAATAACCTTTTGCAAATCTTTTTGAATTCGCTTCAGTGCAGGATCACGAGAACGTTGATACTGTCTTCGGCGAACATTTTTCAGACGAATCAGAAGCTGAAGATCGTCATCAATAATGGGAGAATCAAATTTGACTTGGACTTTAGGAATAGCAATATTCCTTGCATCCAAAATTGCATTAGTTAAAGATTCCAAGGCTGAATCAATATCAGCTTTGGTTTCTAAAACAAAATCATGATTTAAATTATTCTCAATATGATGCTGATACCTGTCCCAATTAGCTTTGTGATAATTAAACACAGAACTATTGGGTCTGGTAACTGCTTCATGAGAAAGTGAAAAAGTTACTGGAAGGTGATCAGAATCAAAATCAGCATGAGTCACTAAAGGACCACAATACTGACTTTGATTTGTCAAAACCAAATCAATTGTTGATGGATTTCTAACAGAAGAAAATCAAGTTGGCCCATTCGGGTATAAAACCGAATAAAGACCAGAAGTGCAATCTCTGAATAGAATTTTACCATTGGAATTTACTTTTGAATTATTCCAAGATTGGTGTTTGGCATTAAAATCACCGATGATCAAAAATCGAGATCTATGCCGAGTAAGTTTATTCAAATCCCCTTTGAAATAATTTTTATTTTCCCCAGTGCATTGGAAAGGCAAATATGCAGCTGCAATCATAATTTTCCCAAAAGAAGTTTCAAGTTCAATGCCCAAACTTTCAATAACTTTTTTTTTTCGTTTGACATATTTTTAGTTTGTACAACGTTGGTTGGTCAAAATCAAACTAAAAAGTGACGAGCTGTCACTTTTTACACGGCGCTCACGTACTCTATCAAAACGAACGTTGATTTCCATTTATCAAAAACACTGAAATATCAAATGAAATCCGAACGTTTTCGTTTTAACCCTTTCAAGCCTGATTGGTCATATTCGCAATTCGCAATTTTCAGTGTAAGAACGGGCCTTGACCGATCTTATACACAAGGTTCCCGACGAACACGCACTGCCCTTACACCTACATCTCACCCTTGCTCTGAGTCAGTACGAGCAACACGCTTCAACTTTCATTAAAGCAAAAACTGTTTCATTTTTAGTTTGGATTCAAAAACTAGTTGTTATTTTACTGTGTATTGTTTTCTCCTGAAATCTTTCCTAGTGTTGAGTCTTGTTTATCTGTTGCTATTTCTTCTGTCGCGGTGTTTTGTTACAATATTTTGGTCCTATGCATGTTATGAAAGTTTACCATTTGTGTTATTTGTGTTAATCCTTTAAGGCTAGTATGGAGATCGGAAGGAAAGGGGTCAAGAAACAGCTTTAAGAACAGCAGAACAAACGAGAGGGAGCGTTTACTTGGGGCTTTTCTTCACCCTCTCTAGCTTGCTTTCGCTGCCGCTGCTGCCCATTTGAAATTTTTATTGACCGGTTCCTTCCGATGTGCATACACCGCTTTAACCATTCTATAAATTGAGTAAGGGCTCAAACCTAACTTGTTTGAAATAAAAGGGTGAAGATTGAAAACAATAGACAGTAAAAGAGAACATATTTTATAAAAAATCAAGATTCAATAATAAGAGAATGATGCTTGTATTTTAAAGAATGAAAATGAGAAACTGGATGTAGTAGATGTAAAATTAGACAATAGTTAATAAATAGAGATAAAAAGCAAGTTTAGATTATAGTAATGATAATCACTCCGATTCATAAATCAGGGAGCACCAAGAAAGTCGAGAACTACCGACCGATATCGATCCTGAACTGTCTTGCCAAGGTTCTGGAGAAGATTGTGTATGATAGGCTGTACGCGGTGGTGCGTCCGATCATTTCGGATGATCAGCACGGATTCATGCAGAAACGTTCAACAACAACCAACCTCCTAACATTTGTACACTCAACTGTAAATGCCCTTGAATCCGGTGAACAGGTTGACGCCATCTACATAGATTTCGAGAAAGCCTTCGACAAGGTACCTCACGCACTCACCGTTCGAAAGCTCCGCAAGCTCGGTCTTCCTGCTTGGATCACCAACTGGCTGCTTTCGTACCTGACGAATCGGAAAGCTTTTGTCAATCTTCGAATCGCCCGTTCCAGCACATTTGACATTCCCTCTGGCGTCCCACAAGGCAGCCACCTCGGCCCACTCATTTTCATTCTCTTTGTGAACGAAATATGTGCGCTTACAAATTCTAACACATTGATGTACGCTGATGACCTGAAACTGTTCCGCTCGGTGAAGAACAACGTCGACTGCTGCTCGTTACAGATGGACGTCAATGCGCTCCTGCACTGGTGCGAGTCAAATGGAATGAAGGTACACGTGAAGAAGTGCAAGGTTATCTCGTTCAGTCGTTCAAGGAACCCTCTGCGATTTGACTACACGATGGGCGATGGGTGTCCTTTAGATCGTGTAAACTCTATCCGGGACCTAGGCGTGACCGTGGATCGTAAAATGAAGTTCAACGAACACATCGCTTTGACAACTGGAAAGGCTTTTGCGATGCTAGGCTTCCTGAAGCGCAACACCGCCCACTTCGACGACCCGTTTGCTTTGAAAGTGCTGTACGCGTCGCTGGTCAGGAGCGTCCTGGAGTATGCTGCGGTTGTTTGGGCACCGTACCACGTAACGCTGGCTGCGCGGATTGAACGAGTCCAGCGTGCCTTCGTGAGGTTTGCCTTGCGCAAGCTGCCATGGAATAACCCGCTGATCCTGCCATCGTACGAAGGACGCTGCTTGCTGTTTAGGCTGCACTCACTTGCCGAGCGTCGGACCCTGATGCAGCGTCTTTTCGTATTCGATCTGCTGCGCGGCAACATCGACTGCCGCAGCATCCGCAACAACGTACGCTTCAATGAACCGGCTCGCCAAGGACTCAGAGGGGAACGCCCCCTGCTGTGGATTCCGAGACATATATTTGACTATGGTTATAATAACCCGCTAGATGTTTGTTTCCGTCAATTTAATGAAATCTGCTCTTGTTTTGATTATGTCGTGTCCAAAACTGTGTTTAAAACTAGAATAAGTTAATGTTAGTTTTTTAAGATTATACAGCCTGAGCATTTTAGATGGAGGCGGTGAAATAAATAAATAAATAATTTATACGACAGATAAATAATTATTCAAATAAATTAATTCGCAATAAAATCTAAAAAAAATAGGCAAATGATAAATAGACTTGATATTACTAGTACATTAAGGAAAAGTATATTTTTAAGGAAAAAAACAAAGTTTGTTACAGCAGTATCAATTGGTAAAAAAAAGAGTGGAAAAGCTTTGAGAGATAAGAAAGTTAGTGAAATCAAAATCAAATGATGGATATTAAATAGAAGAATCAGTGAAGAAGTGACAATCAGTAGAGCAAAATAAAAATAGGAGATAGGTGGTAGCTGAGAATGAAGAGAAGACAAACCCCGTTGTGCGATGTTTCAGGTACATCCACAGCAGTTGACTCAACATACTGCGAATCAAAACAATACCGTCTACAATCACAAATTACTTCTCTTTCCCACATTGTCGCGCCCTTTCTTTCAGCCGTCTCGACTCTGACCTGCGGTGGTCAAAGGTTTACGAGCCGTTTCCACAGGCCACCAGCTAGGTCATCATGAAAACCAAGCCAACGTGGAGGTAAGAAAATAGGACACTTGCAAGGATCCAGAGCTATACTGTTCTGATCAAGATGATTCGGATGATCTAACAGAACTACGGATGTAGTTAGTTACGCTCCTTCCAGGATGTTCCTTACGTGGACGTCAACCGAAGAGCACGCAACAAGATCAGTGCCATTGCATGCTCTTAGGTATCAATCCTTGGCCTGCAATTCAGTACTGTTTGGGTGGCACTTAAGCATAAGCATAAGCATAAGCATAAGCATAGGTGCCCACCCGCAGTTGCTACTCCGTTATTGACCAGGACCTCCAGAAGTTACATCCACGAGCCGTGGAAGATAAGTGGGAGCTATCTTTCCTCGCTTCGCAACTTCTCAAAGGCCCCTATCATGCTGATCAATACCGGCGCCGGCCACGACCAGTGGTAGAGTCACGGGGAAGTGGATGGGAATGTTAGTCCGATACTTGAGTGATAGAGACCGCCCAATCGACTGCATCTCCGACAAAGTATCACATGAGTTTTGAGGGGGTTAGTAGATGGGTATGAGGTCAGGATTCACGAGTGGCAGTGATGTGACCATGAGCATTTTGTTTATCGGTTGAAAATTTTAAAACTTAGGCAGCCGGCTGCGGAAAGATAGATAATTGATCATTTAAAAAGTTTTTTTTTTATCGAACGCGTGCCAGCCGAGCAGTAGTGCTATAGGCTGGACTTATCAGTATATTTTTACAATTTAGATAACGCGAGCAAATTTCAAAAATAGTAAATAAATGACGCTTTACTCTTCATAAAATCGATCGATGCCAGTTGGAATAAATTTTTACGATCATTTACGATGAAAATTATCGCGAAAAGAACAGGACTGCGCGTCCCCTGAAGCACTGCACTTATGATGTCCAATAAGTTATAATAACCAATCACCCCATGCACACAAACAGCGACATAAAAGAAATGAAAATGAGCATGCAAAAACAAGACAGCGCGTCCGCGTGGTCAGCGCACTAATGATGCCATTATTTGATTATAATAACCACTCACCCAAGCACACAAACAGCGACATAAAAGAAATGAAAATGAGCATGCAAAAAACAAGACAGCGCGTCCGCGTGGTCAGCGCACTAATGATGCCATTATTTAATTATAATAACCACTCACCCAAGCACACAAACAGCGACATAAAAGAAATGAAAATGAGCATGCAAAAACAAGACAGCGCGTCCGCGTGGTCAGCGCACTAATGATGCCATTATTTAATTATAATAACCACTCACCCAAGCACACAAACAGCGACATAAAAGAAATGAAAATGAGCATGCAAAAACAAGACAGCGCGTCCGCGTGGTCAGCGCACTAATGATGCCATTATTTAATTATAATAACCACTCACCCAAGCACACAAACAGCGACATAAAAGAAATGAAAATGAGCATGCAAAAACAAGACAGCGCGTCCGCGTGGTCAGCGCACTAATGATGCCATTATTTAATTATAATAACCACTCACCCAAGCACACAAACAGCGACATAAAAGAAATGAAAATGAGCATGCAAAAACAAGACAGCGCGTCCGCGTGGTCAGCGCACTAATGATGCCATTATTTAATTATAATAACCACTCACCCAAGCACACAAACAGCGACATAAAAGAAATGAAAATGAGCATGCAAAAACAAGACAGCGCGTCCGCGTGGTCAGCGCACTAATGATGCCATTATTTAATTATAATAACCACTCACCCAAGCACACAAACAGCGACATAAAAGAAATGAAAATGAGCATGCAAAAACAAGACAGCGCGTCCGCGTGGTCAGCGCACTAATGATGCCATTATTTAATTATAATAACCACTCACCCAAGCACACAAACAGCGACATAAAAGAAATGAAAATGAGCATGCAAAAACAAGACAGCGCGTCCGCGTGGTCAGCGCACTAATGATGCCATTATTTAATTATAATAACCACTCACCCAAGCACACAAACAGCGACATAAAAGAAATGAAAATGAGCATGCAAAAACAAGACAGCGCGTCCGCGTGGTCAGCGCACTAATGATGCCATTATTTAATTATAATAACCACTCACCCAAGCACACAAACAGCGACATAAAAGAAATGAAAATGAGCATGCAAAAACAAGACAGCGCGTCCGCGTGGTCAGCGCACTAATGATGCCATTATTTAATTATAATAACCACTCACCCAAGCACACAAACAGCGACATAAAAGAAATGAAAATGAGCATGCAAAAACAAGACAGCGCGTCCGCGTGGTCAGCGCACTAATGATGCCATTATTTAATTATAATAACCACTCACCCAAGCACACAAACAGCGACATAAAAGAAATGAAAATGAGCATGCAAAAACAAGACAGCGCGTCCGCGTGGTCAGCGCACTAATGATGCCATTATTTAATTATAATAACCACTCACCCAAGCACACAAACAGCGACATAAAAGAAATGAAAATGAGCATGCAAAAACAAGACAGCGCGTCCGCGTGGTCAGCGCACTAATGATGCCATTATTTAATTATAATAACCACTCACCCAAGCACACAAACAGCGACATAAAAGAAATGAAAATGAGCATGCAAAAACAAGACAGCGCGTCCGCGTGGTCAGCGCACTAATGATGCCATTATTTAATTATAACAACCACTCACCCAAGCACACAAACAGCGACATAAAAGAAATGAAAATGAGCATGCAAAAACAAGACAGCGCGTCCGCGTGGTCAGCGCACTAATGATGCCATTATTTAATTATAATAACCACTCACCCAAGCACACAAACAGCGACATAAAAGAAATGAAAATGAGCATGCAAAAACAAGACAGCGCGTCCGCGTGGTCAGCGCACTAATGATGCCATTATTTAATTATAATAACCACTCACCCAAGCACACAAACAGCGACATAAAAGAAATGAAAATGAGCATGCAAAAACAAGACAGCGCGTCCGCGTGGTCAGCGCACTAATGATGCCATTATTTAATTATAATAACCACTCACCCAAGCACACAAACAGCGACATAAAAGAAATGAAAATGAGCATGCAAAAACAAGACAGCGCGTCCGCGTGGTCAGCGCACTAATGATGCCATTATTTAATTATAATAACCACTCACCCAAGCACACAAACAGCGACATAAAAGAAATGAAAATGAGCATGCAAAAACAAGACAGCGCGTCCGCGTGGTCAGCGCACTAATGATGCCATTATTTAATTATAATAACCACTCACCCAAGCACACAAACAGCGACATAAAAGAAATGAAAATGAGCATGCAAAAACAAGACAGCGCGTCCGCGTGGTCAGCGCACTAATGATGCCATTATTTAATTATAATAACCACTCACCCAAGCACACAAACAGCGACATAAAAGAAATGAAAATGAGCATGCAAAAACAAGACAGCGCGTCCGCGTGGTCAGCGCACTAATGATGCCATTATTTAATTATAATAACCACTCACCCAAGCACACAAACAGCGACATAAAAGAAATGAAAATGAGCATGCAAAAACAAGACAGCGCGTCCGCGTGGTCAGCGCACTAATGATGCCATTATTTAATTATAATAACCACTCACCCAAGCACACAAACAGCGACATAAAAGAAATGAAAATGAGCATGCAAAAACAAGACAGCGCGTCCGCGTGGTCAGCGCACTAATGATGCCATTATTTAATTATAATAACCACTCACCCAAGCACACAAACAGCGACATAAAAGAAATGAAAATGAGCATGCAAAAACAAGACAGCGCGTCCGCGTGGTCAGCGCACTAATGATGCCATTATTTAATTATAATAACCACTCACCCAAGCACACAAACAGCGACATAAAAGAAATGAAAATGAGCATGCAAAAACAAGACAGCGCGTCCGCGTGGTCAGCGCACTAATGATGCCATTATTTAATTATAATAACCACTCACCCAAGCACACAAACAGCGACATAAAAGAAATGAAAATGAGCATGCAAAAACAAGACAGCGCGTCCGCGTGGTCAGCGCACTAATGATGCCATTATTTAATTATAATAACCACTCACCCAAGCACACAAACAGCGACATAAAAGAAATGAAAATGAGCATGCAAAAACAAGACAGCGCGTCCGCGTGGTCAGCGCACTAATGATGCCATTATTTAATTATAATAACCACTCACCCAAGCACACAAACAGCGACATAAAAGAAATGAAAATGAGCATGCAAAAACAAGACAGCGCGTCCGCGTGGTCAGCGCACTAATGATGCCATTATTTGATTATAATAACCACTCACCCAAGCACACAAACAGCGACATAAAAGAAATGAAAATGAGCATGCAAAAACAAGACAGCGCGTCCGCGTGGTCAGCGCACTAATGATGCCATTATTTAATTATAACAACCACTCACCCAAGCACACAAACAGCGACATAAAAGAAATGAAAATGAGCATGCAAAAACAAGACAGCGCGTCCGCGTGGTCAGCGCACTCGATTCAGTACTGTTTGGGTGGCACTTGACAAAAAACTCAAATTTAACTGTTTCCAAATTCAAAACCTACAGCCTTGCCGGAACACCAAATCAATCAGAAAATATCTTCCCACGAAACAGATTTTCAATTATTTACATACAGCATTCTTTTGTTACTTAACGCAGGGGGATTGAAGGCCGTGTTACGACGCTCCATACAAAAATTATGAAATTTGTATGGAAATCTTGTTACAAAACGGGGGGAGGGGGTGTGAGGGGGGGAGGGTTCAAAAAAATCAAATTTTGTGCGTTACGGAAAAAAAGAACGCTCCCAAATCAAAAAATATTTGAAAAATCGTGGAACATTGCTAAAATCTAGACTTTTTTTTGATTAGGTCCTATAAACATATGAAACACAATAGTTTATTGGACCTTTTAAAAAAAACTCAGGAAATCTTAAAAATTTCATGGAATATGGAGACGCATGGTTATTTTTGTGCATTCGAAAATTATCATGCGTCTCCATTGAACTAATCAAAGTCGATTTTTGTGGTCTGAAGATCCACAACCATTTCTTCCCCATAGCTTCAAGCTTTAATTTGCGTACACTTACACACATCTCGAGACACACTTCTCTTGCTCTCGCAAACATACTCAAAAGTGCAACCAACTTTTTTGTAACACAAGAACGCAATAAAACCAGCACACTTTACACACGCACACGTGGGTGGGGGGAAGCACTTTTCTGAAGAAACTTCTCCACACACTCGTGAGAGGAAAGAGACTTTTCTCGTTCCCACATGAAATCGCGAGAAAATTTGTTGAAGAGGTGAAGGTTTAAAAAAAACTTTTTGCTGATGCAATTCGACGGTAACATTTCAAAAGGCATCATGTACATTTTGACACTTTTTGGGTTATTGCATATTCTGAAATACTCCTAATAAGCTACCTCTCCACCAAAAATGAGCAAAAGTTACTTCAGTAAAGTCTGTTTAATCATGATTTTAAATAAAGTAACATAAACAAAATCTCTGCCATCAACAGTCCCTGTTTATATAGCCCTGCCAACCTGTCAAATAAAAGACTACATGAACCTCGTGACGAAAAAAAAGCACCATGGAAAAAGCGCCATGTACATTCGACGAAGAAAAACGAATCATAACAAAGCGTCCCCCTCAATGACAGCAGGGTGCATTGGCATTGGTGATTTCAAAAGAAGTTATGTTTGTTTTTCTCAAATAAAATTACGGGAATAATGTTTTATTGAATTTGGATGATCAAGTATCAATAAAAGCAACATTTTTAATCGTTTGTTATCATTAGAACATCTTATTTTGCTTTTATATTAAAATGGGAATTGAAAATGGATGCTCAACATTCAAATGCGTTTTTCACAAAACGCATGGTTTGTACATGATGCTTTTTGAAATGTTGGCGTCGAATTTTGTAACGTAACACGCACACAAACCGCAATTGAGGAGAAAATCGTGACGTCAGAAATGAACTCAAATCACTCAAAGTTCATTTTGTGAGTGACTTTAACAGTTTGGCCTAGTTTGACAGCTACATTGTGTTGAGTTAGGATGACTACTGTCAACATCTACGCGCCCCCTGTCAGCGAGAGAAAAAGTGTATACCTTTGTTACACCTTCTTGGAGTAATTTTTTGATTTTGTTATTTTGGCGCACTCATCGTCGCCGTCATTCGCGAACAAGCTTTACAACGGTAAACACGAAGAATAAAAGTTTCCTTTTGCGTTCTTTCTGAAAAACCACGTTTATTTCGTTCTCCGATTGATTTTGTGTTTTTCCACGCGCTGTGCGAAGCGTTAATTCCCACAGGTTATGGGGCCCAGATTTGAAAGCTAGAGGAGAATCGGATTTCGAAGAGTATTTAAAGTGGTTTGCTTCTGGACGTTGTTTCGTGGACTGTGACCGGCGGAAAACAAAAAGAGGAACGAGCAAAATGGCGGACGGTATGAAGTTTACGTTTCCGAAGCTGAACAAAAACAACTATGTCTCGTGGAAGTTCCTGATGAAGACGTTGCTGGAACACGAGCAGGCGTGGGATGTTGTGTCCAAGCCGAAACCGGAAGGGCAGAACGCACAGCAGCTGGTGCAATGGAAGAATTTGGACTGCAAAGCTCGCACGTCGATCGTCCAAGGCATTGAGCTGAACCAGTTGCGGTTTGTCAAGAAGGCTGAAACGGCGCGAGAGATGTGGTTGAACCTCCAGACGTACCACGAGAAGGCGACGGCCGGGAACCAAGCCACCCTGCTTGACCATCTTTGTATGTTGAAGTTGAGCGAAGGTGAAGATATCGAACAACATCTGGATGTGATGGAGGACATGTTCGAGCGGCTGGAGCAGGCCGGACTCGAGTTTCAAGAACCGCTGCGGATCGCTATGACGTTGCGAAGTTTGCCTCGGTCATACAGAAGTTTCGTGACCTCACTGGAAAATCGGAAACCGGAAGACCTGACGATGGATTTCGTTGTGGGTCGCTTGCGGGACGAATTCCAGAAGTGCGAGAGCCAGGAGGAGATTTATGTGAAGCAAGAGAAGGCTCTGAAGGTGAAATCTGAGGAAGTGAAGAAGTGCTACTTCTGTCAGAAACCAGGCCACTTCAGAGCGAACTGTCTGGAGATGAAGAAATGGAGAGACTCCAAGGCGGAGGAGGAGCAGCAGGATGAAGCGGATGTTTCTAGCAGGACCGTGTGCTTCGTTGCCGGTGACGGGTTCGTTGGTGATTGGATTGTGGACAGCGGAAGTTCGTGCCACATGACGAACGATCGCAGTTTCTTCAAGGTGTTCAAGCGCGAAACGGATACGGATGTGACGCTAGCGGACGGAACGAAGACGAAAGCAACCGGAAGCGGAAGTGGTGTGATTTTTGGAATCGACGGGAAAGGAAAACGTATCTGCATCACGTTGATGAACGTTCTGTTTGTTCCTGCTCTGGAAGGTGGATTGATTTCCGTTCGGAAATTGATGTTGAAGGGGTATGAAGTCGTGTTCAAGGCGGATCTGTGTCGGGTTCAAACACGAGATGGCGTTGTGGTTGCAGTAGCAGAAGCACGTGGGAATCAGTACGTGATGAAGACAGCTATCAAGACCACGGAGCGCCCTCTACACGTTTCTACACTGAAAACTAAACCGCGTGTGGAATGCGAGATTTGTTTTCTTGTCGGTTCTGACGGACAGGAGGAGTCAAAGACACCGGGCAAACACGAAGGCAAGCTGGTCAAGACGGCTGCGTATGGAGAAGAACGAGGACCGGAAGAAGATATAGGACGATTGAGAAGTGGAAGGGAGACGAAGGGATCTCGGAAGGTACGGTCCTACCTAATCGAAGACGGAGGTCCTACAATTATCGTAAAAGCCGGATGTATCTGCAGTGACGATAAGAGAACTAAGAAGTGGTGTCCAACTGACGGAAAGAAGGCGGCGAGCATTCCATCAAGCCAGCTGGGACCTTTGCTGCTGGAGATGTTGATGGAGCATGCAGAGCAGTCGATTCGGATCAGTAGTCAGTCAGGAGGAGTGTTGAGTTAGGATGACTACTGTCAACATCTACGCGCCCCCTGTCAGCGAGAGAAAAAGTGTATACCTTTGTTACACCTTCTTGGAGTAATTTTTTGTTTTTGTTATTTTGGCGCACTCATCGTCGCCGTCATTCGCGAACAAGCTTTACAACGGTAAACACGAAGAATAAAAGTTTCCTTTTGCGTTCTTTCTGAAAAACCACGTTTATTTCGTTCTCCGATTGATTTTGTGTTTTTCCACGCGCTGTGCGAAGCGTTAATTCCCACACATTGTCCCCAGTTTTCTGTGGGAGAGAAAAGGAGGCGAATACTTTATGAAAATCATACCTGTCAAAATTCCTAGCCTCAAAATTTTGTCGCGAGTTGCTTTTCTCCTCTATTAGGTTTTACACCGTGACGTCATTTGACAGCTCGTGTGCACTGTTTACATAGTCTTCTTCGATTGTCGACGAATTTCCCCGAACAAAATCGACGATCGCATCGAACTGTGCTAAGTCCATGTAAACAGTGCACTCCTTTCTAACCTCGAAATCGAGTCGGCGTAAAACCTAATTGCATTAAAATTTATTGCCTGCGAGAGCGGAATAGCGCGGAAAAGTGTTCACTAAAAAAAAAACTTGTTTTTTATCTTTTCCAGGAGGAGCGCGGCGTCCAGAAGCTGATCGAGACGTGCCACCCGGAGGACGACAAGCTGTACATTACGGTGTCGTCGCCAACCATCAAGAACAAGGCCGTGCAGATCCGGCCGTGGCGGCTGGCCGACGCCGACTACGTCCTGGACGCGTCGATGCCGCTCGACCCGCGCAAGACCGTCTTCGTGGGGGGCGTTCCGCGCCCGCTCAAGGCTTGTGAGTATTTTTGGAGGGGGGTCTTGGGAATGTTGGGTTAATGGTTGACAATTGTTTTTAGACGAACTAGCCACCATCATGGACCGGCTGTACGGTGGGGTTTGCTACGCCGGAATCGACACCGATCCGGAGCTAAAGTACCCGAAGGTAAGCGATTCTTGACTAGTGATTTTGTGGCAGGACTAAGAGTGCGCGCATCTTCTCTTACACAGGGTGCCGGCCGCGTTGCGTTCTCCAACCAGCAGAGCTACATCGCGGCCATCTCGGCCCGGTTCGTGCAGCTGCAGCACGGCGACATTGACAAGCGCGTCGAGGTGAAGCCGTACGTGCTCGACGACCAGATGTGCGACGAGTGCCAGGGTCAGCGCTGCGGCGGCAAGTTTGCGCCGTTCTTCTGCGCCAACGTTACCTGTCTACAGGTGGGATTTGAACGCTTGGTTGCCTACCTGAACATGGTTTGACCGCTCCACCATTGTCCCTTTTTCAGTATTACTGCGAGCACTGCTGGGCCCACATCCACTCGCGCTCGGGCCGCGAGTACCACAAGCCCCTCGTTAAGGAGGGCGCGGACCGGCCCCGGGCAGTGCCCTTTCGCTGGTGTTAACGCCAGCCGCCGCGATCCGTCACGAGCGGTGCCGCGGCGGGCAGAACAGCGCCATCTGCCTTCGCGAGCGCCTCCTCGTCGACCAGATCGGGCACCAACAGCAACAACCACCACCAACAGCACCACCATCAGCAGCATCACCATCAATCAGCTGCTGGCTCTTCCGGTTCGTCCAATGCCGCGGCCTCCCTCGGCAGCAGCACTTTTCACGGCTTTGGCCAACCCGGATCGTCCAACTACGTTCCACCACCGCCCTCGTTCCCCTGGACCAACTCCAGCGGCATGGGCAACCTGGGGCTCGGAACCGGTTCCGGTTCCGGAACGTCGGGCAAGCAGCCCCGCACCAGCCATCACCTAGGCGGCGGCCACCGCATTCCGACGGCGGGCGGCTTCCTGGCCCCGCCACCGGCCCGCTACTGTTCCGGTGGTTCGGCTGGAAGTGCGGCCATCAGTGGAGGCGCCAGCGGCAGCAGCAGTCCGTCTTCCTCGATCCGGGCCGGAAGTGCTGACCAGTTGGCCTTTGGTAAGAAACAGCAGGAGGACATTATGAAGCAGCATCACCGGAAGATGCAGCAGCAGCAGGCAATGGCTGCGAATGGTGGCGCGATTGGGAACTAAACAAAAGAAGAACGCCCCCTTTTTTCATATGAAAAGCGAACTTTTATAACCATTTAGCGAGAAAGGACTAACGCCCCTTGGGGCGAACCGTTTTTTGATAAAACTGAGAAAAAAAAACTAATTTTCACCGAATCATTGAAACAAAAAAGGAAAACTTGAAGTATTATAATAGTTGCTGCGATTGATGAAAATAATAATATATATATTTAATGTAGTAAGAAGCAAAAAAAAACAAACAGAAAAAATGATGATAAGATTGAGTTACAAACCAAAATAAATGAAACAAAAAAAACTAGTTGGTACTATTTATAATTCGTTCACTTTTTATAAAGAGAGACGCGTTTTTTGTTAACTTTTTGTACGAGAAAATCGAGAGCTAAACGATTATATTAAACAAAACAAAAACACACACTTTACAAATTGTACAGCTCTATTGACGAACTTAAACACTAGAAGTTGTATGAAATTTGTACTTTTTCACTCCAAAATATCAGCCAGAGAAAGCCATAAATTCAAACTCTCACACACACAAGAATGATGAGTATGATAACTGTAAATAGATAAGTCACTGCTAGGTAGAGAGAAAGAGAGAGGAAAATAAGGGAGAGAGGAGCTCCACACACACATTTTCATACAAATCAGTTTTTGTGATAACTATTTTTGTAGAAATTGAATAAACCGTAGCCAGACGGGAGAAAAGAAGCGAAGGCGGAAGCATACGAAGAAGAAACATCTCACAGACACACACTTACACACATACGAATATCATCACGCTTTTTGTATCGAAAGTTGCGAGAGAACAAAAAAAAACAAGAGAACGATTTGCATGAGGGATAGATGTTTTTTGATAAGCTGCTATTTTTAATCCTAGAACATGCGATTAAACTCAAATATATATAAAATAGTGTAATCTTGAAATGTACGATTTCCGTTGTTTGTTACAGAAAAACAAAATGCTAGCCAATTTTTAGTTAGTGCAAATTTTGTTGTTTATTTCCGTTGCGTTAAACTTATCAAGAAAGGTTAAATAACACTCACTGTTGTTGTAAATATAATGCGCAAACACGTGCAGAAAAAAACCATAAGATGTATAAAGCAGTAACTAGCTTTTTAAACGAAACGCGGGGAGTCGTGTAAATAGTTAGCCAAACGCAGCTGGAGCAGTTGGCCCCGCGCTGAAGGCGATGAATTTTACTCTATAGACAAAAAAAAAATGACTGGAAATAAGAAAAATGCAGCTGTTGATTTGTTCGCTGTCTTATTTTGTTACTTTAGTTTTATTTCTGTTGTGAATTTATCATTCCATTGTGAAACCGATTTACGCGAAGAATTCGATAACAACCGATGTAAATACACAAAACGAAAGTAACAATTCCATAGCTAATCAATAGCCTCTCCAGTAACCAAAATTCATAAACTTGCAAGTGCAAAAAGAAAACGCTAAACATGAAAGAACCCAACAAAACAAACCGTAGATAGTTGAAAACTAATAAAAATATTTGAAAACTGACACTTTACAGATTTGAAAAAGAAGAAAAATAGTTACATGCAATCACGTTGAATCAGAAATCCGTAGACAATTTCGTTAAAATTTGTGTTAAAATCAATCAATTTCTCTTTAAATCCAAGTCAACTTCAGTTTTGTTTCAGACATAACCGGACATCAATGCAGAGACCAAGGTTCTCTACTATGGTAGTATCGTCATTGATCCGCGATTATTTCATTGGCGATATTTCACAAAAAAAAATAAACATCAAAATGAACGTTTTAAGCGAATTAGTGTTTACAAATTCTCTGAAACTTTAATAACATTTACTTGACATTTTGAAAGAATTTTGTTTTGCTTTCCTCGATCTACCATCGACAAATAACGACTGACGGTCGAGAAAATCTCGATCTGTTTTTGAATTATTATTTTTTAAATATAATCAAATTTTTGTTACCCTCAAATATTTGTTCAAAATCATAATTTTTTTAAAGTATTAATTTTTTGTTAATTTTAGAAATTGAATTCTTTATTTATTTTTTATAAAAAAATTGTTTTTTTTTTAATTTCATGAATTTAATACTTTTTTAACTGTTTGATTTTTTTAAATGTAATGTTGCTTTTAATTTTTTAAACTTTGTAATTTTTTTTAACTGTGTATATAGTTTGAGTTTAAAAAAATACGTTTATTAATTTTTATTTTTTGATCTTTTTGAATTTTATATTTTTATTTTATTTTTTTATTTGTATTTTTTTGTGTGACAAAAACAGAGGGAGAAGCGAAAGCAAATAAAGAACAAATGCCTACCACTAACACCACCAGCAGCGCGTGTAAGAGTGAGCCAGTGATGCCAGGAAACTTCCTCTGGAAACGCTACTTTTTGTTAGTTTAATCCTAAATGTTTAATCCTAAACAACATGAACTGACAGCCGCGCAAAAGTGTGTTGAAAAAAAAAAGTTGGCCGATAATAGAAATTTCGTGGGGAACAGAGCATTCTCGTCAGACGAGAATAGATTTTTTAAATAATTTCGTAAAATGCTTGTAAAATAAATAGGAACAACTTTGGTAAAAGTCAAACTAAACTGAATTATTCACAAAAAGCTGCTCTACTGGTTGGCGTACGTGGTTTTAGTAAATTTCAAGGAACACCCCGGATTATCGAACATCATTCAGACAGCACTGCTTAGAGTGATGGGAATTGGTATGTTTCCCCTAATCTCTAATAAAAATTCTTAAACATTTGAACACGCCAAATAAATCTTTCCTGTCGACCCTACTATTTTCAGAACCTTTACTTGGACATTCTCTTGCTATTTTACTAGCAAAAGTAGTGTTTTTAAAACAAAAAACTGCATTTCAACACTATTTTATCCAGAGCAGCAAATTGCCTGTTCCATAATTGTGTGATGTTATAATGCCTCACCGGTGACACCGGTTTAGTCTAGGTCAAGCATTAAAACGCGTTTTTCTTGAAACTTCAAAAAGCAACGTGCGACACGATCACGTAAATTTCCAGACGCATTTTCCACCAGACTGTTCGTTCACCCTTTAAAATTGCGAGTGACATCAACAAAAATAAGCGAGAAACCTCGGCTAGCTTTGATCGGTTTTGAGAAAATTTTGAATATGACAAGTTGAATTTCACAATGTTTGTGAAGTTTTAGTATTTTGTATTGACCAAGAACGTTTTTGTTAAGAAAATTAACGCAAATTTTAACTTCTTTGTGTGCAACTTGCTCGATTTTTTGTTATACAATTAGATTACGTTAATATAAAAAAACATGAATTGAGTAAAAGCTATAAAAGTTTTAGAGAGTTTTGTTCAAGGAATTCGTATTTAAAGTTTCATTTCAGTGAGATATTGACGATAAAGCGCGATAGAAATCTCATTACTGATGGTGAAATCGTGATCACAATTTCACAACATTGAAAATTTTCTTTTTTTCTTACAAAAAAAAATCTTTTCTGTTTCACAAAACCAAAAACGTCTTTGAAATATAACCGACGATCGACCGTCAGTGTGGAACAAAATTAGTCACGACAAATGGAACCATTTTGCAACAGTAATCTTCCAATTAGCGAACAAAAGTTTAAGGTAGCCTTTTTCACATAAAAACTACAAATTACACACTCACACACACTGAAGGAATGGTTGGACGGAAGCCCTGCTAGAGGGCTTGGGTATGATTTCGAAAAGCAAGGAGGCAAATTTTTTAGTAGAAACAATATCGTAATAAAAAAGTGTATATTTTTGTACTCGAGTTGCTCATTGTAAACGATTGTTTCTAACAAAAGATAAAAGTAGAAAATCTTCCACGTGACCACCATCATCTTTGTTGACGGTGGATTATATCAATTGACCACGCACACAAACGTGAGTAACTGAATCTTCTAAAAAGCAAATACAAAAAGCATAAACTGATTCGGAAAAGAATACTAAAAATTAAACACACGTTTCAAGGTTTCGCAGCAGAAGCAGAAAATCTAATTTTTCTATCAATTTATTGGCTCGTTTCGACTCGGCAAAGGTGACGACTACTGTAACACTGGATTGAGGAGAAGAATTCTAACGAAAAAGAACAAATACAAAACAAATAGATCAATATTTTTCCACAAAGAACACGTTAGGAAAATTCTCTTAACAAAAAAAAACAAACCATTTTTGGATATGTGTTCATCGAGTAGCTATTTCATACGTGCAAAGTAAACAAAAGTCTATATTTTTAAAACAAACCATCATCGAATAAACAAAATGGAAGACAAAGAAACAGTTTTCATACCAACACAGCAACACTCACACACACAAAAAAACTTGGAGGAACGCGATCGTCGCTCGTGCAGTTTAAATAAATCAATACAAAAATCTCTGATATGAAAAAAAAAACATAATAGCAATGCGAAAAGTATAGTAATCAAGTACGTCTAGTACAAATTCAGAAGAAGAAGTGGGTAAAAACAACTCGAAACACACACACAAACAAAATCAACGTAGATAAATTGAATTTTTAGTGCTATTTTTAAACTGTTTTTGAGTTGTAGCAAAAGCTCACTTCTTGACAGAATTTTTAAACCGTTTCACCGTACGTAGGGTAAAACAATAAACAAAAAAATGGCCGTCGACTTCGATCAAAATGGCGGCGGGAAATGCTATCTTGGGAAGCGAAACCATTCGACAAGCACACACACACACACAAGGCACGTCAAAGAGCATCAGTGCTTTCGTACCTGAGAGAAAAAAAACACACACAGACAGACACACTCGAAAAATATTGCAAATTTTGAGGAAAGTTGAAGCGAGTGAAAAAAGTGAAAAGTGCGCGAAGAATTATATTTTTATACGGGGCAATGAAAAGGCACACACGCGTTAAAGATCTTGACAGCGTCGTTAAAGTTTCGTTAAGTTTCGCGTGTTGATTATTGTTTGTGGGGAAACGTAAAAAAAATGGCGACGCAGTTGTGTGAAAAAGGAGCGTAAAATAAACAAAGTTTAGGGTATAAAAACAAACCAGTAACGAATGTGTAGCGGTTACAGTTTTACACTCTTTTTTCTACTATTTGTATGTAAAAGCTATCGTAGTAAATTAAAACGAGACGAAAACACAACAAAATAAACTGCAAATGGAGAGAAATACCCATGCTGACAAGGAGTAATAGAAACAAATATTACATTTAAAATATTAACTAACGATATCGGCGAACTGCCGTCGAGTCGAGATAATATCTAAGAAAAAATAAAACATCGTTTTTGTACTTCTTAACTACTAGTAAGTGAGCAAGAGACAAGAATATCTAGCGTAGTAAATTGAACGAAATGACACACACGGAAATTAACAAACCCGATCAAATCAGTATAACTTGACAATTTAAAAAAAACAAGAAATAATGTTTAGCATCTCGTTACAAGATTTCGTTCATATCCAAAAGTGTTGATCACACCAGAAAAAAAGCAAGTAGCTTGTTTTTTTTCTTTATTTCTAGCGCCAAATTTTAACAGCAAACTTTTTATAGCGAAATTTCAATAGCCCTTCCCCCATCCTTGGACTGCCCTTTTCTAGGAAAAATTGTTTAAGCAAATTTAGCGAAAAATAAGACCGGTTTTTAAAACAATTTCACAATAGACGTTTGGACAGCCAAACATGTAACGTAAATTTCTGATAGCTGAAGGAAAAATAATCAAACTTTTGTAATTCGAATTTGAACAGAAAAAAAAATAAAATAGAGATATTAAAAACAAAACACAAAATACAAGATAGTGAAAAAAAGGATTGAAAACATAAACATTTTTTTTTTTTTGAAATGTCAAAATAAAACTTTTTTTGATATCCAATATACATGAAAAATTGAACTTTGTTTTTACCAAAAAAGTGGTATCAAAAACGCTCAACCGGAACAGATTATCTCTGAGTTCTAGAGTAAATTTTCAAAACAACCTATGAGTCATGGGTTTCCTATGTAGATAGGACCTTTGAAATATAGAGTTATGTTCATTCTGGTGTTGTCAAACCCGAAATTACACAGGATCTAGTTTTGCGAGCTCTTTTACTCAGTTTCAAGTAAATTTGACTCGCAGTTGGGTATTTTTTGATAAAATCTGTGGAACATTCACTCAAAGTTTTACTACTTAAAAGAAAACTGTTAGAACTCAATTTGAGTACGCTTGATTTAAACTAAGTTCGTCCAGAAATAACTCAGAAATGGTTGATTACTTCATTGAGCGTAAAGTTTTTTGTGTTTTCTCTTGTTTTGTCGTGTGTCAAGCTCACTCGAAAAAAAAAACATTTTAGAATATTTGTTTTGGACAATTTTACTAAAATTTAAGTAAAGTTTCTAGAACTTCCAATGAAAGTAACCCAAACTTGAGTAAAACTCAGATAAAATTGAGTCGAAAGAATGCTGTCAAAAATCGTTCCTGAGTTGGTGCGCTATTGACAAATTCAAAGTATTTTTCCAGAGACATTATTTTTTTGTCTGTTTGTCTGTAATAATGTCTGACATGGAATAAAAATTGAAAACATAGAAGTGACAAAATCTTACATTATTAAAAATTCGATGATTTTAAGAGACTTTGAACCATGCAATTTTGGAATAATATCTAACGATTGCAATATTTTATGTATTATTATGTATTATGTATTAACCTTAAGGTTTGTAAATGTCAATGAAACCCAAATTTTTTTTTGAAATTTTAAGATTTTGCACTGTTGCCATTATTTACGTTTTATACTTTAATTCTTTGGTTGCTACGATCAATAATCCTGTCAGAAAATTACTATCTATGTAAAAGAAGTGTGATTTTGTATTTATAAAAAAAAGAATACCACAAATGTATGTGTATTGTTAACGAAATCCTAAAAAAAATAAACTGACAAATAAATTCTTCCCACCCTCATCTTTGTACACGATTAACCATTGCAAAAGCCATTATCAGCTTGAAACTAAACGAACGAAATGCATAATAAAAACAAACTAAAAAATCAGAGACGTTCGATGTTTACCGATTGCTATTGTTTCTCTATTTTTTGTATAACCGCAGTTATCTAATAACAAAAAAACGAACGCTGAAAAAAATGTTAAAAGAATGTTCTGAAAGCAAGGAATGTAAACAAAAATCAGCTACGCATCTCATATCGGCAGCTAGGTAAGAATGAAGAAAAAAATCTAAGAAAAGAATACGAATAAATAATACAACAAAAGAAAGACAAACAAATCTGCAATATCGATTCTCAATGTAAAGTGAAATAAAAATCAAGCAAAAAAGAATAGCTGTTTGAAATTTCAAGATATAAAAACAAACACGCAGACAAAAAGGCATGGGCGCACCCTCGTGCGTCCCGATGAAAACATGAAAATAAATATTAAACAAAACAAAAATCCACCAAAAAATACAAGTGTAGAACCTCTCCATCCCCTCTTTGCAGCAGAGTACGATTTACTCTGTTTAAATTTAAAATACAACATTAGCAACAAAAAAAAAAGAAAACCTTTGCCAACGGACAGACTCGAAACAAAAAAAAACTAATAAAAGCAAAATTTAAGACCGATGCGAGAATTAAAGCAAAAAAACACAGAAAATGGACCATTTAAGCTTCCGGAATTTTGCGTTTCGAAAAAAACGGCACTTTTTATTGTGAAACAATGGCGAAAAACCAAAACAAAAAAAAAACTTTGGCTAAAAATCAATTTGGCACGTGCTTTCGTTTACTCGACGCGACTGGGCGCAAAGTGTCAAGAAAGGAGGAAGATTAAGCAAGAAAAACAGAAATAATTGCAAACGAGGAGCATGAGAGAGAGAGAATATATAGCATCTAACTAATAAGTACATATAATTAAAAATTATGGAAACAAGATACTTTTTAGTAGTTTTTTATTATAATTTTAGAACAATTTTTTCACAGAAAAAGTAATAAAAAAATATTGACGAAAAAAATATTTAAACAAGTAATAAGCAAAAAAACAAAGTAAAGTAATGAACTTTAGGTGAATGGAATGTTTTTATACTCGTAGCTGAAATTTTTTAATCAGAAATGAAAACAAGCAAAAGTCGTAAAAAAAAGAAAACTAATTTTTGAGACAGAAAATATTACCAAAAAAATTAAAATTATATATGAAAAGTATATATTATACCATTAAACATTTGAATAAAAGTAAACAAAAAAAATGAAAGAAGAAAACCAAATATCTAAGAGACAAAACGCGGCCGTGAGAGTGGGAGAGAGCAGTCATGATAAGCAGCCCCTCTCTCGGCTCTCTCAAATATGTTCTGTTTGATCTTCGTTTTTGTTTAGCTATAAAACCATTTTTTCAACCCCCCACCTCGGGTTCCACAGTTAAGCCTACGTATTGATTATCGCTAAATGAAAAAAAGAGTAAAAATTATGCAAACTTTCTCGTCACGTAGTTTTGTTCAAAGTTGTTTATATTTTCCAAGCGGCGAATTTCGTTCCATATTTTAGAGAAAGCAAACAAACTACTCTCAAAATCAGAAGTACCCCTCAAAAAGGTTTCTAGTTACGCTTTATCTGTCAACACAAGGAAAAGAACCCCTTTTTGAGAGTTATTTCCACCCAAACTTGGAAAAGAGTGGAAGTAACCCTCAAAAAGGGTTTGTTTTCCTTGTGATGACAGATAAAGGGTAGATAGAACCCTTTTTGAGGAGTACTTCTGATTTTGAGTGTACTTCTTATCCATACAATATATGCAAACACCGTGCGTTACAAACATGTTTTTTTTTGTTTCCAGAGGAGAAAACATCTTTGTTGACGTTGTTACCGTCATTATCAATCTGAATAGTATTAGTATAAACAGGTTACATGAAATCACACCTACACAAATATAAGCGCTAACGTCTTCTAGTTAATTATACACAAAAAAAAGTATGCAAAACCAACTCGTTTATAATCACCTTTTTTATAGAACTTTTTTCTCCGTTTTATAGCGAAATGAGCGTCTATTTTTATAGTAAACAGACTTACCGTTAATTAAACCTGAGTTAGGCTTCTAACCGCTACCACTGAACCCCTAATTTTTAGCCAAATTTATTAAAACCGTCTTAATCGTTCTGAGCTCTCACACACACACACACACACACCTTGTTACACTGTTTACTTTATTTTTTTAATCGAAAAAAAAAACAAACAAATAAACAATGCTAATAATAAATTTAATAACAAAAAAAATATGAGGGAAAATGTTTTTGTACCATTTTGGTAGCGAGAATGTAGTACGATTTTTTAGAATCAGCATAACAAACAAACAGTAAAATCAGAATAAAAAAAATGTCACGAAAAAAATAAGGCAGCAGGAGAAATAGTGAACAAAAAAAACAAGTAAGTCTTTGAGTAGTTTTTAAATGAGCGAATATAAAGAGAATAAAACAAGAACAAGTGAAAATAAGTAAAAAAAAAACACAGAAGTAGTTCAACGTAGAGAAGAAAACTCTTGTATTCCTATATTGTAGTTTAATTTTTTATCTATTTTTTACTGAATCAAAAAATGAATAATAAAGAAAAACGTATTTTTAATTAATGATTGCTTCGAAGAAACCGTTTGTGTTGGCGTGCGTAGCAAAGTGCGATATCATATCCTTGCAAAATATAAACATCTGAATGGCAGCTGAGTTCAAATAGTATTTTCATTTTGATTTTGTTTTTTAAGAGCGAGTCCACGAGCAAAGCATACCCTTCTTGCATCGACCTCACCTATCTGCCTGAAATTTTCAGAGGTTGTTTGTACATATAAAACTAACATCTGGCCAAAATATGAGCACCCTAGGTCAACGGGAAGTGGGGCAAATCGGGACACAATGTTTGAAGGTTCAAAAACGTCAAAAATCTTAAAAAGGCTATAACTTAGGCAACATTCAATTTAATTTCAAAATTCAAAATGCATTTGAAAGGGCTTGAAAAATGCAACAAAATGCAGGGTAGAGCATCCTGATTGGTTATTTCTAAAGGGAGTTATTGGCATTTTAGTGAAAAAATAGCATAATTTTCAAACTCAAATAAAAAAGTGTTCCATCGAGATATCAACTCGGTTCGACCTGCAGCTTGTAGGGGACATCTGGGACTACCATCTGAGACTGAGAACGCTTTGGGTAAGGCAGTTTAACATATTAAATAGACACTTTTATTTTTAGTGAATTTTTTTGTTGTAAATATTTGCTCGGGGGACCCCTTAGATCCCATATTCTGGTGATAATTTTATCATATTCGAGTTCCTGAGACAATTTCACAATAGAAACATGCATAAAAATGTTTATTTTGATCCATTTTAACCCTTTAAAAAATGAAAGTTAAAAAAAATTGAGAAGCTGCTTTTTTCTGTTGTCAACTAGTATCCTTGGAAACGAACTTGATTTTCAATAAATGTGAATCGAAGATTTGTTTTTAACTTTCATTTTTAAAAGGGTTAAAATGCATGAAAATAAACATTTTTATGCATGTTTCTATTGTGAAATTGTCTCAGGAATACGAATATGACAAAATTATCACCAGAAAATGGGATCTAAGAGGTCCCCCGAGTAAAAATTTACAGCCAAAAACTTCACTAAAAGTAAAAGTGTCTATTTAATATGTTAAACTGCCTTACCCAAAGCGTTCTCAGTCTCAGATGGTAGTCCCAGATGTCCCCTACAAGCTGCAGGTCGAACCGAGTTGATATCTGGATGGAACACTTTTTTATTTGAGTTTGAAAATTATGCTATTTTTTCACTAAAATGTCAATAACTCCCTTTAGAAATAACCAATTGAGATGCTCTACCCTGCATTTTGTTGCATTTTTCAAGCCCTTTTAAATGCATTTTGAATTTTGAAATTAAATTGAATGTTGCGTAAGTTATAGCCTTTTTAAGATTTTTGACGTTTTTGAACCTTCAAACTTTGTGTCCCGATTTGCCCCACTTCCCGTTGACCTAGGGTGCTCATATTTTGGCCAGATGCTAGTTTTATATGTACAAACAACCCCTGAAAATTTCAGGCAGATTGGTGAGGTCCAAACGACGTCCCATACAAAGGGGTATGCCCTGTTCGTGGACTCGCTCTTAAATGCGAACCTAAGAATCAATCGGCTTTCCCGGGAAGCTGATCAGACTGGTGAAATCGACGATGGAAGGGGCACGGTGCAGCGTGAAGATTTCGGGAGCGATGTCCGACCCGATCGAATCGCGCAAGGGACTGCGACAAGGCGACGGTATATCCGGCCTCTGTTTCAACATTGGGCTTGAAGGTGTTATGAGGCGAGCGGGCTTCAACATGCGGGGCACGATCATCAACCGGTCCAGCCAGTTCATCTACTATGCCGACGACATGGACATTGTCGGCAGAACGTTCGAGGATGTGGCCAGGCGGTACACCGAATTGAAGCGGGAAGCGGATAAGGTTGGATTGAAGGTGAATGTTGCGAAGACGAAGTATCTGCTGGCAGGAGGAACCGAGTCCCTTAGGACTCGCATAGGACCGAGCGTGACGATCGACAGCGACGAGTTCGAGGTCGTGGAGGAGTTTGTGTACCTCGGATCGTTGGTTACGTCGGACAACAACTGCAGCAGGGAAATTCGGAGGCGCATCATCACCGGTAGTCGTGCCTACTATGGACTCCACAAGAACCTACGGTCTGGTCATCTTTCCCGGCGTACAAAGTGTACCATGTACGAAACGCTGATAAGACCGGTCGTTCTCTACGGGCACGAGACGTGGACGATGCTCGAGGAGGACCTACAAGCGCTTGAAGTTTTCGAACGACGAGTGCTTAGGACGATCTTTGGCGGCGTGCGCGAGAACACTGTATGGAGGAGAAGGATGAACCACGAGCTGGCGCAACTCTACGGCAAGCCAAGTATTCGGAAGGTCGCCAAGGCTGGCCGAATCCGGTGGGCCGGACACGTCGCAAGTATGCCGGACGCGCTGGATGCGCGCCAACCGAACCAGACTATCAATCCGGTGAAGTTGGTGTTTAATTCAGAGCCGGTTAGAAGGCCAGCAAAAAAAATTCAACCTAGCGTACACATGAAGCAAACCAAAATGTCAGTACACTGCTAGCATGTGACCGCAGGCCTACTGTGTCTATTCAACCACTGCCGCCTGACTCGTGCCGGTCGGCTGCTGGAGAATGGGAGACGTGAAAAAATGAGCTACACTCACTCAATTCGTGTCATATGACTGACTCGTAAAATCCTCTTTAAACACTATTTTGGCTATTTTCAAACAGTTGAATTGTTGTAGACTGTGCAAAACACTTAAATCAACCATAGCTTATACTCAAAATTACATTTCCAACTTTTTGTGTAAAAACTTGTTTCTTTATGTGTGTGTGTGCAACGTCGAATGAGCGTTGGCCGACTACTGCCTCGCATTGCAGCTGCTCAATGAGCTAGGGCACTCACGACTGCGCCGGGTTTGTTTATGTCACGGTTTTGCGGTTCAGTGAATGGATCTCAAAAAATCGTGTCAGAGTCGCCGATTTTCGCGTCATGACCCCTGACATTTTCAGCACTGGTTGAACGCGGCGGAGGGGGGCGCAACGTGCAAGGTGGTTGAACCAAGTGGAGGAAGATCTGGAAACTGTGGGAGTTCCGCAGCGGAATTGGAGAGTAGCAGCCCAGGACCGAGTCCAGTGGCAGCGCATCTGGAGACAGCTCATGACCCGGAGGTTGTACGAGCAGTAAAAGTAAAGTAAGTAAGAATCAATTACAATAAAATTTCTTTTTTTTTTTTTTTTTTTTTTTTTTTTTTTGGGAGGGTGATCCAGCCGCACATCGTTGATGTCGAAACCTCTAAACTGGGCCCTCGTCCTGTCGCGTCCGTCAGTAGTCTTGTCGTACATTACAACTAGAATCAGATCTGCCAATGAATTAGTACACTTCGACCAAATAAACACTGACGCTGCATGGATCTGACTCTAGAATAAATGCACAGTTGTGTGTTATTCATAAGTCCAAAATGTTCAATTATTCATTTAAGTTCAAATATTCACTTGTAGTTGTTATAGCAATACCTATGCTTTCTAGTTTCTTGAAATTTTAATAGTTTACTATAACGTTTTCGGAATTTCTAACTTTTCTGAATAACAAATTTACCGCGACGCGACAAAAATAAATTAGCATGTGCAACTACCTGGTCATGCCTACCAACTTTGACGAAATTTTTAACTTTTAATTGCTGTGTTTTCGGCTCACCTCTTTTTTCTGCTTTTTTTTTTTTTTTGAAGAAATTTTAATGAAGTCCCTATTACAAAAAAGAAACATTTTACTTACATCGTCGAACTAGCCACGAAGATCGTTGAGTCTGTAATTATATTGTTTTATGGATTAGCAATTATTTTCTAAATCTGATAGTGATTAAACTTACCAGTATGAGTGATATCTTAACTAAAATTACTTCTATAACTTATTCACTAAATAGTAACAATTATGTTCAAATCAACAGGGTGTGTGTTTAATCATCAAACACATCCGGCCCGTATTCATCACTAAATCCAGCAAAGTCCGACGAAAGTAGTGAACCATCCGAGTCCTCATCGGAGTCCTCTGAGCTCACTTCATACTCCGATTCTACCATGTTGATGAACAATGACTTTGTCAACGCCTTCATTCTGTTTTTGTCCATAGCTGCTTCATGTATTACTCCGAGTGGAATCTTGCTCCTTTCGATGTCGCTGAACATATTATTCCTCACTGTGTACGCTGGACGCCCTCTTTTCTTGGGGAGCGGAATCTTGTACTCTAACGCAGCCTTCAGGATTCCTCCTTCTGGACTCCTTATCACGTGCGCCAAGAAGTTGAACCTTGCACTGCGAATTTTATTGTTGATGGTTCGATTATCCAGCCAATTCGGGGCGATGTGTGGATTGTTGCTCGCCACTCCCTCGTGTTCACCATCTGCACCTCCCTCACTTTGAGACTCTCCGCTCGGCACCCGTTCAGATTCATCTCGTGAACGGCCACTACCAGTCCTTCCCTCCTCGGCCTCTCCAGCAGCGTGGAGGCTCTCGCTGCGGCCTCTTCCAGATTCCAGATCCAACAAGCCTTCCTCCTCCTCAAGTAACCCGTTAGCATCCGGCTCAATTGTGTCGACTTCTGCTGCCGCCGCCTCATTGCTCTCAGGTTCGCTGCTATCTTCAAGACTGAGGTCCCTAAGAATCAGCAACATCGAGTTCTCCATTCTTCGCAGTGAATTCCTGTTCCGCTTCAAGATTGTAGATACTTCCATTCCGTAGGTGGCAACCGGCGTGATGAGACAGTGATAGAGTTTCTTTACCACTTCCCACTTCAGCTTGTGCTCTGTTAGAAACGAGCAGAGATGGTGGAACGCCTTGTAGGCTTTGTTTATTCGCTCGGACGTTGTTGATCCTCTTGTGAGACTGCTTGTTATGTAGGCGCCAAGATATTTGAGCGTAGTCACCACCGCCAGCTCGTACTTCCCGAAATTCCTCATCGTGTCTGGGGCTGTGTTATTCGTATCGTATGGGTCCCGATACAACACCTTGGTCTTCTTGGTATTTAACTCCAGTCCGATCGACGCAAGCAAGGGTATGATGAGGTCCAAAAGCTTTTCAACATCTTCCTCCTTGTCCAAAATTACGAGCAGGTCATCAGCATATCCAAGGATGCATGGGAGTTTGATGTTGTGCCCCTGTCCAAGTTGAAGTTCAGGCCACAGATCCTTAAGGGTGGTTAGCACATGGTGCAGAATCAAAATAAAGATGTCCGGACTGATAGGGCAGCCCTGTTTAATGCCCCTGGACTTCTTCCTTGTAGTCGTCCGTTGTCCGAACCACTGCACGGATGTGGATTCCCTCAGGCATGCTTTCAGGATCCGGTTTATCAGTGCCTTTGACGCTCCTAAGTCCTGCAGGATAGGGATCGCCTTGGAGGTGTCAACATTATCGAATGCTTGTTTCAAGTCAAGCGATACCAGAATTGTCTGGCACCCTTTTCTCCATCTCTCATCTATGATCCTCCGAAGAACGAAGATTTGGTCCGTAGCACTTCTTCTTGACTGGAACGCCATTTGGTAGAACGGAATCGGCTGAGTTTGCTCCCTCAATCGATTTAGGAGAATTTTGGCGTACACCTTATATGCCACCCCACAGAGCGTAATACATCGGTAGTCTTCCACGTGTTTCGCGTTCTGTACCTTAGGGATTGGCACCTGTAGCGTTGTGTTCCACGAGCTCGGGATTTGGTTGGTCCTGAACACTTCTTTCAAGAGCTTCGTCAGCTCTTCTAGAAGGGCTTCCGAGCCGTACTTGAGGAACTCATTCCTCATTCCATCAAGTCCCGGCGCTCCTTTGTTCCTTGTGGCCCACAGAATCTGCCGAACCTCTTCCAGCGAAGGCTCTTGACCCGGACTACGTCCGTCATCTTCTGGCAAAAGGTTTAACTGGTCGCCTTGCTCTGCGTTTGTGTTTGACGCCAGCTTCTCCTCCCATTTCCTAATGCTGATGAACGTTCGGTTTTTGTTTTCTCCCATACGTTTGTGCATTTTGACAAACCTGAATGTCAGGTTCATCTGCGCAAGGCTGCTCTCGTTCTTAATGTCCTCCAAGAACTTGTCCACCTTGTCAGCAAAGTGTGCCTTGTACGCGTTCCTCTTCTCCTTAGCTGCTTTTCTCGCCTCGGTTCTCAGAGATCTGTTATTCCTGTCCGCCAGTGCCCTTTGTTGCGCGATAAAGTGTTGTTTGTGTGCTTGCTCTCTTCGGGGGGTTGGAGGAGATCCCTGGGTCTTGAGCGTTGCCTTTGCTGCTCCCATTACCGATGTCTCTACTCGCTTCCATTTATCCTCTACGCAGTGTTCGTCCGCCACGGAGTTGATTGTAAGTAGTCGGTCCACCTGTTTCTGGTATTTCTCTCTCTCCTCCTCGTCTTTCAGTCGTTCCAAATCGAACTTCGGTTTTTTGGCTGCTCTTACCTGATCCTGACTCTTCCTTTTTTCCGGTCTCTGTTGGCTGCGGCTTGCTGGTGGCATCCCCTGTTGGTCCTTTTTCATGCAGACACAGACTACCATCTTGTGGTCGCTCCTGAGCTCTCCATCAAAGAATGCCTTCACACGTGGAAGTTTCATGAACTCCATGCGAGACATGAGCACGTGGTCGATCTGAGACATACTCCTGCCGTTGGACCATGTTACTCTCACAGATGATGATGCGCTGAAAGTCAGCTGGTCCTTCAACCTAAAGCCGTGTAGTAACGACTTGAGGCCGAGCCCGTTCGCGTTGCAGATGTCGTGATGAAGGTTATTTCCAAAAATGCCTTTGTCCTGGTCAGTTCTGTCGCGTATCCCAATGTGAGCGTTAAAATCGCCGACAATTACGACATTTCGAGCGAGCGCTGCCGGAAGTGTCAGCAGGAAGTTCCTGATCTTGTGGAATTCTCCGCTCTCAACGCTAGCTTCGCTTCTAACGTAGCACGAGAGGAAGACTACTTTTTCGCCAAACACCTCAAGCATGTATGAGCAGGAGTCATCACTGATACGGCGGAACATCCCTTCTTTGAACAGTTTCTTCGACACCATTATCGCTGTTCCTCCACCCATCCTGCTTCTCACCTCTTCGTTGTTTACATTGAACCACCAGAAATTTTCGGTTTGAATGGAACACTGAATCATCCTCGTTTCTTGCAATCCTATAATCTGGTATCCTTTTTGGAAGAAGAACAGATCCATGTCGTTCCTTTTTTCCTCTTCCGTGCACCCCCGTACATTCCAGCTCGCAAAAATCCACTGAGTCCTCCAGCTCTCATCCGCTTCTGCTTCGTTCGTCAACCTTTCTGGGTCCAATCCAACAAGGCTGTCGTTAAGCCCCATGTTATCCTGCATTCGCGTCACCTGTGTCACCGGCTGTTCCAATATACCGGATGCGGCGCTACTGGATCTCGGCATGCTTAGTCGATGCAGTACCCAATCGTAGTGATTCCGAACTCGGTTTCTGCTTTTCCGAACCGCTAACCTGTACGCGATCTTTATTACTCCAAAAACCACTGCCTCTCGATTAAACGAAATAACAGGACCGTTCTCATAATATAACTCTATCTTCCTCTGTAGAATGTGCGCCGCCGCCGAAATTGATTCCTGGCCTCCCCATTCATTCGTCGTTGCCAGCCTCTCCAGGAAGTTGTCGATCTGCTCCTCTGTGTCTGCTCCCGGATACCTGTTATCCCGGATTGTATCCTCCAGAGACATACGGAAGTCCTCCATGTGACTTCGTATGTAGACTACCACCTGGTTCCGCAGCTCCATGATTCGCTGGATGTGGCCCGCATCCGTTTCCTGTGTCCCGTGGAATTGACACACGATTGCCGCAAACAAACAGTGACCGTCGCCTTTTATCTTCCTCACTAGCACATAGCCGCCGTTGTACTTTATCGGTTCCATTTTGCAATTTTCACTCCGCGAACAACGATTGTTTACTTCCGGATTCCGTTCGACTCAATTTTTTCGCGCCAAGTCTTACTGTTACACACTTATTATAACTTTCTAACTCTAAACTGTCAAAAACATTCCTATTCTAATTTCGGATGACAGCTTTATACTACCCAATTTTGAGTAGTATTCTCACAACGGCAGAGTACGCATCCACAAACAAAAAGAATTAGCGCGCCGTTACCAATGAATCCAATTTGCGTTTGGACTTCACACTCTAAAATGGACGTGTGAACTATTCCCTTAGAACCTACCTTTACGTGTCTAGGTTTTAGTACTATTACCATCTCGATGATAAGCTTGCTTCCTCCAGATTTCGTTCTTTTTTCGTCTTCTCCCTCTCATGTCGTCGGGTCCTCGGCAATTACCTGCAAAAGTAAGAAAAACTGCGGCAGATACTGGTTTCTCCATATTTACACATCAATAATACACCTATAAAAACTTATAATATACTTATATATCTATGTTTCTACAGTCCTACCAGGCCTAGAAGAGGCATCTGTTTTTCTTGTGAGTAAGCGCTTGTTTTCAGAGTTCATTTTTTCAATTTAAAAGGGAGGGGAGACTATTTGCTTCAATGAACTCCTACTTAAGCCCTGGGACCATCTCTAACACTGATCACTCCTAACTAGGATTTTACACCTAGACACAATGTAGAGATCCGATCGCAAGTGTTGGCCGGATAATTGGGTAATATTATCAATATTTAATTTTATAATTGAGCCAACCCGCTAGCGGCGACAAGATCCTTACTCATGCCCAGGGAATTACAATAAAATTTCAATGTTTTAATTTTAACAGCTTTACGAAAGAAACATATTTTTTGAAAAACTCTGAAGCTAGATCTAAAAAAAAGTTTTAACCACATTTTTGAAATGCAAAATCGGATTTGAAATTTAAAAATACTTGACAGATATATTTTGATAGATTGCACCGTATTTGAAATAAATAAAAATTTGGTATATCTTTATATTTATATTTTTTATATTTAAAAAAAAATCAATGTTGTCCAAAATCATCCTATGAAACATTGAAAATTAGACGTCTGGTTCTGAAAAACAGCCTCAAAATGATAAAGAAACAGGAAAAATTAGATTTTATGGTTATCGTTATCACCTAACAAGCACTCAAACCTCTTTTTACGCGACCTCCTTTTGCGCGGAATTTTTTTACGCGAAAAATTCAAAATAACGTGAACCGATTTTAAGCGGTCGGATGTCTTAACCATTATGGTCGTATCTTCCTGTTCAACGGGGACCAAAATCGGGGTTTTCACCATCGGTAGCTTCTGTGACCTACGGGTTGGCGAATGACTGGACATGGCGTACCATAGGTACTTCGAGTACCGCAGGAATAAAATAGACTCATCAAGCGGTCCATAAGCCTCTTGTCCAGTAACTCCGATACCCTGGCCTCCCCGCGGCGCTAGCCGGGATACTAGTAACCATTGGAGAGATCGGGTAACCAACCCCGGTGGGAACTATGGTAGTATGCTGACAGGGAAGGGGGGCTCCATCCTCTTCGGAGGGTGTAGCTATGCCGTTAGGCCTCGTGAGAAAGGCCCCCGTTACGGTGTCGAGAGAAAACCGGAGCTGGGTCTCGGTAGCTTCAAGGTGGCAGCCCCACCCCGAGACTAGGTATCGCAGCCCCAATCCGGCTGCATACCGAAAATTCAAGTATTACGAACAATCAAGAAGGAATAAGGATCCGGAACAAACGGCATAGACCTAGGCACGAAAAGGACACCGATTGGAAACTCGGAACATGGAACTGCAGATCGCTACGTTTCGATGGGTATGAGTACGCTCTGTTGAACAAGCTCAAACCCCGCAACTTCGATGTTGTAGCACTGCAGGAGATGTGCTGGAAGGGAGCGAAGATGTGGGAGGATGATGTTTTGGAGCTCACCATGTACCAGAGCGGCGGAGCCGAAAACAAGCTGGGAACCGGCTTCATACTGTTGGGCAAGATGCGGAGTCGTGTGATAGATTGGGAGCCGATCGACGACCGGATGTGTAGATTGAGGATTAAAGGCCGTTTCTTCAACTATCACATCTTCAACGTACATTGCCCACACGAGGAATCATCCGATGCCGAGAAGGAAGCGTTCTACGCGAAGCTGGAGCAGAAGTTCGACAGCTGCCCGCAGAGGGACGTCAAGATCGTCATCGGAGATATGAACGCCCGCATAGGAAGGGAGGAGATGTACAAGCCGGTGATCGGGCCGAACAGCCTGCACACCGTCACGAACGACAACGGCCAGCGGTGCATCAACTTCGCAGCCTCCCGCGGTATGGTGGTACGAAGCACATTCTTCCCCCGGAAAGACATCCACAAAGTCACCTGGACATCGCCTAACCAACGAACAAAAACACAAATCGACCACGTCCTCATCGACGGCCGATTCTTCTCGGACATACGGAACATCCGCACGTACCGCGGTGCGGATATCCACTCGGACCACTACCTGGTGGGTGCAAGCATGCACTCAAAACTGTCGACGACATACCACCGACGACGGAGCCGCCTCCCACCGCCGTTCAACACCGAGCGGCTGCAGGACACGGCTGCGGCTCAGCACTACGTGCAACAGCTGGAAGCGAGCCTGCCAACGGAGGAGGAACTCGGCGCTGCCTCGCTCAACGATGGATGGAGGAGAATATGCTCGGCCATCGGCAGTGCCGCTGAAGCCGCGCTAGGTAGTACGGTCCGAGTTGGAAAGCAGCGCTGGTTCGACGAGGAGTGCCAGCGGCTACTTGACGAGAAGAAAGCAGATTATGCGGTGAAGCTGAGAGCTGCAACTGATGAGAACGTGACCAGATAAAAACAAGCGCTGAAACAGCAGAGAACGGTTTTCAAGCTCAAGAAGCGCCAGCTGGAAGATCGCGATCGCGCCGAAATGGAGCAGCTGTTCCGGCAGAACGAGACGCGAAAGTTCTACGAGAAGGTTAACCGGTCCCGCAAAGGCTATGCGCCGCAAGCCAACACTTGTCGGGACGCCGAGGGAAACCTTCTTATGGACAAAGGCGAGGTGTTGAACAGGTGGCAGCAGTTCTTCAACGAGCACCTCAACGGCGATGTAGCGCATGGAGACGGCTTTGAAGCCCAACTTGGACCGCCCGCTGCTGACGAACAGTTCCCGGCACCTGATCTGGAGACGGTGAAGAAGGAGATCAGGCAGCTGAAGAATAACAGGGCCGCCGGTAAAGATCGGTTACCCGGTGAGCTCTTCAAATATGGAGGAGAGCAGTTGGCGAGGGCGATCCACTTGGTGATTTCTAAGATCTGGAGGGAGGAGGAACTACCAGAAGAATGGATGGATGGTGTCGTGTGTCCCATCTACAAAAAGGGCGATAAGCTGGACTGCGGCAACTACCGCGGTATCACACTTATCAACGCGGCCTTTAAAATCCTCTCCCAGATCCTCTGCCGTCTGCTGACACCGTACGCACGGAGGTTCGTGGGCCCCTATCAAGCGGGGTTTACTGGCGCTCGGGCCACCACGGACCAAATTTTCTCGCTCCGGCAGATCCTCGAAAAATGCCGTGAGTACAACGTGCCCACACATCACATCTTCATCGATTTCAAGGCAGCGTACGATACAGTCGACCGCGAACAGCTATGGCAGATCATGCACGAGAACGGATTTCCGGACAAACTGACTCGGCTGATCAAGGCTACCTTGGATCGTGTGATGTGTCACGTGCGAGTGGCAGGGGAGCTAGCGGGCCCCTTCCAATCGCACCAAGGGTTACGACAAGGTGACGGCTTATCCAATGCGCTGTTTAACATCGGACTTGAGGGAGTTATGCGAAGAGCGGGTATAGACACGAGAGGCACGATTTGCAACAGGACAGTCCAACTTCTTGCTTATGCGGACGACATTGACATTATAGCGAGAGACCTAGAGACGGTGAAAAGGGTTTACACCGCCTTAAAGACGCAAGCAAGACGAATTGGATTGGCCATGAATACGACGAAAACAAAGTACATGAAAGGGAGGGGCTAAAAGGACGTTGACCCCCCAAGACTCACCTTTCTAGCTGTGGATGGCGATGTGCTGGAGGAGGTGAGCGAATTCGTGTACTTGGGATCGCTGGTAACGGCCGACAACGACACCAGCTTAGAGATCCGGACTCGTATCCACTCCGCGAATCGCGCCTACTTTGGATTACGGAAAACCTTGACATCTGATCGAGTGCAACGCGCCACGAAGCTGACCCTGTACAAGACACTGATTAGACCGGTTGCCCTCTATGGCCACGAGACCTGGACGCTGCGGCAAGAGGACGAACGAGCCCTTGGAGTTTTCGAACGGAAGGTGCTGTGAACGATCTACGGTGGAGTACGTACAGCTCAGAACGAGTGGCGAAGGCGCATGAACCACGAACTGCACGCGTTGCTGGGAGAACCGACAATCGTTACCCTGGCGAGAATCGGGAGGCTCAGGTGGGCCGGCCATGTCGCGAGGATGGACGAAGACCATCCTGTCAGGATGCTCTTTGACCGCGCGCGACCCGATGGCGGCACAGGCCGAAGAGCAGGAGCACAGCGTGCACGATGGGGAAATCAGATCGAGGCGGACCTAAGAAAGATCTGCAACCTAGGAGACTGGCGAGCTGCAGCCCAGAATCGAGCAACATGGAACAACCTTCTTGATACAGCACGGGCACCGCGTATGGTGTTCTAAGCTGATTGGTATGGTATGTATGACGTACGGATACTCTGCATCGTATTGGGATACTCTGGACCACTAACAACTTCCGGAAGTTACGAATTGAATATCTATCTGTTCAAAGGGTGTCTTTACCGGTGTATTTACCATCTTTATAGCTTCAGGTAGATTCAGTGAGCCACGACGGACTCTCTGCGATCTGTTGGAATGTACGAGGTCATCCAGGAACTCCCGGAAGTTAAGGCCTGGATATCTACTTGATCAACGGGGGCTATAAGGCTATATTAACCGTCGGTATAGCTTCAGGTAGCTTCAGTGAACCACGATGGCCATTCTGTGGCACGTTGGATTATTTTGGGTCATCCAGGAACTCCCGGAAGTCATGGTCTGGATATCTACCTGATCAACGGGAGTCTATATGGGTGTATTAACGTTCGGTATAGCGTCAGGTAGCTTCAGTAAATCACGATGGATACACTGGTATATGTTGGATTGTTATAGGTCACCCAGGAACTCCCGGAAGTCATTGCCTGGATATCTACCTGATCAACGGGGGTCTATATGGCTATATTAACCATCGGTATAGCTTCAGGTAGCTTCAGTGAACCACGATGGACACTCTGCGGCATGTTGGATTGTTTTGGGTCATCCAGAAACTCCCAGAAGTCATGGCCTGGATATCTACCTGATCAACAGAGGTCTATATGGCTATATTAACCATAGATATAGCTTCAGGTAGCTTCAGTGGACCACTATAGACACTCTGAGGCATTTTGGATTGTTTTTGGTCGTCCAGAAACTCCGAAAAGTCATTGCCTGGATATCTACCTGATCAACGGGGGTCTATATGGCTATATTAACCATCGGTATAGCTTAAGGTAGCTTCAGTGGACCATGGTGGGCATTCTGTGGCATGTTGGATGGTTTTGGGTTACCCAGGAACTCCTGAAAGTCATGGCCTGGATATCTACCTGATCAACGGGGGTCTATATGGCTATCTTAACCATAGGTATAGCTTCAGGTAGCTTCAGTAGACCACTATGGGTACTCTGCGGCATGTTGGATTGTTTTGGGTCATCCAGGAACTCCGAGAAGTCATGGCCTGGATATCTAGTTGATCAACGGGGGTCTTTATGGCTATATTAACCATCGATATAGCTTCAGGTAGCTTCACTTAACCACAATGGATACCCTTCGCCATATTGGATTGATATGGGTCATCCAAGAATTCCCGGAAGTGATGACCTGATGATCTAGCTGATCAACGGGGGTCTACATGGGTGTAGACCATCGGTATAGCTTAAGGAAACTTTAGTGGACAACGATGTCTACTCTGCAACTTGTTGGAATGTATTGAGTTATCCAAAAATTCAGGATGTCATGTCACTCTTGGAAGTGATGACCTGATCATCTACCTGATTAACGGGGGTCTTTATGGCTAAATTAACCATCGATATAGCTTCAGGTAGCTTCACTTAACCACAATGGATACCCTTCGCCATATTGGATTGATATGGGTCATCCAAGAATTCCCGGAAGTGGTGACCTGATGATCTACCAGATCAACGGGGGTCTACATGGGTGTATTACCATCGGTATAGCTTAAGGAAACTTTAGTGGACGATGTCTACTCTGCAGCTTGTTGGAATGTATTGAGTTATCCAGAAATTCAGGATATCATGGCATGGGTGTCTACTTAAATCAGGTCATGACTTAAGGAAGTTCTTTGATGACATAGAACAATTCAACATGGCACAGGGTATCCATCGTGGTTCACTGAAGTTACTTGTAGCTATACCGATGATCAGGTGTAGATATCCAGGCCATGACTCTTTGGAGTTCCTGGGTGACCTATAACAATCTAACATACTTGTTTAGAGTTGAGAAGTAAATATTTTGGATTAAATCAAGAACACAATTTGTTGTTTAAAGTTAACTATATTTGAGTAGGGCGAACCTATTTTTGGGTTTACGTTTTTCTTATTGGATTCACGAACACATACAAACGGGTGTGGAACAGAGGGTACGGGAGAAGTTGAATTTGGTGAGAAGATCAGTCGGAATAAAGACTTTGAGACAAAACGTCACCTGTTTCGAGTCTTCCTTTTTTTTTGCCTATCCGAAACCAAAGTCGGTCCGGAATTCGTGGTTCGGGTTTGGCCGTCGGAAACTCCGCCTGCCACGGTTCGCTGGGAGCAAGTTCCAGAAAAAAACAATACTCAAGTGTATCCATCATGGTTTACTGAGCTACCTAAAGTTATATCGATTGTAAATACACTCATATAGACCCCCGTTGATCAGGTAGATCAACAGGTCAATGCTTCCGGGAATTCTTGGATGACCCAAAACAATTTAACGTACTCTGGGGTACCCATCTTGGTTCAGTGAAACTACCTGAAGCTATACCTTATGGTTAATATAGCCATACAGCAATTCCCCACGAAAACAGCATGATTCGAAAAAAAAGTTCTCCGATCGGGCTCAATTCTGGGGGTTCCTTGACCGAAATAATTAGACCCGTATTTTTTCGTTTGGCCATTAGGGTGACCTACGCCGTGTTAGGGTGGTCCGAAAAATTGCAATTTTCGTCGATTTTCGCTAAAACCACTTTTTTCAAAAAATTATATCTCCGCGCCATTTCATCCGATTTTAGCTCTCTTAGATGCAAAAGAAAGGTGATTAGTTTGATTATTTAGGAAAAATAGTTAGAAGTTTCAAAAATCTAGCTTAACGTTTGAAAAAGTCGTATGAAAACATAATATGCTGTTTTGAAGGTCTCGGGACCAAAGAGCCTATGTCTGAAAATATTTCTATCGGATTCCTCGGAAAATTTCACATAATATATCAAAAAGTGGTAAAGTTATGTTTTCGATACTCTGAGATACGATTTTTTGAAATTAAAAACTGGGGTTTTCGACGCGCCACGCGCAAAAATGGGAAAATGACGAAAACGGGAAAAAATCAACTTTTTTCACTAAAACTGCGATAACTTTAAAATTTCAGCGATGATCTATACATGTTAAAATACCAAAATTTTCGTAATTAAAAGACGGTACCATAACCATACCATACCAACCATTTGGTACCATAACATCTACAGGTCATCGCTGAAATTTTAAAATTATCGCAGTTTTAGTGAAAAAAGTCGATTTTTTCCTAAGGGTTAAGCACTTCGAGTATACCGCATACTGTGTACGGCAGCATACCATACGCGCGTACCATACGCGCATAATACTGGCATGGTATGGTCAACTTCTTGATACGATTTATATCAGTGTAGTTGTCAAAATCGGTCAAAATAATAAACAGACTAGATGGCATACACAACACATGTTTATTCGGCAACATAAGACAAATAAATTTGGAAATTTCGAGATGTGTTGCTCGATCTGTTAGAAATTCATCCACATTTGGGGACGGAATCGACCATCAGCGGCATCAGGGCAACAGTTGTTTTGGGGGCGGTATTGTTTGAAACTTTCAGCAAGACCTTTTTTGCTCGTTGATTCTGTTGGATTTGTTAGTTCCGAGTGCGTGTCAGGGAATTCTCCAGCTCCCCCTACCCCCCCCCCGCACACACACACACACACACACACACACACCACGCGGGTCACGTGTCCGGGGGTGTCTCCGAACCGGATGCCGAAGCGTGCCACCTCTCTCCGGTGGGCGACCCCTATGTCCACCGGCTTCGTCGAGGTGTCTTCGTCTTATTCCTTCTTATTCCGGGGTCTCCCAGCGTGTGGCCCGTCCTCTACTACCATTCTCCAGGGGTACGGGAGTGCTGAAACCATCCCAGGGCTAACGGCGCCCGTTCCCTGGCTTCCAGCAGGAAGCCGAAGTAACATCCCCCCCCTCCCGCTGCCATCTCGTTCAGCGCTTTGACGCGTTCGGGAAACTTCACCAACTGTTGCTTGTACCGCGTCGTTCCGGCAATGTCTTACAGGTACTTTAACAACCCGCAATCGGTCTCCGCGAGCGCCTTTGGTTTTATTATCAAAATCGACTCAATCTCGCCCTGCAGCATCAGGAACCGATGGTGGTCCAAATCAATCCCGTGCTGTTAAAGAAACTTTGACACCTTCTCGAAGTTGACCTTCCGGTTGTCGACCGCACAGTACACGCCGTGTTGGGAACCCCCTCATAAGAACCGCTTCCCCGATCTAGAATCTGCCCCAACTGTACAGCTCGCCAATGAATTCCCTCAGCCAACAAACGGGGGTAAGATCTTTCTCGTCAAAGATGAATTTCAATCAATCGAGAGAAAATTCCTTTCTTTAGCTTGTTGAACCGCAAAAGCTAGCCTTGTGGGAAATCTGCATTTCCTCAATATTTGGTGTTTTCATCTTCATTTTCACATCCAGCCAACAGCACTAAAGTTTGACGTTGAGAAATGTCAAAAGTTTCAACACTGAAATAAATCTTCATAGATAATGGTCAATACTAGGTCGCGTATCATACGCACGATATCTAGTACGATACTCGCTACATACACACTCCATACACACCTCAGTATCAGAAGTGATCTGCCCTTAGATTTTTTCCCGTTTTCGTCATTTTCCCATTTTTGCGCGTGGCGCGTCGAAAACCCCAGTTTTTATTTTCAAAAAATCGTATCTCAGAGTATCGAAAACATAACTTCACCATTTTTTGTTATGTTATGTGAAATTTTCCGAGGAATCCGATAAAAATATTTTCAGACATAGGCTCTTTGGTCCCGAGACCTTCAAAACAGCATTTTAAGTTTTCATACGACCTTTTCAAATGTTAAGCTAGATTTTTGAAACTTCTTACTATTTTTCCCAAATAGCCCAACTAATCACCTTTCTTTTGCGTCTAAGACAGCTAAAATCGGATGAAATGGCGCGGAGATATGACTTTTTGAAAAAAGTGGTTTTTGCGAAAATCGACGAAAATTGCCATTTTTCGAACCACCCTAACACGGCGTAGGTCACCCTAATGGCCAAACAAAAAAATACGGGTCTAATTATTTCGGCCAAGGATCCCCCAGAAAAAAATTTAGCTCAATCGGAGAACTTTTTTTTCGAATCATGCTGTTTTCGTGGGGAATTGCTGTATGGTTAATACAGCCATATAGCTCACCGTTGTTCAGGTAGACATCTGTAGAGATGTCGGTGAGCATCTCTCTGTATTACCCAATATTTGTGTAACCTTTCATTTGAATGATCTTGTACTGATATCCGTGTTACCTGATGATTGAGGAATCGGGAGAGAGAGTGACAGATCGGGAAACGTGTGTGACTTATACGGAGCGGAGCGGATCTCTACTGAATCCGAACGGGGCAATCTGCAACCGGACCGTGGTCAGTGGGCGGTCGGGAGGATGGCTACTGCAGCCTTCGTGCTGCGTCCGGAAGCAGGACGTCCCTACAACATCCAGGCCATGACTTTAGGAGTTCCTGGATGACCCAAAGCAATCCAACATGCCGCAGAGGGTCCATCGTGGTTCACTGAAGCTATACCGATGGTTAATGTTTCCATATAGACCCCCGTTGATCAGGTAGATATCTAGGCCATGACTTCCGGGAGTTTCTTGATGACCCAGAACAATCTAACATGTCGCAGTGTCCATCGTGGTTCACTGAAGCTACCTGAAGCAATATCTATGGTAAATATAGCCATATAGATCCCCATTGTCCAGGTGGATATTCAGGCCATGACTTCCGGGAGTTCCTGGATGACCCAAAATAATACAACATGTCGCAGAATGCCCATCGTGGTCCACTGAAGCTACCTGAAGCTATACCTATGGTTAATACAGCCATATGGGTCCCCGTTGTTCAGGTAGATATCCAGGCCATGACTTCCGGGAGTGACCCAGAACAATCCAACATGCCACAGAGTGTCCATCGTGGTTCACTGAAGCTACCTAAAGCTATACCGATGGTTAATGTTGACATTTAGACCCCCGCTGATCAGGCCGAAACTTCTGGGAGTTCTTGGAGGACCTAGTACATTCCAATAGATTACAAGGTTACCATCGTAGGTCACGAAAGCTACCTGAAATGATCACGGTGGTGAATACACCGGTACAGACCCTTGTTGAACAGGTAGATATTCAGTTCATAACTTCCGGAAATTCTTGGATAACCCAGAACATCTAAACCTGCTGCAGAGTATCCAGCGAGTCACAGGCTGATGTACACGCTTACGACAAACCACTCAATTTTGTACGGCGCAACAGATTTTTTCGCGCAACAGAAGAGATGCGCACTTCGGTTTGGTGGTGCGCGGATAATATTGCAAACTTTGCACCAAATATTTGCACACTTGAAATCCTACCCCTCCTCCCCCCCCCCCCCCCCTTGCTTATAGTGGAGCGTGTCTTGACTGAGCTTTGATGCTTTCGAACACTTTAGAACAGCTTCAGACAGGGGTGTGTGTCTCAGACAGTTTTTTTTCTGCTGTAGTTTGAGGTGTGCACTTTTTGTATAGAGCTTTATTATTATTATTAAAAATAATAATAATTCTGATTCTATGACAATTTCCGGAATTCCATTTCCCGGAATGGACGTTTTCCGGAATGGACATTATCCGGAATGGACGTTTTCCGGAATGGACGTTATCCGGAATGTACATTATCCGGAATGGACGTTATCCGGAATGAAATTTCCCGGAATGGACGTTTCCCGGAATGGACATTTCCCGGAAAAATGAGTTTTTTTATATTACCTGATTATACAATGAATGGAATGTTGCCTACTCGCTTACTTGTGGTTAAGAATTATTAAGTTTGTAACTCGTTTGTTTGGCCTAGTCATATTTAAAGAACTTGATATTTTGACAATAATATTGAATATAATACCTATATATGAATGATAAAAAAAGAAAGTGCAATGTTCGGACACGAATAATAGAAGCAAGCGTTGACTATTGAATCAATACTTTATTACCCACCTCGAGATGTAACACTGTGGATCGATAGATAGTAGACAAACACTAGATGTTTTTAACATTCTTTCAATGTGATGTTATGTAAGAATTTTCCCTTTTTTCGTTAATCAGTTGACTTTTGTGACTAAATTCTACCAAATTTTATTATTAGGCAGAATGTGTATTTTCAAAGAAGGGAAAACCTCAAGAAAATAAAAAGCTTTACAGAAAATCAATGTATGTATAATGCGTACTTTCTTGAGATTTTCCCTTCTTTAAAAATACACGATCTTTCATCAAAGTAATGGGATTTATATAAGAGTTTTCCCTTCTTTTGTTGGTTCTACTAAATTTTACCAAGTTTATCATTAAAGAACTCTGAACTATACAGAAGAATGTTTATTTTCAAAGAAGGGAAAACCTCTAGAAAATAAAAAGTTTTCAGAAGATCAAAGTATAATGTGTATTTTCTTGAGGGTTTCCCTTCTTTGAAAATGAACACTCTTTCATCAATGTGATGGGATTTCGTGTTAGAGATTTCCCTTCTTATGTTAATCAGTTGACTTTTGTGACTACATTCTACCAAACTGTATAATAAGGCAGAATGTTTATTTTCAAAGAAGGGTAACCCTGTAGAAAACGAAAGAAGATCAAAGTATAATGTTTATTTTCTTGAGGGTTTCCCTTCTTTGAAAATTAACACTCTTTCATCAAAGTAATGGATTTTTTTATAAGAATTTTCCCTTTTTTGTTAATTCTACTCAATTTTACCTAGTTTTTCGTTACAGAATTATGCACTATAAAGAAGAATGTTTATTTTCAAAGAAGGGAAAACCTCAAGAAAATAAAAAGCTTTTCAGAAAATCAAACAATAACGTGTATTTTCTTGAGATTTTTTCTTCTTTAAAAACACACGATCTTTCATCAAAGTAATGGGATTTTATTTAAAAACTTTCCCTTCTTTTGTTGATTCTACTAAATTTTACCTAGTTTTTCGTTAAAGAACTCTGAACTATACAGAAGTTTTTTTTCCTTAAAGAACTCTGAACTATACATAAGAATGTTTATTTTCAAAGAAGGGAAAACCTCTAGAAAATAACAAGCTTTCAGAAGATCAAAGTATAATGTGTATTTTCTTGAGGTTTTCCCTTTTTCGAAAATGAACACTCTTTCATCAATGTGATGGGATTTAGTGTAAGAGATTTCCCTTCTTGTGTTAATCAGTTGACTTTTTTTTTTTTTTTTTAAAAAACCCGCGTCCTAACCTGACACCCACATTAAGATAGGGAAAAATCACATATGTAGCGGTTCATTGTACAAATGTGATATTTCCACTATCGGAGAACCTCCTTGTCTCGATGACAGCTTACCGGCCATCGATTAAGCCCTGAGACTGCGTCAAAGTGGGTTCTCGTAGCATGAAGTGGTGTCCATGTGTAAAAATGGAAGCTTCAGCAATATACTGAACACTTCGATTTTAATTCCACATCGAATCAAATCATACTCTTTGCCAAACAAGCATCAAACCGATGACACTCATTATGACAAAGCCCAGGGTGTGTTAATCAGTTGACTTTTGTTACTAAATTCTACCAAATTTTATTATAAAGCAGAATGTTTATTTTTAAAGTAGGGAAATTCTCAAGAAAGTACACGTTATACCTTGATTTTCTGAAAAGCTTTTTATTTTCTTGAGGTTTTCCTTTCTATGAAAATAATCATTCTGCTTTATAATAAAATTTGGTAGAATTTAGTCACAATAGTCAACTGATTAACACAAGAAGGGAAATCTCTTACGCGAAGTCCTATCACATTGATGAAAGATCGTGTATTTTTAAAGAAGGGAAAACTTCAAGAAAATACACTTTATACTTTTATCTAATGAAAGCTTTTTATTTTCTAGAGGTTTTCCCTTCTTTGAAAATAATCATTCTACTTTATGGTAAAATTTGGTAGAATTTAGTCACAAAAGTCAACTGGTTAACAAAAGAAGGGAAAATTCTTACATAACATCACATTAAAAGAATGTTGAAAACATCTAGTGTTTGTCTAATAACTGTCGATCTACATTGTTACATCTCGCGGTGGTTAATGAAGTATTGGTTCAATATTCAACGCTTGCTTCTATTGTTCGTGTCCGAACATTTCACTTTCTTTTTTATCATTCATGTATTTATCATTCATATAGTTGTCAAAACAGCGAGTTCCTTAAATGTGACTAGGTCAAACCAGTTCATTGTCACATCAGGTAATATAAAAAAAAACTCATTTTTCCGGGAAATGTCCATTCCGGGAAACGTCCATTCCGCGAAATTTCATTCCGGATAATGTCCATTCCGGAAAACGTCCATTCCGGATAACGTCCATTCCGGAAAACGTCCATTCCGGATAATGTCCATTCCGGGAAATGGAATTCCGGAAATTGTCATAGAATCATAATTTTTTATAAAACTCAAAAATATTGAAAACTAATTCAAAATAGCGCGAACTCTTTTTACGCGAAAAATTCAAAATAGCACGAACTTTTTTAACGCGAATTTTTTTTACGCGAGAACCAAAATTCGCGTAAAAAGAGGTTTGACTGTAATAAATAGTTTTGATTTTCAAATCCGTACCCGTTTTCTTACTGTTTTTTTAGGTGTTTGTCATGAAGTGTTTCATATTTTAGGATTATTTTTACTTTACTTTCCTCAACACTTACCAAACAAAATGGAATTTACGATCTGGAGTCCTATGGCTTGATTAAAAGAAGAAACCTTCCACCCCGGTATTCGAACTGACGTTCTTTGGATTGCGAGTCCAACCGCCAACCAGCAACTCTACCAAAGCTGTCTGGATTTGGTGTGCTGTTTGGTTTTATACCATCCTACCCAGTCACGAAATATACACTCCTCAGTTTGGCGTAGCTCGTATTCTTTACCACCAGAGGTGGTGGTTTCTTGGCCACTGGAACCACTGGTACCGATGGGCCGCCTCCTTTCCCAGCTTGCTTACCATCGTTTTTGTTGTTGTTCTCCACCAGCGGGCTGAACTTGTTGTTGTTGAGAAGATGCTCAACTTGGTCATTTCCGTCAACGGCTCCGTCGCTGGTCTTCTTCCGCTTCCGCGTTTCTTTTACGGTACGAAGCTCGTCCCCATCGGAGGATTCTTCCACCTCCATCCGTAAGCACTTTGCCACGCAAGGAAAACCAAAACACGTCTGCTTCTGTCAAGCTGAGGAACGAGACTGGTGCTTAGGTGCATGCTTTTCATTGTTGTATGTTAAGGGCCAATACGCACCTCCCAAGAAAAGGGGTCAAGAAATGGCTTTACGAACAGCAGAAAGAAGGAGAGAGAACGATTTCTTGGGGCTTTGCTTCACCCTCTCTGGCTTGCTTTCGCTGCCGCTGCTGCCCATTTGAAATTTTTCTTGACCGGTTCCTTCCGAAGTGCGTATATACCGCTTAACTTTTGAATATTTTTGATCTTTTTATTTTTTTCCCCCATAGAACCTCAAGCGCGCACACCGTCAAACGCGCTCATACCGAACTGTCAACTTTTCTTGGGGGGGTCACGAAAAGAACACGCAACATTTCTTGACCGCGTTCTTTCCGATCTGCAAACCGTACTTAAAGTAGTACACTCAAAGTCAGAAGTATCCCTCAAAAGGGTACTTTCAATCCTCAAAAAGGATACATCCTTTTTTAAAGTTCACCCGGCGTCACCCTTTTAAAAGGGTATGTCAAATTCAGTACATTTTCGATACCCTTTTAAAGGGTGACGACGGGTGAACTTGAAAAAAGGATACTTTTTACTTTGAGTGTACATTATGACCCAATTGCCCAATTGCAGTTAAATTTGACTCAGGGAGTTTGACTGAAATATACACAAATTTTCAATTGGTAAGAAACTTATTTCTGAGTATGCAATTTTTGCGAACCAAAGTTGTGTAACTTTTAGATGAGCGTGTACAAGAATATTCAAAATCAAAATTCACCACCTGGGACACTTTAAAGACGTGAAACGTCAATCGCGCGCCGCGTTGTTGTAAACAAACCCCTGCAAATCACCAAAAAAAATCTTGACCCGCCGCGGATTGAAATCACTTTTCTCCGGCTCCGCGATGGCCGAGTTTAACCACAAAACGGTCTTCGTGCTGGACCACACGCCGTACTTTGGCATTTCGTGCGAGGCGCCAATCGATTGCGACTTTATCAAGAGCAAGATTCCGATTCCTGCGATCAGCAAAAGTTTGTGGACGGCTTCGGTCGAAGCGTCGGTAGAGTACTGCCGGATTGCGTGGGATCTGTTCCCCGGGGGGAAGTTGATCCGGTTCGTTGTCAGTGATACGGCTGCGCATATTGTCAACACGTGGAATGCCTCGACGCAGAGTCTGACGCACGTGATGAACGCCATGTCCATGGTCGGGATTCCGCCGAGGCAAACGCAGGCGAATGATTATTCCGTTATTCATGGGTTGAGGGCGGCGATCGAGGCGCTGGCGGAACCGACGGATCTGCAGAAGGAGCAGCTGGCGGCGAACGAGCAGGTCACGTACAATTTGGGGCGGGTGATTTGCATTACTTCGGCGCGGGACGACGCCAGCATGAAGAGTTTGGAGGACATTTTCCGGACGGTGCTGATGCAGCAGAATACGATATCGGCCAGTCATAAGGAGTACTTGAAGATTGACCAGTGCCACTTGGTAATCATTAATTTGTACCCGTCGAATCTGGAATCGATGGTGAACAATCGTGGGTTGATTGACATTTCGCCGATTTTGAAGTCGGAAATTCATTCCAACAAGGCGCATTTGATCTCGAACAAGTTGACGCACTTGATTCTGCCTCACTTTGACCTGGCCAGCACGACCGTAACGGGAATTCCCATGAAGGAGGAGCAGAACGCTAGTTCCAGCGCAAATTACGACGTGGAGATCTTTCACGGTCGAACGGCACACTCGGTGTTCCTGGGGACGGAATTGGCGCTGCCTCACAGCGTGAAGGACGGATCGGATTACGAAACGGTCACACTAAAGTGGTGCACCCCGCGTAGCTGTGGCTCGTCCGAAATGCAACCGTGCCTTGCCCAGTGCCGAGTGACTCCGGTGGACGTCACGTCGCGGCCCAGTTCGTGCCTGATCAACTTCCTGCTTAACGGCCGATCGGTGCTGCTGGAAATGCCGAAAAAGTCTGGCGGTAAAATTACCAGCCACTTGTTGTCTGCGCATGGCGGCGAAATCTTCATCCATTCGCTCAACACGTCCCGCAGCTGCCTCGAGGAACCGCCGTCGATTTCCGAAGGCGGTGGAGGACGCGTCACCGACTACCGCATTAACGACTTTGGCCAGCTCATGCAACTGCACCGGATCGTGCCGCTTAAAGTGGTACCCGAGCGAGCGCCCGACGAGAATCTGCTGAAACTGCGCACGAAACTGGCGAAAAACAGCCGTTACTGGCCAATCACGCTCGGCGGAACCATCCTGTACAACGTGCGCCAATTCGTCGAACCAATTCTGCTGCGAACACAAAAGCTCGAACTGACCGACGACGACGTCCTGCAGTGTCAAAAGATCGTCTACAATCTGGCCACCCTCGAGGGTCGCCAGGAATCGCTGGCCCTGCCCAACATGGGCCACCGTCTCAAGGGAAACAAACGCGAAGAGCAGTACCGGCTGCTGTGGGCCGAACTGGAACTGGTTGTCAGCTTCAGCGGAACCTCCGCCGGCCACAAAGCGGTCCTCAAGTGCATCCGCGATTGCCGCAGCCGGGCCCCGATCGAAATTTCCGACAAGGACGAACCCATCGACGCGCACCGGGCGTCGGTCATCCGAGCCACCACCGATTCCCCAATGTCGCCGCCCCACTCGATGTCGGCCACCAGCACCAACCCGGACAGTTCCGTGACGGCTCTGCTTGCGGCGAGCGGGTCCGGCCGGGGAACGCTCAAAAAGGGCCAATCGGGGCCGGGAACGCGATCGTTGCTGGACATTCTGGCCTCGTCCGAGCGGGCCCAAAGTCAGAAGCGGATAGATTTTAGCGGCCGGTTGTGCACCGCGCCGGGCCAAGTGGCGAAACTGTACCCGAACTTTGGCGTCAAGGACGAGGCGGCGGTGGCGGTTCAGGGCACGGGTCGGCAACCGGACGTGAAGTGAGATTGTATTGTTTGCGTTAATAAATAGGAGACGTTAATTAAATTTGGAAGTGGGTTTTAATTTTTGAGAATTCATTCATTTGATTTTGTAGATTTTGAACTGAAAAACCTTAAATTCTTAAAACTGAACTTAAACACCAGCAGCTCATTCAACTGATTACGCCCGAACAATTTGCAAAATGCCGAACTTTTTAATGTTTGCGCCCGACACATAGGCAAAAAGCCTTTCGCTGGGCAAGTTTTAGTTATTCGTTAGCTTTTTATAGCAAACTAACTTAGTTGTACTAAAAGCTGGGAACTTTTAGAACTTTCAGTGCTGGCCACCAGAGGTAAGCGGATTTGTGTACGCTCACCCAAAATTGGAGCCTAACATTTCAAAAGGGCACATAACTTTTGTAAACAATAGTGTATCTCTTTCACTCAAATGACAGTTTACATAAGGTGTGAAAGGGACACACTCTTGTTTAAAAAAGTTATGTGCCCTAATGAAATGGCAAGCACGAATTGACCTTTATTGGATAAAATTATCGAATTCTTCATAAAATTTCATCGTTACTGAAAGTGGGTTATTTATTCAGCAGTTTCAGAGCATTCCGAATGTTTTACTGCGTTTTTGAGGCTTTCGTTTGAAACGAATTTTGAAAATAGAAGACAAAACAAGTTCTGCTTCAAACAAACATAGAAATTCGCGAATGAATTTCAAATGTCGATTCTAAATAAAAAGATAACAAAAAGGGAGTTTGTCACCATTTAAACACTTGTAAATTGTTACGAAAGTTTATTGCTCAAATGAAAACTGCACTGTATAGTACGCGTATGTTTAGAACTAAACAAATTACCAATTTAACAGCAGTTGTAGTATTCTGATATGAGCGTGAAAGTGATTATTATAATTCGTCCATACACTGAACTTGGTTTGGATAAGGCTAATAATAAAAACAAATAAAGATCGATTAGTAATTTCTAGCATTACCGTCTATTAGTGATGATCGCGACACTCAAAGCGCTTTCAAACGCCACGTGTTAGAAAATTTTGATTTAGGTTTCGTTCCTGGCGCCGATCTTTACAATACCAACCCGCCGGAAACGGAGACCAAATTGACATTCGTTTAGTGGGATCTTCTCCAGCTTTTTTTTTCGTTTAAACCGTTTCGGTGAGGAACGTCTCCGTGTCCTCCGTCACGATCGCGTCAATGTTGTAGAAGGCCGCGTGCAGCGAAATGACGAAAAACGACGCTCCCAGCACCCAGAACATGACGGCTCCTGCCCCGGCCAGATACAGCAGCGGAATCGACGCCACGTTCACCGCGATGCACTGCTGGTTCGTGTTGAGTTGCCGCGAGAAGAACGCCACCGGAGTGTTTGCCTGCTTGATCTTGTAGCACGCGTAGAAAACGCCTCCAAGCACGATCAGGATCAGCGGGGACGTCAATCTGAAATCGGGATTTTCGTGAGTTAAAATTGAAGTGACCTTGCGAAACCAATCAAAAACAACACTCACAAACAGTAGACAATCAGCCCGAGAAACACGAACAGGTAATTACTCTGGAAGTAGCCCAAGTTCCGGATGATCCGATTCGTCAACCGGGGGACGCTCGCGACCGTTTTAAAGTTGGCCGTCTGCAAAAATTCGGACCAGGGACGCACGTTCTGTCGCGTTAACCGCAACAGCTCCCACAGGCTCGGAATCCGAGCGGAGAAACTGGTGAACCTGAATCATTTGTTATTATTAACCGATTGAGTCATCTTCCAAGTAACCTTCGACACTTACGAAGACATGTTGAATCCACCCAGCTTTGTGTCCTCCTTCGGGGGTTCCATGTTGCCGCTCACGTCGATATGAACGTCGGACTCCTCCATGGTTGGTTGGGTCTTGGATGTGAGTGGGTTTTTTTTGTTGGATTTTACGCTAAAATGCTTTGAAAATGTTAAATTCGTCGCTCCTGCTCTTAGAGAAAAATCGTACGTTATTGGTTGACGTTTCGCTTGCTTTGTTTTTGTTTATGCAAAAAGTGGGGACGTGTGCGGGGGAGCGTGCGCAAATTACGTCACGCATTTTTAAACTGAATTCAAATTTGAAAGTAAACATTTTTTTTCTTGTGTTCTTTGATAATAGGGTCCTAAAGCACTATGTAAATTTTTATGTACAATGGTAAAAAACACGATTAAAACCCATTTCTAATCACTTTTACTTCATTAAAATGCAAATCAAAAATTGACAAGACAACCTTTTTTCGATGGATCAACTATGGTCCCCTTGGAACGAGCTGTCAAGTAGGACCTTTTCTGTCAAGAAGGGTCGCGAAGTTAATTTTTTGAAATTGATTTAAAAATTAATTTTTAATCCTTTTTAGTGATACAAAAGGTCATTGTATTCAGAAAAAAGTCAAAGTAGTTATGTCACAGACATAACCGGAATGGCGTAGGCTACGTAAAGTTTTGAGATGTGGACATAGAGTTTTCCATATCTTAATTTTGAATAAGGCTACCAACTGTACGAATTTTTTCCTTACCATACGGATTTTCGAACCTCTTCGCGGATTTTTAACAGGCCGGAATTTTTGTAGGGAATTTTACGCATAATACGGATTTGTACGGAATTTTAACAACTTTTTAATCATTGAATTGCTTTTTTGATTTGGTCGAAGGTTTTGTTGTTTGAAATTTTTGGTTTCTGTGAGTTTGATTTAAAAAGAGAGAGTTTTCCGGGGTTTTCTTCAATTCAAACTTGATTATCAATAATTCTAGAGTTTTTAAACTATTGTCTTGCTTATGTTGATAGGACCTTTAAAAAAAACTCTAGAATTGTTCTTTTAGAAATTCCTTACTAAATATATTCCATTTCTAAAAGCTTTCTAAAACTTGTGAAAACATTTGAACATTTAACAAATCTCAAACAAATCTAGAGTTTTTTTTAAAGGTCCTATAAACTGTTGTGTTTCACATGCTATAGGACCTTTTCAATAAAAAAAAACTCTGGAAAAGTGTTCGTGAAAACACTAAGAGCGATATTATTCGTAAAAATAATCTTGACATTTCGTAAACTTTTAAACGTTTAACAAAACAAAATTGAAGAACATAATTATTTGATTCAAATCATGGTTTATTTTATGAATACTTTTAAACGTGCAAGTTATAAGCACTCTGATAGCATTGTGTGAAATTTGTTAGCTGTAAAAACGACACAGTTTTATATTTTTAATTCTAAGATTTATTAAATTTAATTTATCTAAATAATTCAATGACAGTTTTTGTTATACCATGGTGGCATATCGGCAAAGTGTACGGATTTTTGCTCAGCAAGAGTTGTTAGCCTTAATTTTGAAGAATTAGTTAGATACTTGAAATACATTAACGGAACAAGATCGTAAATGGGAGATGGACCCCCCGACAAGACAGAACTTACACACTCCAGTCAACTCAATCGGACCGCAACTGCCATGTAACCATACTTTGAATGTGTTGGTAAATCTTTGACTAGAAAGCCTTATTTAAACAATGGAAACATCGAATGGAGGAGAGAAGAACGAAAAACGATTTTTTCGTGAACCGAATGAAAGTTTGGTAGCATAATGTGGGGGAGAGAGGGGTTGGGGGGGAGCAGCCTCAGAAAGCTGTGCAATCCGTCACCCCCGAAGACCAACACTAGTTCCTGAAAGGCATTTCCCCGACTCATCACGGGTGGGACGAGGGACGGGGGGTGAGGCAACTCCGAAGAGTTGGGAAGTCCTCACCCCCTTCCTGATTGTTTCACAACAACGACCCACGAGAGGCAACTGTTCGGCGAGAAGGCAGCAGGCGCGCGCCTCATCTTGTTGTTGCCTCGTCCCGGGTGGGACGAGGGACGGGGAGTGAGGCAACTCCGAAGAGTTGGGAAATCCTCACCCCCTACCACGAAAGATCCAAACGGTCCGGCCAACGAGAGGCAACTGGCTGACGGTGACGACGAGAAGGCGATGCGCGCTTCTTTTGCAGTTCTGGTCCCTCTCTCTCTCCTGCTGCTGCTGCTCTGGTCTCTCTCCTGCTGCTGCTGCTCTGGGCTGAGCTTTCCTGCTGCTGCTGCCGGTCCGACGTCTGAGACGTGAATGATGGTCTGAAATCTGGCGCAGTTTCTTATATAAGTTTTCGGCCCGCTACTTCCCCTCCTTTTTCGCGACCGGTACCGGTCGCGCTGCTTGTGTGATTTTCCCCTCAAAATAGGTACTTGACCTTCCCGTCCGTGAGTGGGAAGCGCTCATTTTGCTTGCAAAATCTCTGCATTTTGAAAACATTTTAAAACATTGAGTTGTTACAATAGTAAAACTATTTTGCCAACATTGAAAATTTAATAGCAAATTGCTGAATAATTTTCGAATCGAATGGAACCAAAATCGTGCCGATTCGATTTGAGGGAAGGAAGATATAAGCGATTGACGGATGACGCAATATTCCAGGGCCTTCGGCCCGGGTTTTTTGGAATGGCACCCCAGTACCACAGAGAACAGATGTACATCTTGGTTCTAACTTGTGTGTAAACCGTGTAAACTAAAAAAATGCGTTGCATACAATCTTGCATCAAAGAAATTAGAGTGTGCAGGATACGCTTGGCGGCGCCACCGTCGTGGCTGAGAATACTTGACCTAACAATGAAAAAGGCTCAATAATTTCGAAAGAAAATAAATGTTAACCTTGTTTAATTATAAAATTCACTTCTGTATAATTCCAGTTGACTAAAAATAATGCAAAAATGCAATAACATTAACAAAAACATAACAAAAAAATCATTCAAAAATGATTTTTCAAGCGACAACTTAAAATAGTCCCTTTACACATGTTATGTCCGATTTCGTTTTGTTTACCTTCTTTGGCGCGTAAAATTGCAACCCTCTGATGAAGGGCAGTCAGACATTGGCCTGATGTCGTTCGTACGGAATGTTTTATGCAGTGATTAGATGGTCCAACGTTCTGCTACTGTAGGCCATCATGATTTTGGAAGTGGCGCTATCTAGGCGGATGGTGCACACCCTAGCTCTTTTCAACGTATTTTGGTTTGAATTTTTACACACGTTTTTCAATGCTGTTTGTTCAATGATATACATCTGTTCTCTGTGCCAGTACCTTCGACAAAGACGTAAGTCTACGTCAATAAGCTTTATCGTTGTGCACAATAATATCACAAATTTAAGCTTTATTTTAGGACCCAATTAAATTAGTTACGGCCACTTAAAAATCTAAAATTCAAGCAAAACAATGTAAATGGGCCAAAGCCGAAGTGTAAACAAAGAGTCTGTCCTGCTCGTTTCTAATGTAAACTTCCACTGACGTAAGCAGGACAGACTGCTTGTTTACACTTCGGCTTTGGCCCATTTACGTTGCATGAATTTTAAAAATTCGTATGAAAAAGTGCGAATATGAACTCAGCCAAGTGCGATTTTCAGTTACAGATTTCACAAAGTGTGTACCGAGGTGTGTACCGTCTGAAAAATAAAAAAACATCGACTTGTCATCTTTTTTGATGACAGCTGTCAGCTGTTTACGCATTCTCATCGAATTGTTTCGACAGATTGCGAACTTCCAAACAAACGCCGCCCAGTTAAGATTAAATCCCCGATATCGGGCCAACGTTGAGCAGTTTCAGGCTAAAAATCATTCAAACACAGTACGAATCAAATTGGTCGGGATGGGTTGGTAAACTTTCTTCGCAAAAGTTTGTGGAAAAGCAGCAAAAGTTTTCGTTCGGTTCGCGGCGGTGGCAAAGTGTTGACTTTTTTGCAATTTTAGAAGAGTGATTTGAGCGGCTTATCGCAACGTAGCGGAACATTGCAGTGATAAAAGGTGCATCAAAGTACGCAGCTAGGCAGGTGTAAAAAGGTTATCACATTCGCGGCATTGCATTTTGGATTGTGTTTTGCGATCGAAAGCAAAAAAAGGCAGAGGGAAAAAAAGAAGGACATTAAAATTCAGAAGCCAAAGTAAAAATAACACACTCTTTACGAAGGGGAGCCGAAAAAACAAAAACACTCTTGAGAGTCGAGATTTTAAAACACAGCATTTGGTCGTACAACAAACGCCATTGACAGGAGAAGTAGAAGAGTATGAAATGATAAGCCGCCGCCTTCGCCAGTCAAAATAATTAGAGACTGTCCTCCCCCGCCCTCCCCACCTCGGTTGCAAGTTGGGCGGTTGTTTGCGTAGGCAGATTTTCGAAGCTGGAGGAGGACGATTCGGGTGAGGAGAAAAGTGCACAAAAAACCAGCCCGAAAATGAACCTGCTGGACAGCAACCCGTACGGGAACGGCCTCCTGTACGCCGGATTTAATCAGGACCAAGGTGAGTGTTTGGAATGAGGACTGTCCTCCCCTGGGGAGTGGAGAGTAAGGTGTATGAATCATGATGCAAGCGAATGATCTTGCATGAAGTGGAGACCTGTGAAGCAGAGCTCTAGTTCAGACTGATTTAAGGCAAGCACGCGAAATGGGGACGAATAATTCCGCCGTATAAAGGCGATATTTCTTTATATTGCACGGAATCACTGTGAGGTGTTTTTCCTTGTTTGTTTTTCAAATTGTGTAACATAGGGCTTTGTTTGGCAATAATTTACGACCATTAAAATTTCGAAGGTTTTTTTGTAAATAAAAATGCAGTATTACGATTTAGCTTTCATACGCCACATAAATTACAAAACTTAACGATTATCTAGAGTTTTATTTGAAAAGGTCCTATAAACACCAGGAATTCCAGAGCATAGAACCATTACAAAGACTTGTTCATTGCTACCTAGGACAAATTCTTTCTGAAAGAGGACCGCTTTTTACACAAAATTGCCAACAGGGATGGCAAATGGCAAAAAACCATCGCGAAGCCCTCGTTTGATTTATTACCTTCCAGTTACAGAATTCACTATAATGATGTATGAAGCAATTGTAGATTTTGTACAAACGAACAATTTTGTAGAACATTGTTTTGTTCTAAAGTGAATGCTGTTGACACTAGAGCGCAAACAATGTCTAAAAATGCCACCATCGGCGTCCCTCACTCGCGATGGTGAGGAGATTTTTGTTTACGCTCTAATGTCAAAAGCATTCAGTTTAGAACAAAACAATGTTCTACAAAGATGTTCATTAGTAAAATATCTACAAGTGCTCCATACATGACTTTAGTAAATTCCTTAACTGGAAGGAAATAAATTAAAAAAGCTTTTTGGAGGCCCATCGGCAAATACCTTCCCTGATTGCCAACATCAAATCCAATGTACATTTTCGATTGATTTCATCGATCACTTTAGGCGAAATGGTCATGTTTCGGTCTCCCAAATCGAGAAAATTGGGAAATAGAGTCATTAAGCCCTATACTAATTTTTATGTACTACGATCCAAAAACACGCGTGAATCCCATTCCCATCCCTTTTTCGATTTTTGTAGTAGGCCGTAGGCATATGCAATGCGCTCCAGCTTGATCCGTTCCAGAGACTTTGTCAGGCCGTCCGCCGTCTGTTCGTCCGTGCTGACGTAGGTCAGCTTCACGATCTTCTTGTCGAGGGCGTCACGGATACAATGGTGACGAATGTCGATATGCTTGGTACGCGGCGTGTAACCTCCATTCTTGGCGATGCAGATGGCGCTCTGGTTATCGCAGCGTAGCTCGATCGATTGCTTTCGTCCCAGTTGAGCCAACAATCCGTGCCACCACGAAGCTTCTTGAACAGTGGCAGCCAGAGTCATATACTCGGCTTCACAGGTTGACAGCGCGACAGTCGGCTGTCGCTTGCAGCTCCAAGCAACTGCACCTCCTTGCAGCATGAAGATGTAGCCACTTGTTGACTTCCGGTCGTCCAAATCCGATGCCCAGCTTGCGTCGGCGTACCCGGCGAGCTCTGTGTTGCCGTGCTTCCTGTAACGCAGCTTCAACCCGCACGTGCCTCGTAGGTACCGGAACAGGTGTTTGACTGCTTCCCAGTGCTTCGGCCCAGGATTTGCGTTGAAACGACTCAGTTGGTTCACTGCGTGCATGATGTCCGGCCGGGTACTGGTGGCCAGATACATAAGACTTCCTACGGCTTCGGGGTAGGGAACTCGTTTCATCTTCTCGGCCTCGTCCGCCGTTTTCGGCGCCATCTCCTTGATCAGCTTCACGCACGGGTTCGATGGTGTCGACACGGGCTTGGCGTTCTGCATGTTGAACCGGGTGAGCATCGATTCAATGTATGCTTGCTGGTCTAGCGCGACGCAGCCTTGTCCGCGGGTGACGCGGATGCCCAGGCAGCTGCTGACAGGTCCCAAGTGTTAGATGGCAACCGCTAATCCGCAACCTGGCAACGCCACGTTGATCAACGATCAACAGATCGTAGTAACCTTGTGTTAGGCTCAACTAAACTTTTTCATTCCCTTTCAAGACCTAGTTAAATAAAGATCGTTCTTTGAAAAAGCTCCGCCTTTCAGGTTATGGGCCTAGATTACGTTCAAGAAGATTGAAGTTTTCTGAAGAAGTTTTCCTTGGCGGAAGCGGAAGATGGCTGAAGAAAAGGTCTGGCTCCTGGAAGGGAAGAACTACGGGAACTGGAAGTTCCGAATGGAGGTCCTGCTTGAGGACAAGGGTTTGCTGCACTGCGTTAAAGTTCCTTGGACCTGGCGGGTCTGGCGGAGTTGGAATCGGACTCGGCGAACGAGAAGCAGAGGAAGCGAGCGCTGCGGGTGGAACGAGTGGCCAAGGATCGAAGCTGCCGAAATCTGCTGGTCAACTGAATCGCCGAGGACCAGCTCGACCACATGAAGGACGCACGGACAGCCAAGGAGACCTGGGACGCGCTGCGCGACGTGTTCGAGCGCGTCGGGATCGCGGGGAAGCTCTTCTTGAAGAAGCAGTTTCAAGAGCTACGATTGGCCAAAGGAGGCGATGTTCCGGCGTTCTTGCAGCGATTTGAGAAGGTACTACGCGAACTGAAGGCGGCCGGAGTCAAGCTGAAAAAGGAAGATGTCGTTTGCCAACTGCTGTTGGCTCTTATCACAGCGGTGGAGACGATCGAGCCAAAGGACTTGACGCTCGAGTACGTCAAGAAAAGGATCCTGGACGAGCAGGTCAAGCGGAACGCGCAAGCTGCCCCGGAGGATCAATGTGAAGGCGAGTCGGGTGAGTCTGCGTTCGCCGGCAAGAGACGGGAGATAAGGTGTTTTGAATGCGGCCGGCCCGGTTACAAGCGAGCAGATTGTCCCAATGATCGCCCGGACGGAATTGTGCGTTTGAGCGGGGATGTTAGATGGCAACCGCCAATCCGCAACCTGGCAACGCCACGTTGACCAACGATCAACAGATCGTAGTAACCTTGTGTTAGGCTCAACTAAACTTTTTCATTCCCTTTCAAGACCTAGTTTAATAAAGATCGTTCTTTGAAAAAGCTCCGCCTTTCACCAAGTCCTTCATCCGGAATGTGCTGCTCAGCTTGGCCTTGATCTCGTTCTTCATTCCTTGGTCATTGGAAACGATCACGACGTCGTCGACGTAGATTGCGACGAACAGAATCTTTCCGTCGGCGATCCGGTTTACAGGCACGGGTCGTACTTCGAGGAATGCAGGCCAAAACGTTTCAGTGCGGCGTCCAACTTTCCGTTCCACACTCGACTTGACTGCTTCAATCCGTAGAGCGCTTTGTTCAAGCGACAGACCAGGTTGCGTCTTTTTCTCTTTCAACTCGCTCTGCAGGAAGGCGGTTGTGGCGCCCATCTGGTCCATCGACAAGTCATATCTGGCGGAGAGCGCGAACAGATATCGCAGGGAACTGTGACGTACGACTGGCGAGTAGGTTTCGTCATAGTCTTCCCCCTTTCGCTGCGAAAATCCTTTCACAACCAACCGCGCCTTGTGCCGATCTACATTGCCACTCGCGTCGTGCTTGGTCTTGAAGACCCACCGACACTTGATGGCCTTTCTGCCCTTCGGTAGTTCCGTCAGCGTCCAGGTGTCGTTCGCCATCAGCGTCTCGTACTCGTTGAACATGGCCTTCTTCGAGCTTGCAGAGTCCTCTCGAGACAGCGCATCCTTGTGGGACAAGGGATCGCCGTCGACTGCCAGACTCCTGGCTGTGGCCACCACGCAGCTCGTGTCGCGACTCGGCGGGACCGGGTCATCGGATTCCTCCGACGAGTTGTCCTCGCTGGCGTCGTCGTCGCTGGTATCGATTCGGCAAACCTCTGAGCGAAACATGGAAATCATCGTACTTGCCTGAAAGTTTGTGCTCCCGACCGGTGACAACGGAGGATTTGAAGATGATTGCGGTGGGAGCACGGAGGTCACGTCGGTCACTGAGCCAGCTGTTTCCTCGAACCCGAGAAACTCGTCATCGCTGTTGTCGACATCCGGGACACGGTCTGTGTCGGGATTCTCTAGCTCGTTCTCGGCGGCGTCGTCGATTTCCACAAAGCGATTCGGCGAACCACTTGCTGTCGGCGGCACATACGGTTCGATGTCCAGCCGCATCATTTGCTCTTGACGTTGATCCTCCTGCTTCTCCAGTACGCCTTCGTTGATGAAGCGAGGTCGCGAGGTCCGGCTGCTGAAGACTTTCCGTGACTGCGGGTCGTAGAACCGATACCCTTTCACGTGTTCGTCGTAGCCGACAAAAATGCACTCGTGCGACTTCGGGTCCAGCTTCCGTCGCTTCTGTTTGGGGATTTGGACCATCGCTTTGGTGCCGAAGATTCTCAGGTGCGACAAATCCTGCTTCTTTCGTGTCCAAACCTCTTCCGGCGTCGATTCGTGACCTTGCGTTGGAGACCGGTAAAGGAGGTAAACAGCTGTGCCCACGGCCTCCGCCTAGAACCTCTTCTCCAGTCCAGCTCCGAACAGTAGACATCGAGCGCGCTCAACAATTGAGCGGTTTCCGCGCTCGGACATGCCGTTTTGTTCTGGGGTGTAGGGATTCGTCGTCTGGTGCACGATGCCGTGCTGTTTCAGGTAGCTTTTCATACCGTAATCTGGGGTGAATCGGGACTACAGTCTGAATAGGGACAGCAGTTTTTAGAGCACTTAAAGCTTTTAAATTTGGAAATGGATGTACACATTTTGTTGGCCTGAGTCTGTTCTAACCGAAACCAACCAGAAAAATCAAAATATTGTGCTCCTACATGGTTAAAACTGATGTCCCAATTCGCCCCATGTGTCCCGATTGACCCCAGTTTACGGTATCGTTGTTCACGTACGCCTTCCCGTTGTCACTTCGCAGCACCTTCAGCTTGCGCTCGGACTGGCGTTCGACCATCAGTTGGAACTCCTTGAAGGTTCTCAAGACTTCCTCCTCCGACTTCGTCTTCAGGAAGAACGCCCACATCTTCCGGGAAAGGTCGTCCACGAACAGGATGTAGTATCTGCTTCCGGCCATCGATGACACTTCGAACGGTCCGCAGATGTCGGTGTGAACCACATCGAGCATCCCGGTAGCGCGCGAACCCTTTTGTTGAACGGCTGTCGTGTGTGCTTCCCCATCGGGCACACCTTGCAGTCCTCCTTGTCGGCTCCGACGATCTTGATCCCGTTGGCGAGTCCACTGGCTAGCTTTCGAACGCTCGGCAAATTCAGGTGTCCCAGGCGCTGGTGCCAGACCTCGAGACCAACCGCAGACGAGCAAGCGAGTGCGCTCTTCGTATCCTGTGATCGCAGATCGAGCTTGAACAGTACCCGGTAACGAGTTCCAGTTGCCATGACGTCACCGTCGGAGTTCAGCACCTTCACTCCAGCGGAATTGAAGATTACCATGCAGCCTCGCTTCACGATCTGGTTGACGGACAGCAGGTTCGATGACAGCTCCGGGATGACTTGCACGTCATTCACGACGATCGGGGAGTTCGGGCAACACTTCGGGTGAGCTGCATCGGCCCCTTCGCCACGACCTTCATCGCCCCTCTGTTGGCTGCAACCACGGTGCCTCCATACTGCTGAAGATCCTCCAGCATCGCGTCCGACTTCAAAAAATGGTTCGATGCGCCGGAGTCAAAGTTCCAGTTGTCATCCTCCTCGTTGAGTGCCGATAACACGGTGCACCTAGCACTTCCGTCCTTCTTCGGCTCCTTCATCTTGCAATCACGAGCGATGTGACCGTAGTTGTGGCAGCGCCGACATTTCGGTCCTTTGGATGTGTTCGGGTGACTGCTGGGTGGATTGCTCTGGTGGCTTTTCGTCGACTTCTTGTGCTGCTTGTTGCTTGCGAACGCGGCCCCCTCCGACAGAACAGACACCTCCTGCAGCAGCTTCGTCTTGATTAGATCCCCTGTGATTGCTTGGCCGCAATTTTCCAAGGCCATAATCATTAATCAGGAATGATCCGACCCACTCGTCCGTCACGTCAAAGCCGATTCCGCGCAACTGGTGTGCGGCCTCCAGGATGTCGGACACAAACGCTTGCATCGACTCGCTGTTGTCCACCTCGTCGACGTCAATTTGTTGATCAGCGCCATCCGTCGAGTCAATCCGGAATCCTCGAAGACATTTTCGAGCTTCGTCCAAGCTTCCTTCGCCGTTTGCACCCCCTGAGGTGGTGGAAGTTCGATTTGTTGACCATGAGGATGATCGGCCCCTTGGCCAACTTGTCCATCACCGGGTCGACCACGGCGCCTGCTGCTGGTTCAACTGCGTCCCAAAGGCCTTCAACCTCCAACATCGTCTGCACAGCGAACTTCCAGTCCGGCCAGTTTTCACGGCCCATCAGGAGCTCCATCCGCGGCAGATTCGAAAGGGTGTGCTTTGTGGCAGCGTACCCGGGAGCGACAGCTCCGCTGTTTCCGTCCCCGCCCGTGGGCATTTCGATCGCAAAACGTCTGAAAAACTCGCGGCGAAAACTTTTTTAACTCGAACAAACGCGTTCGAACAGGCCCATAACCTGTATAAGGTGGAGCGGCAGTAGAAATAAAATACCACGTGTACGTTTGTCAAAGTTTAATTCGAGAGTGTTTACACAGAGTGAGAAGATGTGACAGATGCTTCTCTTGTTTTCCTACACTACCACAGACAAGTGGACAGCTTAAATCTCTAACAATGACGTCACTGGTTAACTAGTATTTGTGAAATCTTTTAGATGTAGTTGTGTGGGCGAAAAAAACTGCTAAGACATGAAAATAATAATGAAATTTTGTGATATTTGAAAAAAAATCTGAATTGGTCAAGCTTGTGCATGACTTGTACTGGTAAAATAAAAAAAACACTTTTTATAGAAACAAGCACTTTTTGATGGATACAACATGACAAAAATTGATTTCTGTTGGATTAAACTTTAAAAAAATTAAAAATTTAACGTTTTGTATTTGGTATAACTCAAAGACGACATTGTCAGTATTAACTAAAAATATCAAACATTTATTATTTTTCGCATAATTTAAACTGAACACATTTGTTAAGAATTCCTCACAATTCGAAAAATTTGCCGAAGATAAATAGTTAATCATCAAAAAATCGTTTTCAGATTTAAGCGGTATACGCACATCGGAAGGAACCGGTCAAGATCAATTTCAAATGAGCAGCAGCGGCAGCGAAAGCAAGCCAGAGAGGGTGAAGAAAAGCCCCAAGAAAACGCTCCCCCTCCTTTGTTCTGCTGTTCGTAAAGCTGTTTCTTGACCCCTTTCCTTCCGATCTCCATACAAGCCTTTAGTGTGGACTGCTGCCAAAATTGTAAGTCGGTTTGAACGACTGAAATCAAAGTTTTAGCTAAAAATGTTATGTTGCAAAAGATGATTTTGAAATTATTTTTTCTACTCAAGTTTTTGAAGCTATACGAAAAAAGTGCTGGCCCTGGAGCTACATTTCAATACTGTGTGTTAACTATTGTTCAGGAATTTTCAATATATTTTTATATTTTTCAAAAAAATACTGATGCGCCCTTTGATAGCCCTTTTCAAATGTTGCTCCAGAGTTTATATTTTAAAGCAGGGCTGCGGAGTTGGGTCAAGTTTTAGACGACTCCGACTCCGACTCCGACTCCGACTCCGGCTTTCTGAGTTAAGCCGACTCCGACTCCGGCTCCGGCTTTCAGTTTCATACGACTCCGACTCCGGCCTGCCAACTCTAGCCGACTCCGACTCCGACTCCAGCTTTTAACAAATTGTTGACTCCGACTCCGACTCCAACACTAACTCAGTATTAAGAATATCTAAAAAAATGTTTAAATAAAATCTCCATTCCTCTTAATATCCCCCACCTATTAGCTATTTTGAAGGTTATTTTGTAACTTTCCTTCAGTTGACATACACAGAAAAAAAAATGTGATTGTACACTGCATGGAAACAATGTTTCACATGTAAATTGGCTCTATGTAACATTTAAATTCAATGTAAATTGATATATCTCATGTAAAACCCGTTAATGTAAATTTAAATTCAATGTAAAGGCTCAATAACATGTAAATGTGTACCTGGTCGACACATTTGGAAGCTTCAAAATCATGTAAATTATGAATTCAATGTAAAAATTGTCTAATGTAAAAAAGAATCAATGTATTTTCCGATTACCACAATGTTGTGAAGGCTGACAGCGGTCAAAAGCAAAACACATTATTTTAGTGGTTGCAGGTGAAACGATCAGAGTTAGAGAGCAGAACATAATTATAAGCCAAAGGCGAAGTGTAAACAAGTAGTCTATCCTGCTCATTCGTAATGTAAACATCAACTGACATGAGCAGGATATAATGTTTGTTTACACTTTGTCGTTGGTCAATTTATATTGTTTTTCTTAATTAGTCAGATTAGAATATTTCATAGAGATGAGCTGATATGAGTTATCGCTGATTTCAAAATAATCGGCCTTTAATTAGGCAACATGCTTTTCTTATGAATCAAGCTTCAAAACCCCTCGTCGTCAGCTTTTGCCGCCGAGCGTCGGCGCCGCCGCCTTGGCGGTGGCCGTGGCGGCCGGAGAAACGTCAAAGCAACCAAAACAAAACAAAGCAAAACTGCGCTCTGTTGTGGATCGCGAAAAAAAATCGTTCGTGGTTTTTTTGCATCTTTAAAGGTAAGTTTGTTGTTTATTAGAACATTCAATGTTATATGTTGTTCAGTTTTTTATTTCTTCTATTGCTAGCAGAATCTAGCGTTGTTTCCGTCACCGTTCCTCAAATGCCCGTCTACAATCGACGACGTATCGTCTGCCCCGGAATCTTCTGTCTCGGAGTGACTTTCTTTGGTGGAGATTTGTGGACAGGAGAGAGAGTGCAACAACTTTAACAACATGCTGGAGCAGATCAAGGTGCGCTGGGTGCAAGCCAGCAAGGTGCTGTTGAAATTTTGTGCTATTTCCGCAAGCGACAGTGACATCCAGGACTTACGGTTCCGGTTTCAAAGCTGGCCATACTGGCGGCCGTCGAGGAGGCGGACTCGACGGGGGTGGACAGGATGCAAGCGAGTCGTCTGGCAGATACTTCCGATCAGAAGAGGGGTGTGCGCACCGGTGAACTTACCGAGCAAGAGCTGGCCCAGCTGAAGGCCGCGAAGATTCCCAACAGGAAGAAATGTAAGTTTAGCGTAAGTGCAGATTTGATTTTATGTGACAAAGAATCTACATTCAGGGAAATCTTCGGATCGGCGCGATCCAAATCGGGATGATTCGGCCAAGGAGAATGAGAGCGTGCTGACGAAGTTGACGCTGGACGTGTTTGGCGTGTTTGAGGTGGAAGACACTCCGGACTCGCCCGAGGGATGTGACCGAAGTGGTTCCCCTCCGAGAAGAAGCCAAACAACACGAGGCGACGCGTCTACCGAGCAACCAGGGGATGGTGCATCCGTGCTATTGTGAAAATGTAAGTAAATAGTAAAATTCCGAGCTATCGTAGCCGCGAGGTTACGGGTTTCGCCTAGTAAGCGGGAAGGTGATGGGTTCGATTCCTGTCTGGCTCGGCGAAGTCAGATCCCTTCAAAGAGCAAATCTACTCACTGGAAATACTGACCGGTAGGGGATGAGTTTCGACTAGCGGCGTACTGGATTTCCAATCCAGAGGTCGTGAGTTTGATTCTCGTACCGGGATGATAAAGTTTAAATAATTGTAAAATTTTACTAAAAATCTCCATTTTCCTCCTCAGATTCAGCAAGCTGGGCAACGTGCAGGCCTTTTGCAAAGAGTGCGACGAGATATTCGGCACCAAGGGCGCTCTCAACGAACACCAGCTCACGCACAGCGACGAAAATCGACGTCACGTTGAATATGACCACGGTCTCCACCAGAAGTTGGCCGAATAGGTTCAAGCAAAAACTGCCAAGCATTAGAGGGTGTACGATTTAACGCAAGTGAGTAATTGTTGAATAAAAAATGTATTAAAAAGTGTTAACATCACCAAAGGGGTTCATTGGGTGAAATTAACGATTGTAAATTGATCAATACAGCAATTGCTCCGTTGAATTTAGAATTCAAAAATTATACTGAATTCTAGATTCAACGGAGCAAAAAAAAATTTTGGTTGGTGTAAATTTACATTAGATACATTGGAAATTTACACGATTTCAAAAGATTTTCAATTCGAACATTTACAATGAAAGTCATGTAAATTTCCAATGGATTGGATGTAAATATACATCATTTATCATGATACCTTTTGGTACATGATAAATAATGTAAATTTACAGAAATATTTTTTTCTGTGTAGTCGATTCTTTAAAAACCTGCAAACTCTGTTCCCATCTTTGAATTAATCAGCTGTTCAAAGGTAGTCCATATCTCAGCTTAAAATTATTTCACACAAGTAATGCTTAAACAGCGAAATAAATGAAATGAAATGAAATGAAAAGTATTAATAACATCACTCACATGTTCAGCTCACATTTGCACGTATACCTGTAAACCGGGGTGACATTGATAAGTTGTAGTTTTTTGCAAAATGATAGTACAAAATGATTTTTAAAAATCACAGTACCTCAAGAAGTATAATTGGATTCTGCTATTAGAATAATTAGAGTTTTTATTTAATTTACTGAAAATTTGCAAAAATCCTACTCGATCCTACTTCCTACTCGAAAGTAGGTGTCCGAAGGCTTGATTGTTGAGGCCAGAGGTGCATCGGCACGGCACGGGTGCTGCTCTTGTTCTTCTTAGATTTAAAAACACCGTGTTTTTAATCAAAGTACGCGCACGGGCTCTGTGTCAGAACTTTAACTGTACGTGCAACTTTGTGTAATGGAAAAATGAGGAAAATAAGGCTAAAGTAAACCGTGCTGTGAAATATTCATCAGTTATCAGTGTTTGAAACAAATAGAACCTATCCGGAATAGCTGCCAAGTGGGCTATGCTAAGAAATTCGGATGTTTGATGACCATTTTTACGGAAACCCGTTTTTTGTATATTCTTTGGCCTTTTAAACCTGTGCTGTTGGATTTCCATGTTTGGAAACAACTAATCATGCTCTTTACTAGCAAATGTATAAATTTCATCGTTGTTCAAGGTAAGTTTTAATTTAATATTTATTTTTTTCAAAAAATGTTGAAGATCTCAGATTGAGCTTCGGCGCTACACCATTTCGTGAAAAGAACTGGCCTAGCTCAAAATATAAGTGAAAAATAGTAGAACATTATAAAAAACATGTACAATTCTTCAAAGAGCCGCTAAGAGTTCGGCACGCGTTCTCGTAAGGTGGTAAAAACACCATGTTCTGTGCCTCCTAGATGTGCTTATAAGAACGGGAAGTGCAAGTACAGTTCGTTCAAATGCATGTCTGGTTGAGGCAATTGAAAATCTTTTTTACACCTAAGCTTCCATCCACCCCGGGATTCGAACTGACGACCTTTAGATTGTGAGTCCAACTGCCTACAAGCGACTCCACCGAGGCAGGACCCATGGAGACGACTCCTACACCTGGACTGAGCGCTAACAACCTAACATCTAAAGTTAGACCGGGGCCAACATTTACTTCCCTGTCCGACGGAAGGCGTGATCAGACAAATCTCGTCTCAAAATTTGCCACCGGGACCTTCTGGGATCAAACCCAGGCCGACTGGGTGAGAGGCAACCACGCTTACCCCTACACGACGAGTCCCCTGAAATTTACATTACTTTTATTTAAAAGTTTATAAACTAGTTAAACAAATATTTAATTGTTATTTCAAAAAAAAGGGAGACCTAGCCTTCATAATTGATTTGATATAATATATAAAATCATTTTGCTTACATTGAGGCTGTAATTTGTAAGTACACGGAGAGACTGTGCCCAGAAATTTTAACAATTAAAATTGTTGATTTTACTTTCGTAAATTTCAACAAAAGCGTACTTGTTACGGCCAATTTTCAGTTAAATCAACCAAAATTAAGTAATAATTTAATAACCTGTTTGTTGAAAATGCTAAAGGCAAAAAGCTAACAGATTTCCTGAACTCGAATGAACGTGCTCGACTGTTAGCTTTGGTTTTAGGAAAATCAAGATTTTTTTTGGTAAATGTAAATAACAATTGGTTGAATATTAAAAAGATGAACTTGGGTTTGTTTACGTTTGTCATTTGAAGTCAGGATTCGAACAAGAGCGGTCGATTTGTTGAGTTTGTGTTGTTAATTGTGAATAGTGCGTCCATCCCGGGAAATCCCGGGACAAAAATCCCGGGATTTTTCCAAAACCGGGAATTCCCGGATCCCGGGATTTTTTATAATTTTTCCCGGGAATTCCCGAAATTGAAAAAAAAAACAATTTTGGTCTATTATAAATAGGGAGTACATGGTAATCGATACGAATTTGAAGCACTAAAAATTGTATTCGGCATATATCAGTATTAATTTGGCTTATTAAGGAAATTTGTTAAAATTTTAGTTCACAAATCCGAAAAATGCATTGCGCATTAAATATTTTCTGTATAATTTAATGTATTTTTAAAAGACTGGGTATTATATTTACGTATATTTAAGATTTTAAATATGAAAAAAAATATTAAATTATTTATATTAAATTATTTTTCAACAAACACCGGAATCTATTTGCCCCAGAAAAATGTAGAATATTAAGACAGCCATTCAAGTCAATTTTTTGTATCGTGTTTTGAATAACTTCGGTTAAAACTGGAACAGAACAAAACAATTAGTACACCGATTTTCGAATTCAATGCTCTGATATGCTATGCTTATTCAGCCTGTAATCCTGATTCTCCCCAGTGGGCGGAGTAAATTAAAGATAATTTGTTAAATATGTTTTATATAAACTAAGAAATTCAAAACTTATCTAAAATTTTACATTGACTGGTATCATTTTATTTCCAGAGTTTTTTTAAAAGGTCCTATAAATGAGAGCAAATAGCTTACCGTTTCAAAAAAAAAAAAAAACTCTGGATTTGTTGTCGTTACTCGTTTTTTAGACATTTTGAATGAAATTTTTCAAGCTTTTCTAGTTATTACGGCATAGATAAAAATACATAAAATAAATATATTTATAAAACACTTATTTAATTTGAATCACATTGGAATCAAAAATTGTAATTTATTTGAAATCCAAAGCACAGCAAAGAACAAAACAAAAATCCATTTCATTGTTTAGTTATTTAGTCGTCCTTGTTTGGATTGAAGTGTAGATTGTCACAATTTTTTTTTTTTATTGAGCTTATTCAATGGTTTTTAGCATGAAAAAATATCTAATATTATGAAAACATAGATTTTATGACTGCTTCAAAAATTTCCCGGGATCCCGGGAATTCCCGGGATTTCAAAAATATTTTTCCCGTTTCCCGGGAAATTCAAAACCCGGGAAAATTGGACGCCCTAATTGTGAAGTGAGAGAATGTGAAAGGTGAAAATTACACTATTTGGCTAATGTTGAAGTGCAAATCGAAGTGAACACTGTTGCAACTGTGGAGGTGCAATTGGTGAGTAAGCTTGTTGATGATTTCTTTGCAGGTGATAAACTATGAAGAACAAGACGAGGACATTCCTCATTCGCAATGAGGACCTCTGATGCGAGGGGACTTCATGACAATGTTTTAAGGAAAGGGAAGGTCAGTGAAAGGAAGAGGCGGGCAAACTCTTGCACGACAATACTTGCACGGGCAAATTTAACAAAAGGTTGGTTAATCTAAGTAAATATGGATTTATTTGTACATAACAATTTATCTGTTGTGATTTTAATTAGAAAACTGAATAATGAAAAACCTTCGTGCTAACGATGGATACAAATTTAATGAACCATTATTTTTTCAGAATCATCAACCATAAAATACATGGAAATGCGTACACATAATATCAAAATAAAAATTAGATGATGGGAAATGTCTAAAAAATAAAATTTATGAAAGATATACAAAAGAAGATAGAAATATTTTAAAAATGCTGTTAATAGAAGACTGCTAAATAAACTGGTAAGTAAAAATCTAAATATTGTTTTCAGGAATCGGAGTACGTTGAATAAATTTAATGCAAGCTTGGTAAGTAGCATTATTGATATTTCTTCTTTCCTCATCATAATTACATTTATTTACGATCCTATTTTCAGTTTATAGCCAAAATTAAGAATTTTGTATTAAATTACTAATAAATTTTATATGTCTATTTGCAGCAAAAGGTTCACTTTGGTGTAAATTCTGTGTCCAACCACAAGAAAAATAACTAAACCTGAGACCGTTGTAGATGATGATGACTTATCGGATGATTGCACAGTGATGGTAAGTGAATACAACACTTAATTTTATACAACATAATAACTTAACTTGGTGAAAATTTTGCTCGGTTTATATTTTTAAGGAATTCACGAGAAATTAAACATCTTTTTTAAATATGTTTAACAAAATTTGTAATATGTTTTATTATTATTTTTTTAAGATTTATGCAACGTAATTTTTTCAAACTTTAATCAAACTTTACATGTTTTATAATAACAGTTAATAAAAAGTTTTGTTTTTATGCTTTTTAACAGTAATTTAATAACTTCATGCTAAAAGAACAAATTAGTACAAAAAGTTAAAATTTTAGGCAGAATAAATGCGAATATAAAAACACCCAGAATTAATTTGTGAGGCATTATTAAAAAATTTACTTCAAATTCAATAAAAATATTGCTAACAATAGCTAATTATTGACTACATGTACGAATATTTTTCTGTATTTAAGTAAGACATTAGTTAAAAATATAGCTAGAAATTCAGCCCGGCCTGTATCGTTAGATAATTAAAGAAAATATATATCGACACTAACATAAATTATGTTTAATTAAGAAATGTTTTGTTATAATCGACTAATAATTTTCAGCATGCAAAAATATTTCAGTTAATACAACGAAAAAAATTGTTGAAAATAGTTGAAAAGTATGGTCCAGCCTGTTTTTTACAGAATATTCCACAATATTTCAGCTGAAAACAAAAAAAAAAAATTGTTAATTTTCTGAAAAAAATATTCTAGCAGTCGACTGCTAGAATTTTTTTTCGGCCATTTAGCCAACGAAAATGGCAATTCCAACTAATTTTTTAGTTACTTTTAGTTACTGGTGGTCAGCAATTTTGGGTTAACAAAATCAACAATCGATTGTTGAAAAAAAGCGGTGTAAAAAATTAACCCATACTTTTAGTTAAATTAACCAAGATTTTCTTAGATTTGCCCTGGCCGGTCTCTCCGTGTAACTATCAAAGTCACCCTGGTATTGAAATAAACAGTTTACGTAACTATATTGCAAAGCTCTACTGAATATATTTGAAAATACATACATGGACATTTTGTGATCCAGCCCAGTACATGGTTTGAACATATAAATCATGATAAAATTCTTACCGGTTGAATAATATCGGAAAAATTCATATTTCATCAATGTTACCCCGGTTTATGTCATTTGACCGAGTCTCGTAGCCTAGTGGTAACGCTTCCGCCTCGTAAGCGGTAGATCGGGGTTCAAATCCCGGCTCGGACCAACACAACTGGTGATCGTTTCTCTTCTGGATTCGATTTCCAATTTTACCAATGTTTTAAAAACGTTATCATTTTAGTTAAGTACTTATGGTGAAATTTGAATCGAAAGAAAACTTAATTACAACATAATATTGAAAAAAATGTCTGCTCAACCAAAATTGTTTATAATTTTATGAGTTATGAAAATACAAACATGGGTAAATGAGGGGAAATTTATCATTTACTGATCATAGTGAAATAACAAAGTCGGAGCTATCCAATCAAATTGAAAATGCTACAAAAACATAATAGCATCTGATAAATCTCTTGAATCAACCCATAAATTAAAAGAAAATAATCAATACTAGGTTTAAAATAAATTAGGCACATAAATGTTTTGTAAATAAATTTGCATTATAACAAAAACTGAACAAAAAAAAGTTCATAAAGTTTATTGAATTTAAGATAACTCCGACTCCAGCTCCGACTCCGGGTTTATCAGAAATTGTCGACTCCGGCTCCGACTCCGACTCCAGCTTATAAAATTTAGCCGACTCCGACTCCAGCTATTCGAGTTTTGACGACTCCGACTCCGACTCCGACTCCAGGTCCCCAAAAAGACCCGACTCCACCGACTCCGGCTCCGACTCCGACTCCACAGCCCTGTTTTAAAGTTTTATTATTTTAAATGAAAATGATTTTCATAATGTACGAAATGTATGCATTTCACAAGTATTTCGGTACTCAGGTCAGATAAAAAAAACTTCCAGAGTTTTTTTTTTTTAAAGGACCTATAAACTATTGTCTTTCATATGTTTTTTGACCGAGCCACGTAGCCCAGTGGTAATGCTTCCGCCTCGTAAGCGGTAGATCGGGGTTCAAATCCCGGCTCGGACCAACACAACTGGTGATCTTTTCCCTTCTGGAATCGATTGCTTAGTAAAGGGAAGGTAGTGTATCGTCACAAACTGGACCTTATCACGACACCTTAGGGAGGCGACCTATGGAATGTTAACATTAATCTTAACATGTTAACATTAAGTTAAGAATGAAACTGCCACTGAATCCGCTTTGTAAATGCCGGCCCCGATACTCTTCAAGGGTGTTCCCCTCAGGAACTGGGAAAGATTTACTTTTTACTTTACTTTCATATGTTTATAGGACCTATTAAAAAAAAACTCTAGACTTTGTAACTTTGATGTAAAATCATTCCGGAAAAAAAATCTTTTAGTGTCGGGAGAAAACTGAGGAAACAGGTGGCCACCCTGACCAAATTTCGTTTCGATGCTTGACCCGAAAATAACCCACTTCAAAATTTATTCCCCAGGTTGCTTCGCGTGCGCCACCGACAATGGCTTCCGGGTGTACAACACGGACCCGCTCAAGGAGAAGGAACGCCAGTACTTTACGGACGGCGGCGTCGCTCACGTGGAGATGCTCTTCCGGTGCAACTATCTGGCCCTGGTCGGCGGCGGCATCCGGCCGCTCTATCCTCCGAACAAGGTGCTCGTGTGGGACGACCTCAAAAAGGCGCCGGCCATCTCGCTGGACTTCAACGCCCCGGTCAAGGCAGTTCGGTTACGGCGGGACCGGATCGTAGTTGTGCTGGAAGGAATCATCAAAGTTTACACGTTCACACAAACGCCGACACAGCTGCACGTGTTCGAAACCAGCCAAAACGGCCAGGGACTGTGCGTGCTCTGTCCCAACAGCAACAAATCACTGCTGGCGTTCCCGGGCCGGCGAACGGGACACGTGCAGATCGTTGACCTGGCAAATACCGAGAAGGCTCCGCAGGAGATTATCGCCCACGAAACGGCCATCAGCTGCATCGCGTTGAACCTGCAGGGCACGCGACTGGCCACGGCGAGCGACCGCGGCACGTTGATACGGATCTTCGACACGGCCAGCGGAACCAAGGTGGCGGAATTGCGGCGAGGGTCCAATCAGGTAGGTCTTGGGATTCTTTAAAGGAAGACAGATTTCACCGGCTCTTTCTCTCCTGCGGCAGGCCAAGATCTACTGCATCAACTTCAACCACGCGTCGACGGCGGTCGTCGTTTCGTCCGACCACGGCACGATCCACGTGTTCAACCTGGAGGAACCCAAGGGCAAGGAATCGTCCAGCATGCTGACCAAGTACTTCACCAGCCAGTGGTCGTTCTGCAAGTTTTCGATTCCGCAGGGACCGCCGTGCATTTGTGCGTTCGGCTCCGAGAACAATTCGGTCATTGGTGAGCAATTCATCTACTCAGTAAATTCGAATGAATTTAAAATCACGTTTAACTTTCAGTAATTTGCGCCGACGGCCACTACTACAAGTTCGTCTACAACAGCAAGGGCGAGTGCAGCCGGGAAGTTTGCTCGCAGTTCCTCGAGTTGACCGACGATCACACCTAGAGGACGTTGTTTTACGCAAAAAAAAAGAGAGACTGTTTTTGGATGCGCGGAAATTATGGTGTCTTCGAATGTGGCTCGGTCTCGGTTTTAACGGGGTCAAACGGGACCGGGGGCAGCTCCTGGGTCCTACTTTACTGAGAAGAAGCGATTTTATTTTAGATGGAAAAGTCCAGGTTTTTTGTTAGCGTTTGCGTTTGCTTTGGATTCTTTTTTCCTCAAACACAACACACTCTCATGATGCAGATGAAAAAGTATATTTTACGTTGTGAGAAATACGGGAAAAATCTGGATTGTAAGTGAACTAATATATACATACATATTATTGATATAATATTTATCAAGGAGAACAAACACACACACATACATTATGAGCATTAAGCGATTATTATGATTCTTATTATTGAGCGAATAGAATTATTGTGTATGTCATCTGAAATAATGGAGATAAGCCCCATTATTTAATAAATATTTTTGTTGGTATATCTCAATGTACAGCATTTTATTTAATTATTTCTAATTCTATTAATGTTGTGGGCAAAACCGCTAATTTCTGTGAGCCGCTCATTTTCGTTCGCTCATTTAAATGATCGGCTCTTTTGAACGTCTCATCCGCTCATTCCGCTCAAAGTCAGAAAATAGAATGGAATGAACTGAAGCATCTGTTCAAGATATTTAGATTTTTTTTCAAACGACCATTCCTGGTAACACTTTAATGGCAAAGGATGGTCAATTGATATCTGAAATCCACAAATATGGAAAACTATTTTCATAGAGAGGTAAACAAAGTTTTCTTTAGAAGTGCATATTTTAAACCAAATTATTACTTTCAATCATCACAAGTTATGAAAACTAAGCTGAATTATCGTAATATTTGAGGTAGCGTTTCGCTGCACTTGATAAAATAGTCTTGAAATGCAGTTTATTGTTTAATAAGAACAACGATTATTGATGACATAGCAAAAGAATGAGAATGACAAGCGTCAAAAAAGTTAGTCAGAAAAAATTGCCTTATGAAAACTATTGAATAATTACCACAAAAGAGTACCAAGTTTGTGTGATGTGCTGTATTTAGAAGTGGTAAATTACATTTTAAATAATAAATAGTCCTATATATGGATTATAACCGCAAACTAACACACGAACTATGTTCGAATGCGTGTAACAACTTCAAGTGCCGTCATCAGGGTGACTTTGGGTCTGGGGGGTGAGATTGGGTCATACAAATTTCAGCATTTTTGTATGACCCAATCTCGGCCCTGATGACGGTACATAACATCGATGAAATGTATCGATATTTTCATAATGAGATCATGCAACACCGGGCGACAATCAGCTGATTCAAAATCACGATTTTTTTTCTTCTGTGTGTGTTGGATATACGGGAGAGATTGGCGTCGTGTGACAGACGCCCCGAGACAGGCCCGACACTGGCTAGCAACAAGTATAAAGCGCGCCATAATATTGGAACATGAGGCGACCGGTGAGAACCCAGTTTCCCCTCTTTTCACCACACCACCGTCACCACCACGAAATAAAAGAACGAGCATAAACACGAACTGAATGAACGGCAGTCGTGTCACGGTTCGCTCACTCGAATCGTGGTTCAAACGATACGTCATGACGCTCAAGTGTGGTTCGCTCATGATTGCGAACCAAGCACGAGCGAACCACGATCCGAACGCCTGCCGTGGTTCGCATGAACCCTTGCTCTCTCATCGCGAATGAGAGTGAGAGGGGCCATCAATGAGCGGTTCGCAAGACAAGAAGAGCTAAAAAACAGCACTCAGAGAAAAACATTTCATGTTTTTGACAACAGAAGGCTACGGCAGGCGGCTTAAGTGACTATGAAGGGCTACAGAGCATGGCTGCAACAACTCAGTGAGATGTTCTGGGTCTTCCAATGACTCCCTGGATTTATTATCGGTGGGTCCACCGCCGTAACAAGCAAGAGGTCTGCGGTTTATGACTGCAGGTCATACCCGCATAGCTCCGTTGAGTATGGTAGACTTTTTTATATTATGTTGTTATGTCCTGGGTCAACAGAGGACTCCCTGGTTCCTTGGGGAACATCAACAAACGTGGACACTTTTTTTAAAATCTCAGCCCCCCCCCCCCCTCCCCCTCCCATCGTGGACAATTTCCATTCAAATTAAATCTTTTTTCTATGGAACGTGGTTAATCGCCATAGCCCCCCCCCCTCACCCTATGGTGTCCACGTAGTTTATGGATGGTCCCTTGATAACTTCTGGAGCAACATTTGAAAAGGGCGCATAAGCATTTTGACAGCCAGAACTATTTTGCAAATTCCGAGCCAACAAGTAACTATTTGACAAAACCCGCAGTGTTAAAAGGTAGCTGAGAAGGCCAACTATTGTTTAACTTTTCGAGTTTTGATAAAAAGTTACCTGTTGGCTCGGAATTTGCAAAATAGTTCCAGCTGTCATAATGCTTATCCGCCCTTTTCTCGTGTTGCTCCAGACATTATCGTTAACAAATTTGAACAATTTTGTGGGAGTGAAGAATAAAAACAAATAAGTTTTTCTATCAGTGCCTACATTCTCCGTTGGCGAACCGTTCTCTGAACGCTCTCTTTACTCCGTTCAGAGCGGAGCGGCAAGCGAGCAGAGAAATGATGATCGAAATTTTGGTTCGCGAACCATTCAAACCCGCCGCTCTGAGCGTTCGATATGCGCTCACCCGATAGGTTCGTCGATTGAGTGGTTATGATACGCTCAAAAGCGAACCGTGACACCACTGAGAACGGAAGAACGAACCAAACGAGAGCGAAAGAATGAGCGAAAACGACGCCGTTCGATGACGTCGACAACGGCGCGAGCGACGCAAATCAAGCGCTCCGTTCGTTCTTTCTGTTCATTCGCTCTCGCTCATTCGCTCTCGTTCGGTTCGTTCTTCCACTCGCTCTTTGATTTCACGGTTCTTTGAAAAGAACTGGTTCACAAAATGAACCGCCGCTCATTTCTCATTAGCGGTCGCTCATTCGTTCTTTTGCTTGAGCCGGTTCATAAGAACGGTTCGCTCAATTCAGCCCATCTCTAATTAATACAGGGGAATGTGTGGTGAAAAAAATCAGTCGGATTTTTTATAATATTTATCTTATTTTAGGTCTTAACGAATTAAAGAAATAAAAAAATACAGAAAAAGAGAAAATAAAAAATAATTTTAAAACTTACAAATCCTTCAATTCAAAAATTCTTGAATGAATAAATTCTAGAAACCTAGAAATTCTTTAGTTCTATTTTTTTTAATTCCTAATTTCTTAAAATATTAAATTCTTAGATTCTTAAATTCTAAAATTCTAACATTCTTAAATTCCTAAATTCTTAAATTCTTAAATTCTTAAATTCTTAAATTCTTAAATTCTTAAATTCTTAAATTCTTAAATTCTTAAATTCTTAAATTCTTAAATTCATGAATTCTTAAATTCTTAAATTCTTAAATTCTTAAATTCTTAAATTTTTAAATTCTTAAACTCTTAAATTCATAAAATTCTTCAATTCTTACATTCTTACATTCTTAAATTCTTAAATTCTTAAATTCTTAAATTCTTAAATTCTTAAATTCTTAAATTCTTAAATTCTTAAATTCTTAAATTCTTAAATTCTTAAATTCTTAAATTCTTAAATTCTTAAATTCTTAAATTCTTAAATTCTTAAATTCTTAAATTCTTAAATTGTTAAATTCTTAAATTCTTAAATTCTTAAATTCTTAAATTCTTAAATTCTTAAATTCTTAAATTCTTACATTCTTACATTTTTAAATTCTTAACTTCTTAAATTCTTAGATTCTTAAATTCTTTAATTCTTTAATTCTTTAATTCTTTAATTCTTTAATTCTTAAATTCTTAAATTCTTAAATTCTTAAATTCTTAAATTCTTAAATTCTCAAATTCTTAAATTCTTAAATTCTTAAATTCTTAAATTCTTAAATTCTTAAATTCTTAAATTCTCAAATTCGGAGCGGATCAATCCGAGCGCGTACAGGCCACATCCGGAGCTCAGTCCACTCTCTTTCGGCAGATAACTCTGCATCAACACGAACGATTCTATCTCGTGCCCAAGATAAAACACACGCAGCGTGGCCGTGGCCGAAAACTTTTCCCAATTCGTAGCCCTGACCAATCACCAAACACCAGATTATCGCTCAGGAACGGATCGCACGTTATACCGCTGTGTGCGCGTCCGCAACTCCCGTCGCCGTGTGGGAAATCGACACCCGCGATGCTTTCCTCGTCGCGCGCAGGATCTGCAGATCCGCGGGGTTGATCCGAATTGAGAACTGTAACTGCAGATCGATCGTGATCTTTCCGAAAAAAATTCTCGTCTGTGTCTCAAATTTCGCCTGGTGTGTCTCTTGCTCTTGTTTGATATTGGCTCTTCGGGCGCAGCATTCGTGCTTTGCGGCTTGAGTTTGAAATACATTTCGACGGAATCGGTAGCTTTGAGCGTCTGCGGAACCTGTCTCAGGAACTGCTGCGTGAAAGAATCATACAGATGTAGTACGCCATCAGGTCCGTGTGTTTGCCCCAATTAGACAGATTGTCGAGCAGTTCGGCGACGGCCAACGGGTCTTCCAAAGAGATCCGACACTGGCACATGTTGACGGACACATGTTGTGGAACGCCCAGATACAAGCAACGCAGTACCGTGTTGCGGAAGGGGAGGCTCTGGGTAACATAAAGGTAGGAATTTAAATGAGTTTATTTTTTACTATAAAAATTGAGAATTTTCACCTTCATAATCGAAGACTCCACCACGTCCATCCATATCCGGCCTGTCGGCAATGTCCATCTTCCACGCAACGCTGAATCATCCGATTAACGGTAGCCTTCAGCCGCGAACCGATCGGCTTCGCCTTGGTCGGATTCTCCGCCAGCTGAATCCGCAACTGCGTCGATGATGAATAGGGTTAGTGAAATTTCACGATTTCGCGGACAGCGTGAAATCCGCGAAATTTGGCTTTTTCCGCGAAATCCCGTGAAATTTTATGTTTGTGTGAAACTGTAACGATTTTTCTCAAAATAATTAATCAATCTCAAATAGGGATACTCAAATATGAACTACTGTAGAATTAGGCAAGTGAATACCCTTATTTATATGAATACCCTTGTTTAATTACTAATATAGTGAGATTTTTGACGATTTCGTGGACGGCGTGATATTCGTAAAATTTATCATTTTTTTCAACAAAACAAAATTGTGTAAAAACATAATTAATATTTCATCCATAAAGACTATTTAAGTATTTTTTTTAGTTATCAATTCAAAAGCTTGATCAATTCAATGTTCCCCGTGAAAGTTAAAAAATACTACTTTTTTTTTGTTTTCTGTTCTCATTTTGAATAAATATTTCAATTTCTTTACAAATTATATTTTTTTGCCTATTGATTTTAAATTTAGTTTAAATGTGCATGTCGCAGAAAATTCAAATTATTTTACTCAGTTTTGTTGGAAACTTTTTTGAAAATTAGATGTTTTTTTTGTGTCACATCCAAATTTTTTTTATTGAAGAATAATATATAATGAAGCATAAAAAGAAGTTTCTATGATTTAAACATAAGATTTTCAGAGTTATTTCAACATTTTTCACGCTCCGCGAAATTTGCGTGAAATTTGGTGTTTTGAAATTGAGGTCCCCGTGAAATTCGCAATTTTTGAGCGTGAAAAATCACTAAGCCTAATGATGAACGTCGATGATCGTGTCCAAGGACCACGGGCTTAGCCTCGGGCTTAGCTCTTGTTTTCTTGCAGGATCTAATTTTTCTCTAAATTCTCCTACGTTTTCTGCCAAATCGTGTCCATCTTCTTCTAGACAAACAACTTCAGCGCCCGGACCAGTTCGTCCAGCAAAAAGGGGGACGACGGCCGCGGAAGTGATGTTCTGCATATTAATTGCTGGAGCGAGAACTGAGGAAGATTCTACGGCAAGTTCTGCGGTGGTGTTGGCCGTCGTGGAAGTGGTCCGGTTGGGTTGGACAAACACCTAAAAACTCCGTCGTGAAACTACTTACTTTTCCTGTTATTCTTGAACGACGAAATAGCCTACTTTTCTGTACCAAAAATAACAGAATCGAATAGCAACACTTTTCAAAATAAATGCTGAAAAGTTCTACTTTTCAGCACTGAAATGGGTGCTGAAAAGTTGAACTTTTCAGCACTTGTTTCGAAAAGTAACACTTTTCAACATTGTTTTGATTTAAACGATTTATTGACAAATACATGAAAATTTGACTTAAAATTTCACTCAATGGGTGTTTTTCGGAATTGCAAAAAATGTTGTATGGAACTCGTTGCAAAACTTGTTTTTTTTTCAGCACTCGTCGTATTTATCCAACTCGGTGAACCTCGTTAGATAAATGTATGACTCGTGCTGAAAAAATCCTCTTTTTGCAACTTATTGCATAAACTACTATTTGTTTGTACACGTTCGCACTTCGCCACGAAACTGGGAGGAAAACAAAACAAAACGGTTGACAGTTCGAAACCCACAGCGGAGCGTTACACGCTTAAATGGATTGAATTAACTTTGTTTGAAAAAAAATCGTGGGTTCGGATCGGATTCGGAGCCGACGGAGCCGATCACGCAGTTTCAGACGCGAGAAACCCGCCGGAACCGAAGTGGCACCCCCCTAGTGTCCGGGTCCCTTATGCAACCCGTCGTTAGTTAGATAATTGAAATACCTTTCAATTGAGTTTAAAACATCGAAGATCTGACATCCCTATCAAAAGTTATAAGCACTTAAGTGTTATTTCTAGATTAAATTTTCAAAAGGTCCTATCTGCATAGGAAACCCATGAGGGATAAGTTGTTTTGAAAATTTAATCTAGATTTATACAATTTTTGGAGGCCGGATCTCAGATATTTCAATGAAAATGATGTCCGGGTCCCTTATGCGACCTGTCGTTAGTTAGATAATCGAAAGACCACCTTTCAAATGAGCCTGAAACATTGAGGATCTGATAACCCTATCAAAAGTTATCAGCACTTAAGTGTTATTTATACACTTTTTGGAGGCCGGATTTCTGATATTGTGATAGAAATATTGTCTGAATCTTGAATCTTCCATGCAAACTATCATTGAATAGGTTTTTTATCAGACCTTGCTGATGAGCCAGAAATATTGAAGGTCTGCGAACCCTATCAAAAGAAATGTGTAATAAAGTTTGTTTTGTTAAACATGTTAAGGGGAATGTTGCTATTTTTACTGAATGTATTGACTTTATGAATGTGAGGAAGGCACCAACCACCTAAAGGTGGATTAAGCAACGTTTTTTTAAAAAAAAATTGCCCGAAAATTGAATGATATTTGGAGCCTAACATTTCAAAAGGGCACATAACTTTTGTAAACAATAGTGTATCCCTTTTACTCAAATGACAGTTTACATAAGGTGTGAAAGGGACACACTCTTGTTTAAAAAAGTTATGTGCCCTAATGAAATGGCAAGCACGATTTGTTTAGATTTTCCCTTTGGTTCATTCATTCCGTGCAAAAAACAAAATCCGTCCTTTAAATTTGTGATTATGCTTTTTAAGATTAGGCATTATAAGGCAATTAGGAATTTTAAAAATTATTATGATGAAAACAACATTATTATTACGTGTCCCCCTATCTAATAGGGTCCCACAGCACAAACACTGCTTAGCATGTGCTCCGAATGATAACGTCATCTGGGACGAATCGGGACACATGGGGCGAATTGGGGCAACAGTTTTAGCAATGATGCATCCTAATATTTTGCTTTCTGAAATGGTTTCACGCAGAAAAATAAGGCATATTTGAATCAACAAAACGTTTTGTTGATTTGAAAATCAAGAATTTTGTTGAAACAACGCTAAACGTCAAAGCAACTGCTCAAAACAACAAAAGATTTTTGTGGAATTGGGGGGAGGTGTCCACGTGCTTCCATCCCGCCAGTTCATGTATGTATAGCCTATATTTTGTGAACCACACCGTATGCTGTACTCGACAGATATGGACTGGTTCCCGGCCGGGCTGATGGGTCTCGCAGCTGGCTAGTTGAACGTACCTGTTAGAACATCAAATCATGATGTTTTATCCTTTTGTTTCCTTAGTAACAGGAGAATAGTTAGTTCAGCAAGGGAAGCAACAGTTGATCCGTTCAGCTGTTGAAGCAATTGCTTTCGATTCAAACTAGACTACGGTTGAAAGGAAACAAACACGAGGGTACAAAGGGATAAGCTCCCCCCCGATGGGGCTAAATTGTGGAACGCTCCCAGTGAGTTTTACTGAGCTGCTTTGGACATTTTAGGTAATAGTAGTATGAAAATAGTTAAAGCTCGGTATTAATTCACTGGGAGGTCGTGTGCAAATTTCCGTGCTTGTGGAGTTCTGTTTATGTGTCACTGTTGTGTTAGCTTGTAACATGTTCGACATGACACTAATAACCAGTAGTGATTAGTTATGCGGAAATTTCCAAGTACGGGAACACGACGAAAATTAGACGACCCGAAGAAATAGTGAAAGTGATAGTGAAAGCAAAATAAATAAAGTGTCTATAAAGAATCATGAAGTGAAAATATTATTATAATTATTTATATTTAATATGATATTACACTTTACAGCTGAGTTGAAACTCACTATCAGAATCTAATGTTTTCTTGTTTTCTCTTTTGTTCTTTTCGTTTCAAACTGAATGAGCGAGCATCTGACTTGCTACGCAGCCGCAGGATACAACAGACGATGGAGGGTCAAATAAACACCAACTGTGATCAATACCACACCGACTGACGAGGATTGCTACCAAGCATGGTGTCCACGGCTATATGTCCAACCGAGAGACCTCCAAGGTCGCAGGGAAGTATTAATTAGTATCGCCTTCTTATGTTTGATCCTTTTGTTAATACAAATTCCTTTGCAGATACAAACCACTTAAAAAGTATGCCTCGCGGCCTGTTTGATCTTTTGCTTATTCTATCCGCTTTTTACCCCCGATGCGTCCTGCACGGAGAACCTGGGGTAGCTTATGGTTGACCTGGGGAGCCCGAGGAATTATGCCGTAGGTGGCTCGTATAGTCTTACTCACCTATCCCCGCGGCAAGGTCTTCCGTAGGTCTACACCCGAACATGCGACGTGGGACTGCATGAATCTTCAGCTGCTGCCGGAAGGGTGTATTCCGAAATTACCGAATTACCGAACAAAAGATTTTTGTGAAATTGAGAAAATCAAGGTTTGTTTCAACGCAAAATCGGCGTTGATTATATTCAACAAAAATTTTGTTGAATCAAACCTCGTACAGGCTGATTCTACAAAATATTTTTCTGCGTGTTCGGTTGGACCAGATTCAGAGCAACAAAATGTGTTCATTCATTTCCAAATATGAAGTTTTCAAGTGCTCTAAAACGTGCTGTCCCTATTCAGACTGTAGTCCCGATTCGCCCCAGTTGACGGTACATTGCTCTAACAAACAGGAATGTGATCCTCTCGTTTCTTCATCTCATCTGTAGATTCAGAAATGAGCTGTCCTAGTTAACTCAATCGGAATTCTGAAACGGAATTCAATTCGAATCGTTTACGTATTCCGTTTCAAACGCAACAACCGATTCCGTGTACGTACCGGTTGTTGCGTTTGAAACGGAATACGTAAACGATTCGAATTGAATTCCGTTTCAGAATTCCGATTGAGTTGACTGGGGTTGTTTGAACATTCATGCTCAAACTCAATCCAATTTAACGAATCATCGTTGCAGTTAAGTTTACACAGTTGGCCTGGCCGTTTGGAAAAAAGGATTGTTTGAGGCTGGCCGATTATTGGCTGATGCAGGAAGTGATTTGTTTACCTTTTTTCGGCACACTCAGCAAACGTCAACCCATACCAAATTCGGATTTTTTCGGATTTTTTCCGGGAGAGACCTGAGAAAGCACTGATTTGACGTTTTCTGCAAAGTTTGGTTATATTACTGCTTGCAAAAGACAATGGGTCGTGGACTGTATTTAATTCTAGATTTAGTTGCAGTGCAGCAAGAACGTAGGAGGATGAGACCTGATCCTTAGCCAGTATCTCGTCAGCAAAGTTGTGCGGAATCGACTGAAACTCGCTGTAGAACACAAAGAAAAATAAACAAAATAAAGTTTAGATCTAGAGTTTTTTTTAAACTATTGTCTTCCATATTTTTATAGGTCCTATTCAAAAAAAAAACCTCTAGAGATTAAGTTACAAATTTATATAAAAAGTGCTCCAATAAATCATTCATAAATACAGTCGACTCTCTGGCTGTCGATCTTCTCGATATCAATAATTCTCCATCTATCGATGAATTCTTCAGTCCCTTCAATCTGCATACTTCAATTATCTTCATTTCTCGATATTTTCCCTTGCTTGAAGGATCTCTTCCTCGACGGTCCCTTGGATTCTGTTTGCTTTAAAAATCTCTTCCGGTTGTCAATAATTGCACTTTCTCATGGCTTGCATAGACATTTTTCTTGGCGAAACGCAGCTTTGAAGGGTGTTTGACATTAGTTTGTTTTTGTTTGATGGACGTTGCCATGATTCTCTCCCATAGCTGGGTATCAAGAAAAAAATATTTTCAATCGAGTCTTCATTTTGCATCGTTCTGTAAACTGATGATTCTCTTCCTCGACGGTCCCTTGGATATTGACAAACCAGAGAGTCGACTGTAGGGTTATTTCTGACAAAATCTGAATGAAAAAAGGTGCAGGTGGTTATGTTACACATGACCAGTATGACAAAGAACTTTGCAAGATGATTGTTGAAATTTTCGATTAGAATGTCCGCTCTAAATTTCCCCATGATTCCCTTATAATTAACGTCCTATCGAACTAACGGGACGGAAATTGCAAGTGGAGCTGAAATAGAAATCGAGGTGAAATCAATTGACTTTCCTTCACCACTCGAAAGTTACCAAGATGCGGGAATGTTTTTGCAAGGCTGTTGCAAGCAATCGGCGGCAGTAAAGGAAATTTGAACAGCAGACATTAGAACTGCCCTTTACAGGGCTCTAATTAATTACGAGATAGTTATTCTAAATTTCCAGAAACAGATTTTCGCAGCCGCACAAAAAATGTGCATCGCAGTAATCTATTTATTACTTCCTGCCTAATAAAAAAATTATTTTAACTGCTTAACTTCAGATAATGGCCAAATGCAACTTTTAATGTCCAGTTTAAAAAATCATAAAGTTTGATACCCATATTGCCCCAACCCTTACGGTCCGGCAAATGTCCCCCCATAGGAACATCCGCGGGGCCTCCGGCCACTCCAGATTGTGGCCACTACTGCCGAAATGTCAAATTTCATGTCCAGTATCAAAAACCATAAAGTTTGATACCCATATTGCCCCAACTCTTACGATCCGGCAAATGTCCCCCCATCGGAACATCCGCGGGGCCTCCGGCCACTCCGGATTGTGACCATTACTGCCGAAATGTCAAATTTCATATCCAGTATCAAAAACCATAAAGTTTGATACCCATATTGCCTCAACTCTTACGATCCGGCAAATGTCCCCCCATCGGAACATCCGCGGGGCCTCCGGCCACTCCGGATTGTGACCATTACTGCCGAAATGTCAAATTTCATGTCCAGTATCAAAAACCATAAAGTTTGATACCCATATTGCCCCAACTCTTACGATCCGGCAAATGTCCCCCCATCGGAACATCCGCGGGGCCTCCGGCCACTCCGGATTGTGGCCACTACTGCCGAAATGTCAAACTTCATGTCCAGCATCAAAAACACTAAATTTTAATACCCATATTGCCTCAACTCTTACGATCCGGCAAATGTCCCCCCATCGGAACATCCGCGGGGCCTCCGGCCACTCCGGATTGTGACCATTACTGCCGAAATGTCAAATTTCATGTCCAGTATCAAAAACCATAAAGTTTGATACCCATATTGCCCCAATTCTTACGGTCCGGCAAATGTCCCCCCATCAAACATCCGCGGGGCCTCCGGCCACTCCGGATTGTGGCCACTACTGCCGAAATGTCAAACTTCATGTCCAGTATCAAAAACCATAAAGTTTGATACCCATATTGCCCCAACTCTTACGATCCGGCAAATGTCCCCCCATCGGAACATCCGCGGGGCCTCCGGCCACTCCGGATTGTGACCATTACTGCCGAAATGTCAAATTTCATGTCCAGTATCAAAAACCATAAAGTTTGATACCCATATTGCCCCAACTCTTACGATCCGGCAAATGTCCCCCCATCGGAACATCCGCGGGGCCTCCGGCCACTCCGGATTGTGGCCACTACTGCCGAAATGTCAAACTTCATGTCCAGTATCAAAAACCATAAAGTTTGATACCCATATTGCCTCAACTCTTACGATCCGGCAAATGTCCCCCCATCGGAACATCCGCGGGGCCTCCGGCCACTCCGGATTGTGACCATTACTGCCGAAATGTCAAATTTCATGTCCAGTATCAAAAACCATAAAGTTTGATACCCATATTGCCCCAACTCTTACGATCCGGCAAATGTCCCCCCATCGGAACATCCGCGGGGCCTCCGGCCACTCCGGATTGTGACCATTACTGCCGAAATGTCAAATTTCATGTCCAGTATCAAAAACCATAAAGTTTGATACCCATATTGCCCCAACTCTTACGATCCGGCAAATGTCCCCCCATCGGAACATCCGCGGGGCCTCCGGCCACTCCGGATTGTGGCCACTACTGCCGAAATGTCAAACTTCATGTCCAGCATCAAAAACACTAAATTTTAATACCCATATTGCCTCAACTCTTAGGATCCGGCAAATGTCCCCCCATCGGAACATCCGCGGGGCCTCCGGCCACTCCGGATTGTGACCATTACTGCCGAAATGTCAAATTTCATGTCCAGTATCAAAAACCATAAAGTTTGATACCCATATTGCCCCAACTCTTACGATCCGGCAAATGTCCCCCCATCGGAACATCCGCGGGGCCTCCGGCCACTCCGGATTGTGACCATTACTGCCGAAATGTCAAATTTCATGTCCAGTATCAAAAACCATAAAGTTTGATACCCATATTGCCCCAACTCTTACGGTCCGGCAAATGTCCCCCCATCGGACATCCGCAGGGCCTCCGGCCTCTTCAGAGTGTGGCCACTATTGCCGAAATGTCAAATTTCATGTCCAGTATCAAAAACCATAAAGTTTGATACCCGAAAAAAAAAAACGAAACTATTGGCACTACGCCCCCCGGGGCATGGCCTTCCTCTAACGTGGGATTTCTGCTCCAGCGCCTCTGACGAGACAGGAGAAACCGGGACCGACGTTTTACTTCACCATCCGATAGAAGCTCAGTGGATAAGGCGGGAATCGAACCCGCGTCTCATAGCATCATCGGGATCGGCAGCCGAAGCCGCTACCCCTGCGCCACGAGACCCCCGGATTTTGGCCACTACTGCCGAAATGTCAAATTTCATGTCCAGTATCAAAAACCATAAAGTTTGATACCCATATTGCCTCAACTCTTACGGTCCGGCAAATGTCCCCCCATCGGAACATCCGCGGGGCCTCCGGCCACTCCAGATTGTGGCCACTATTGCCGAAATGTCAAATTTAATATCCAGTACCAAAAACCATAAAGTTTGATACCCATATTGCCCCAATTCTTACGGTCCGGCAAATGTCCCCCCATCGGAACATCCGCGGGGCCTCCGGCCACTCCGGATTGTGGCCACTACTGCCGAAATGTCAAATTTCATGTCCAGTATCAAAAACCATAAAGTTTGATACCCATATTGCCCTAATTCTTACGATCCGGCAAATGTCCCCCCATCGGAACATCCGCGGGGCCTCCGGCCACTCCAGATTGTGGCCACTACTGCCGAAATGTCAAATTTCATGTCCAGTATCAAAAACCATAAAGTTTGATACCCATATTGCTCCAACTCTTATGGTTCCGCAAATGTCCCCTTATCGGAACATCCGCGGGGCCTGCGGCCACTCCAGGTGGTGGCCACTACTGCCAAAATGTCAAATTTCATGTCCAGTATCAAAAACCATAAAGTTTGATACCCATATTGCCCTAATTCTTACGATCCGGCAAATGTCCCCCCATCGGAACATCCGCGGGGCCTCCGGCCACTCCAGATTGTGGCCACTACTGCCAAAATGTCAAATTTCATGTCCAGTATCAAAAACCATAAAGTTTGATACCCATATTGCTCCAACTCTTATGGTTCCGCAAATGTCCCCTTATCGGAACATCCGCGGGGCCTGCGGCCACTCCAGGTGGTGGCCACTACTGCCAAAATGTCAAATTTCATGTCCAGTATCAAAAACCATAAAGTTTGATACCCATATTGCCCCAATTCTTACGGTCCGGCAAATGTCCCCCCATCGGAACATCCGCGGGGCCTCCGGCCACTCCAGATTGTGGCCACTATTGCCGAAATGTCAAATTTTATGTCCAGTATCAAAAACCATAAAGTTTGATACCCATATTGCCTCAACTCTTACGATCCGGCAAATGTCCCCCCATCGGAACATCCGCGGGGCCTCCGGCCACTCCGGATTGTGACCATTACTGCCGAAATGTCAAATTTCATGTCCAGTATCAAAAACACTAAATTTTAATACCCATATTGCCTCAACTCTTACGATCCGGCAAATGTCCCCCCATCGGAACATCCGCGGGGCCTCCGGCCACTCCGGATTGTGACCATTACTGCCGAAATGTCAAATTTCATGTCCAGTATCAAAAACCATAAAGTTTGATACCCATATTGCCCCAATTCTTACGGTCCGGCAAATGTCCCCCCATCGGAACATCCGCGGGGCCTCCGGCCACTCCGGATTGTGGCCACTACTGCCGAAATGTCAAACTTCATGTCCAGTATCAAAAACCATAAAGTTTGATACCCATATTGCCCCAACTCTTACGATCCGGCAAATGTCCCCCCATCGGAACATCCGCGGGGCCTCCGGCCACTCCGGATTGTGACCATTACTGCCGAAATGTCAAATTTCATGTCCAGTATCAAAAACCATAAAGTTTGATACCCATATTGCCCCAACTCTTACGATCCGGCAAATGTCCCCCCATCGGAACATCCGCGGGGCCTCCGGCCACTCCGGATTGTGGCCACTACTGCCGAAATGTCAAACTTCATGTCCAGTATCAAAAACCATAAAGTTTGATACCCATATTGCCTCAACTCTTACGATCCGGCAAATGTCCCCCCATCGGAACATCCGCGGGGCCTCCGGCCACTCCGGATTGTGACCATTACTGCCGAAATGTCAAATTTCATGTCCAGTATCAAAAACCATAAAGTTTGATACCCATATTGCCCCAACTCTTACGATCCGGCAAATGTCCCCCCATCGGAACATCCGCGGGGCCTCCGGCCACTCCGGATTGTGACCATTACTGCCGAAATGTCAAATTTCATGTCCAGTATCAAAAACCATAAAGTTTGATACCCATATTGCCCCAACTCTTACGATCCGGCAAATGTCCCCCCATCGGAACATCCGCGGGGCCTCCGGCCACTCCGGATTGTGGCCACTACTGCCGAAATGTCAAACTTCATGTCCAGCATCAAAAACACTAAATTTTAATACCCATATTGCCTCAACTCTTAGGATCCGGCAAATGTCCCCCCATCGGAACATCCGCGGGGCCTCCGGCCACTCCGGATTGTGACCATTACTGCCGAAATGTCAAATTTCATGTCCAGTATCAAAAACCATAAAGTTTGATACCCATATTGCCCCAACTCTTACGATCCGGCAAATGTCCCCCCATCGGAACATCCGCGGGGCCTCCGGCCACTCCGGATTGTGACCATTACTGCCGAAATGTCAAATTTCATGTCCAGTATCAAAAACCATAAAGTTTGATACCCATATTGCCCCAACTCTTACGGTCCGGCAAATGTCCCCCCATCGGACATCCGCAGGGCCTCCGGCCTCTTCAGAGTGTGGCCACTATTGCCGAAATGTCAAATTTCATGTCCAGTATCAAAAACCATAAAGTTTGATACCCGAAAAAAAAAAACGAAACTATTGGCACTACGCCCCCCGGGGCATGGCCTTCCTCTAACGTGGGATTTCTGCTCCAGCGCCTCTGACGAGACAGGAGAAACCGGGACCGACGTTTTACTTCACCATCCGATAGAAGCTCAGTGGATAAGGCGGGAATCGAACCCGCGTCTCATAGCATCATCGGGATCGGCAGCCGAAGCCGCTACCCCTGCGCCACGAGACCCCCGGATTTTGGCCACTACTGCCGAAATGTCAAATTTCATGTCCAGTATCAAAAACCATAAAGTTTGATACCCATATTGCCTCAACTCTTACGGTCCGGCAAATGTCCCCCCATCGGAACATCCGCGGGGCCTCCGGCCACTCCAGATTGTGGCCACTATTGCCGAAATGTCAAATTTAATATCCAGTACCAAAAACCATAAAGTTTGATACCCATATTGCCCCAATTCTTACGGTCCGGCAAATGTCCCCCCATCGGAACATCCGCGGGGCCTCCGGCCACTCCGGATTGTGGCCACTACTGCCGAAATGTCAAATTTCATGTCCAGTATCAAAAACCATAAAGTTTGATACCCATATTGCCCTAATTCTTACGATCCGGCAAATGTCCCCCCATCGGAACATCCGCGGGGCCTCCGGCCACTCCAGATTGTGGCCACTACTGCCGAAATGTCAAATTTCATGTCCAGTATCAAAAACCATAAAGTTTGATACCCATATTGCTCCAACTCTTATGGTTCCGCAAATGTCCCCTTATCGGAACATCCGCGGGGCCTGCGGCCACTCCAGGTGGTGGCCACTACTGCCAAAATGTCAAATTTCATGTCCAGTATCAAAAACCATAAAGTTTGATACCCATATTGCCCTAATTCTTACGATCCGGCAAATGTCCCCCCATCGGAACATCCGCGGGGCCTCCGGCCACTCCAGATTGTGGCCACTACTGCCAAAATGTCAAATTTCATGTCCAGTATCAAAAACCATAAAGTTTGATACCCATATTGCTCCAACTCTTATGGTTCCGCAAATGTCCCCTTATCGGAACATCCGCGGGGCCTGCGGCCACTCCAGGTGGTGGCCACTACTGCCAAAATGTCAAATTTCATGTCCAGTATCAAAAACCATAAAGTTTGATACCCATATTGCCCCAATTCTTACGGTCCGGCAAATGTCCCCCCATCGGAACATCCGCGGGGCCTCCGGCCACTCCAGATTGTGGCCACTATTGCCGAAATGTCAAATTTTATGTCCAGTATCAAAAACCATAAAGTTTGATACCCATATTGCCCCAATTCTTACGGTCCGGCAAATGTCCCCCCATCGGAACATCCGCGGGGCCTCCGGCCACTCCAGATTGTGGCCACTATTGCCGAAATGTCAAATTTTATGTCCAGTATCAAAAACCATAAAGTTTGATACCCATATTGCCCTAATTCTTACGATCCGGCAAATGTCCCCCCATCGGAACATCCGCGGGGCCTCCGGCCACTCCGGATTGTGGCCACTACTGCCGAAATGTCAAATTTCATGTCCAGTATCAAAAACCATAAAGTTTGATACCCATATTGCCCCAATTCTTACGGTCCGGCAAATGTCCCCCCATCGGAACATCCCCGGGGCCTCCGGCCACTCCAGTTCAGGTGGTGGCCAGTTCCAATGATCGACTCCCGCGACTGGCATGTCTTAGTTGGTCCTTGCCTCCAAGCCATCTGCTCCCGGACCTCCAAGCCGTCTGCTACCGGGCCACCAGGCCATCTGCTTCTGATGTGTTCTCGTCGACGTCCAGCAATAGAATAAATTTTCGGGACCGACCGAGCCGAGTTTTGTTGGCTCGTCGACGATCCGAAAATTATGAGGTGGAGTGGGGGTGATTTTAGATACATCAATCTCACGTCTCTCGATTGACTGATTGGGAAACGTTCGTTCATCCAACCAGCGTGCACCAAAAAGAGGGGAAATTTGCCGAGAGGGGAATTCGTCACGTAACGTTTTCGCTTCGCGAAAATTTTGGATTGACACCACGTATAGAAACCTTAGGACAAAGTTCTTTGTCAAAAATTCAAAATTTAGTTACATGAAATGAGTGTGTAGTTACTTTTTACCGTTACACCCTTACCAAAAATCATGATTTTCTGAGTTCAATATCCCACTTTTCATACGATTTTTTGAGTTCAGGTACTACAACCATAAAAATGGTTATATGGGTTGAACTGAAAAAATCGTATGAAAAGTGAGATATGGAACTGAGAAATTCATGGTTTTTGGTAAGGGTGTAGAATTTTTGCAATGTTTTCAGTCATCTTTTCTGTCAAAACCCGGCTGCCCTGCGCATTTCCAAACAAACATTTCAATAGTGCGAATGACATTGCCACGATCAGTCCATCTCTCTCACTCAAACCATGTTTCACTTCAGGTGTGAGGGAGATGCACTGTTTGTTAACGTTGCTTATGGACCCACACGAAATGTTTGCTGTCAACACCCGTCGAAAACATCGCACAGCACATTTTCTTTCGTATTTCTGTTAAACCATTCTCTTTCATTAGTAACCGTGGTTAGGTAAGCATCGCGTGTGCTTCTGAGTCAGAGGCAGCCCAACTTTCTGCACTACCTCCGGGGGTGTCCGCGGGTAGAAACAACCGTACTCTTTCCTTTTTTTTATTGTTCTACCGTGGGACCCCAAGTGGACCCCCTCACCTTCGTGGTCCCGGGAGGATGTTCAGTTCCGTGGTGAGGCGCGTACTAATCGCAGCGACTTCTGTTTGCAGCAGTTCCACGGCAAATTCCAAGAGTTCGCTTCTGTGTAGACGTTTTACGGCAAGCCTCTCCAACCGCTTGCTTCGAAGACCGGAAGTCCAGTCAGCAGCAGCAGCAGGAAGTTACTCGCAGCTCCGGTTCTACAACCAGCAGGTTCCCGCACCAGACAACCCCGAGGGCAGCGACGACTTCGACATGTAAGTGGAGATTTACCTATTTTTTTGCGTCTTGAAGAAACGTTTTCTGCACGTGGCATTTCGTCATTTTTGGTTTAGTTGCCTATCTCGTTAAAGTATCTTTAAAATGCACATAAAATTGTTGAAAAAAACCCCATATTTAACAAATTTTTCCACTTGAAAAATCAATTTCCTCGGAAAATCGATCGCAAGAGACAAGAAAAAATCTCGCTGAAGAAAAAACGCTTGGTTAGGTTTCAAAATGGCGACCGGCTGTCGGCCTGCTTGCAGCAGCCAGTCAACCTCGTTTTTGTTCAGTCACTTGCGAGAAAACGTGCCGGGCTGCCGACGCGATGACGTCATGAGGAAGTAAATTTCAAACGATTCGCACACAAGCACAAGCCCGCACAAGCTGGGCTGGGGTGGAAGGGAACGCGTGGAAAGTGAAACACGTGCGCGCTGTTGCCAAGGCGACGACGGCCCTTGCAAGTTTGAAGGGTTGTTGTGTGTGTGAGTGAAAAATGTGTTTATGACGACGATCAGCTGCGCTTACTTCGGTCGGGCAACAAGCTGATGGAAGGGATTTTAGTGACGTCACGGAAAACCGTTAGGTGCTTTGAGTGCGAGGAGGTGAGGGATTTTTGCCAAGTAAAAGAGTGATAAGTTTAGATTTTGGTAAAAGAGGCGAGTTTATAGATTTTTACTGTTTTTTTTTTCAAATTGAGGAGAAAATAACAAATTTGATTTCTTTCATCGATATTCGATATGATATTTTTTTTACTGTTAAACAAATTATTTTAATGCGGACTTGATTGATTTGAACGAAATCTAGATAATAAAACATTTTTTTAAAACAATAATTTATAGGACCTTTAAAAAAAATTAAATAAAATGTAGAAAAAACATTTAAAAGTCGTTTAGAAAACGCTAGTTTTGCTGCAATATTAACTGCTTTCGTGGTAGTTGAAGTTAACATCTGTGTTTGAAAAATGCAGAAAATTGTGTTTGTTAGTTCACGTCGGTGTTAGGGAAATATAATGTTTACAGGGTTGTTACGGGAGAGTCGAAAAAAAATCCGCGCCAAATCCGCGCCGACCTTAAACCCGAAACCGCGCGAAATCCGCGCCATATAGAAATATCGCGACCAACATTTAAGAAATTTAATTTTTAATTAAGAAAAATTAAATCAGAAAGTATTTAATAAAAAAAACTCGTTTTATGTTTAAAGGAATGAAAGCAATAAACCCGTTTTAAAAAAAATACCTCAAGAGACGGTCAAGGAAAGGGTCCTGAAAAAAAAAGATTCTTAAGAATTTAAGAATTTAAGAATTTAAGAATTTAAGAATTTAAGAATTTAAGAATTTAAGAATTTAAGAATTTAAGAATTTAAGAATTTAAGAATTTAAGAATTTAAGAATTTAAGAATTTAAGAATTTAAGAATTTAAGAATTTAAGAATTTAAGAATTTAAGAATTTAAGAATTTAAGAATTTAAGAATTTAAGAATTTAAGAATTTAAGAATTTAAGAATTTAAGAATTTAAGAATTTAAGAATTTAAGATTTTAAGAATTTAAGAATTTAAGAATTTAAGAATTTAAGAATTTAAGAATTTAAGAATTTAAGAATTTAAGAATTTAAGAATTTAAGAATTTAAGAATTTAAGAATTTAAGAATTTAAGAATTTAAGAATTTAAGAATTTAAGAATTTAAGAATTTAAGAATTTAAGAATTTAAGAATTTAAGAATTTAAGAATTTAAGAATTTAAGAATTTAAGAATTTAAGAATTTAAGAATTTAAGAATTTAAGAATTTAAGAATTTAAGAATTTAAGAATTTAAGAATTTAAGAATTTAAGAATTTAAGAATTTAAGAATTTAAGAATTTAAGAATTTAAGAATTTAAGAATTTAAGAATTTAAGAATTTAAGAATTTAAGAATTTAAGAATTTAAGAATTTAAGAATTTAAGAATTTAAGAATTTAAGAATTTAAGAATTTAAGAATTTAAGAATTTAAGAATTTAAGAATTTAAGAATTTAAGAATTTAAGAATTTAAGAATTTAAGAATTTAAGAATTTAAGAATTTAAGAATTTAAGAATTTAAGAATTTAAGAATTTAAGAATTTAAGAATTTAAGAATTTAAGAATTTAAGAATTTAAGAATTTAAGAATTTAAGAATTTAAGAATTTAAGAATTTAAGAATTTAAGAATTTAAGAATTTAAGAATTTAAGAATTTAAGAATTTAAGAATTTAAGAATTTAAGAATTTAAGAATTTAAGAATTTAAGAATTTAAGAATTTAAGAATTTAAGAATTTAAGAATTTAAGAATTTAAGAATTTAAGAATTTAAGAATTTAAGAATTTAAGAATTTAAGAATTTAAGAATTTAAGAATTTAAGAATTTAAGAATTTAAGAATTTAAGAATTTAAGAATTTAAGAATTTAAGAATTTAAGAATTTAAGAATTTAAGAATTTAAGAATTTAAGAATTTAAGAATTTAAGAATTTAAGAATTTAAGAATTTAAGAATTTAAGAATTTAAGAATTTAAGAATTTAAGAATTTAAGAATTTAAGAATTTAAGAATTTAAGAATTTAAGAATTTAAGAATTTAAGAATTTAAGAATTTAAGAATTTAAGAATTTAAGAATTTAAGAATTTAAGAATTTAAGAATTTAAGAATTTAAGAATTTAAGAATTTAAGAATTTAAGAATTTAAGAATTTAAGAATTTAAGAATTTAAGAATTTAAGAATTTAAGAATTTAAGAATTTAAGAATTTAAGAATTTAAGAATTTAAGAATTTAAGAATTTAAGAATTTAAGAATTTAAGAATTTAAGAATTTAAGAATTTAAGAATTTAAGAATTTAAGAATTTAAGAATTTAAGAATTTAAGAATTTAAGAATTTAAGAATTTAAGAATTTAAGAATTTAAGAATTTAAGAATTTAAGAATTTAAGAATTTAAGAATTTAAGAATTTAAGAATTTAAGAATTTAAGAATTTAGAATTTAAGAATTTTAGAATTTAAGAATTTAAGAATTTAAGAATTTAAGAATTTAAGAATTTAAGAATTTAAGAATTTAAGAATTTAAGAATTTAAGAATTTAAGAATTTAAGAATTTAAGAATTTAAGAATTTAAGAATTTAAGAATTTAAGAATTTAAGAATTTAAGAATTTAAGAATTTAAGAATTTAAGAATTTAAGAATTTAAGAATTTAAGAATTTAAGAATTTAAGAATTTAAGAATTTAAGAATTTAAGAATTTAAGAATTTAAGAATTTAAGAATTTAAGAATTTAAGAATTTAAGAATTTAAGAATTTAAGAATTTAAGAATTTAAGAATTTAAGAATTTAAGAATTTAAGAATTTAAGAATTTAAGAATTTAAGAATTTAAGAATTTAAGAATTTAAGAATTTAAGAATTTAAGAATTTAAGAATTTAAGAATTTAAGAATTTAAGAATTTAAGAATTTAAGAATTTAAGAATTTAAGAATTTAAGAATTTAAGAATTTAAGAATTTAAGAATTTAAGAATTTAAGAATTTAAGAATTTAAGAATTTAAGAATTTAAGAATTTAAGAATTTAAGAATTTAAGAATTTAAGAATTTAAGAATTTAAGAATTTAAGAATTTAAGAATTTCAGAATTTAAGAATTCAAAAATTATTTGAGATTTGAGAAATATTTTTTTATGTTTTCTATATTGTTTTGAATTTGTTATTTTTGAGTTTTTAAATTTTTACTTTTTAAATTTTGTTCTTATTCAATCTTTAAATTTTTGATTACCCAAAGTTTTTTGTTATTCTGAATTTCAGATTTCTAAAATTTTTAATTTAGAAATTTCAGATTTTTTAAATTACAATTTTAAAAATTTCGAAAAAAGTTTATTGTGTATTTTGATTTTTTTTTGTTAAAAAACTATTAAAATAAAAAAAAGTTTCGAATTTTTGAATATCTGAAGCTGATCTGATCATTTCATTTTCGCCAAGAATGTTTAAATTTAGAAAAAAAAATATTTCTACCGATTAAATTCCATCTAAAATTCGAAAGTTGATGCCAGCTTCTCTTACGTCCAATCAAGCTCATATTTGGCGCCCACCAGAACAAGCACCAATAATCGTTTTTGTTACACATTCCAATGTCTATATCTTCGGGAAAAGTTTGTAATATTTGATGTACAACATTAAAAATTTACTAAATCCAGTATACAATTAAAAATAAATAAGGTTAAAAATCATTACTCAAAACTCAAAAGAAATTAAATATTCAGAGCCGGAGATGTTAAGAAATGACAAGAAACATATAAAAAATAATTTCTACATTATCTTCATCTTCATTTTTCGACGATTCGTACTAAGAAAATACAAACAAACATTTTCTGAAGAAAATTCAATTAATAAAAATATGTAATTCTTACAAATTATCGTAATTCCTGATAATATTTTCTTAATAACTTGAAAGTAATTCTATCTCTCTTTAAAATATTTATCAAAATTGCCATCCGCGCGAAATCCGCGCCTGAGCAAAATTAGCCAGCAAATCCGCGCCAGATCCGCGCTATCCGCGCGAAACGCGCCATCCGCGCGATCCGCGCCGTCCGTAACAACCCTGTGTTTAGGCAAGTTTGATACATTTTACGTCCGTGTAAGGGAAGCGTACGTTTGTCATTGAATTTTAATCCATTTTGTTAAAATTGTTTCAATATTTGCGCTTTAATAACGAATTTCTGATAAAATGTCGAATCGAATGATACATAGATCGTTGCTGGTGTCCGTTTTGTCACAAACCTCTTGGGAAAGATTGAAGAGAAACTGGTCTTGAAGATTTTTTCAACTGGTGAGCTCGTTCCTTTTATAAGATAACTATTCGTTCATTTATTCTGACATATGCTCACATCATTGATTACTCCTACGCCAACCTTTTTCTATATGCGATAGGGTGTTCGTTTAGTCATTCGCAGTAAGTTGTGGATTGCCTGCTTCACTAATGAAGGTTCGGCTGGGGACGGGGAGGCATGCTTATTTATTTCTCGTCGCTCCATACCCTTAGTGCCGTGATCGGAGCAAGGGCGTCTATCCGCAGTGCAAATTTCCTTCGCTTAACCTAATGAGTGCCTTATGCACCTGATGATATTCAATTGCTTTGCGTCTTGTTTTGAGTGCTTGTCACATGTAATTCTCTGAAGTATCGAACCTGCATTTTTTACTGGCTATGCCTAATGTCAAAAAGCATCGTCTTTAGGAACTCGGCATACCCTGTAATATAAACACGGGACATTAGCAAGACTTGCTTCAGTTGGTGGTGTACCGCCGAAGCGGAATGAGCTCTTTAAGCTTTGCTCACATGCGCCTACTAGCGGTGGTTTGTCTTCGCTAGGGGAGGAGACAAGAACTATAAATTAAAGTTTTATATTGGCCATATTTTATTAGGAACTTTTGAGGCATTCAGTGAATTTCAAACGATGAATTTATATGATTTAAGCTTTTTCCAAGCACACTTAAAAACGCACACATTCTGCACAAATCTGGTGATTGGTTTCAAATTTATTCCAGCAGGTGATTGGTATTTCGCTTCTTTTCAATCAATCACACGTTTTTTTTTATCTCCAAATCTCAAAATCTGCTAGCCTTATAAAAAAAAAACCTAGCACATTTCGACCCCGATGGAGACAACATTTCATTAACCCACTTTTATATCCCTTATTTCTTTCCGTCTCTGGTTTGTCTCCCGTGTGCCTCTCTGTCTCTTTTTTTTCTCTCGATTCCCCCCCAAACCAAACGGCGGTAGACTTTCTCAACGACGCTCACAACAACAACAACCAACAGATTCACAACACATCAACAACAGCAAGAACCCTTACAGTAACAATCAGCAACAGAAGATGCAGTTCGACAGGTAACCGATTGTAAATTTGAAGTGGGTTATATTTGTTGTTGTTTTTTCCTTTACCCACCACCCACGCACACACACACACCTTCGGCTTAGCGAACTTGCGTTCAAAGTCGACAACATTGGCAGGCGATTTGATCGCGACGAAAAAAAAAAACAAATCGATTTGTGTGTTTTTCTATTCTATCTTTCTCTATTTTGGGGTACTTTAAATTAGTTGGTGGTGTTTTTTGCAATTTTGAAGCTGAATCAAGCCTCGTGCGTTCGATTCGGTTGGCACAGTTGCTTTCCTTTTTTTGTAGGGGGTGGAATTCTTCGACCTGTCGTTTTTATCTATCTCTCTCTGTTGAAACGTTGAATTTGAGACTCTTCTTCGAGTATTTTGTGTATGGTTTCGGTAAAGCGGTAGAAAAATGATCGGCAGAATGCCAAATGGCAGATATTTTGAACGGCAGAAAATTAAATGAGCGAAAACTAAATAGATACAAGTTCAACTGGCAGAAAATGTAAATAAGCAGAAAATAAAAAAGCTGAAAAATCAAAAGGCAGAAAATTTTAATGGCAGAAAGCAGCTGGAAAATTGATCAGCAGAAAAATTAAGAAGCAGAAAGTTGATCGGCAGAAAAATAGTTGACCAGGCAGAATAATTGATTCTCAGAATAGTTGGCAGAACAATTGATTGATAGAATAATTTATTGGAAGAAGAGTCGAATGGCAGAATAGCCCAATAGCAGAATAATTATATGGCAGAAGAGTTTAACGACAGAATATTCAAATGGCAGAAAACAAATACTTGTCAAACTTCAAAAGTATTTGCTACGGCTTAATCTGCCGTTCTACGCATAATTGTCCTATGTTCAAAAAAGTGCAACTGAGAAAAACGCGATTTTTCGAGCGTTTTTTGTGTTTCTACGCATAATTGTCCCGTGCGTCCCTAATCACCCCATAAGTCCCTAATCATCCCAGTTAGCAGTTTATCACTCTTATTTGTAATCCTCTTGCTATACAAAAGGTAAACGAGACACAAAATACTTGTTGGGACAACTCGACTCTTCTGCCGATTAATTATTCTACTATTAGATTATTCTGCCCACTAACTTTTCTGCCAAATGAAAATATAGTGATCAACTTTTTCTGTATTTTTTTTCTGCCATTAAATTTTCTGCTCATTAATTTACTGCCATTTAACTTTTCTGCCTTTTGATTTTTCGGCTTTTTCATTTACAGCTTTTTGACCCTATCTAACAGTTGACCTTTTCTGCCATTTATAATTCTGCCAATTGACCATGTGATTTTCTACCGATCGGCATTCTGCCAAACATTTTTCTGCCAATCGGCCCAACCACTTTTTATGTTGCCTGTTGAAAAAGGCTTGATGATTTAGGTCTAATTGCTTGTTTTATGTTCTTTCTCACGCAGGGCTCCGCGATTCGAACGTGACGACTACAAGAAGGACTCGTACCGTGGCGTGAAGCGCACGGGCACGGAATTCAAGCGTCCGGCGGGACGCGATGGTGACCGCAATGGAGGCGGTGGTGGATTCCGCAGCGGAGGTGGAGGCGGCGGAGGAGGCCGCTTTGGGGGCGGAGGACGTGACGGAGGCGGTGGCCGCGACAAGTGGTCCATGGACGGCAAGCAGCTGCAGAAGATCAACTGGAGCAAGATGGAGCTGGTACCGTTCAAGAAGGACTTTTACCGCGAACATCCGGCCATCAAGAACCGCTCGTCCCGCGACGTGGACCGGTTCCTGGAAAAACACGACATTACGCTGATTGGGCAGTGCCCGCGACCGATTACGGAGTTTGACGAGATCGAGATGCCGGACTACGTGCTGAGCGAGATCGAGCGCCAGGGCTACCAGAGACCGACGCCGATTCAGGCCCAGGGATGGCCGATTGCGTTGAGTGGGTTGAACATGGTCGGCGTGGCGAAGACCGGATCGGGCAAGACGCTCGGCTACATGCTGCCAGCGATTGTGCACATCAACCACCAGAAACCGGACCCGAACATCCGCGGACCGTTGGTGCTGGTGCTGGCCCCGACCCGTGAGTTGGCCCAGCAGATCCAGCAGGTCGCCACCGAGTTTGGCTCGTCGTCGTACATCCGCAACACGTGCCTGTTCGGCGGCTCCAGCAAGGGACCTCAGGCGTCGGATCTGCGCCGTGGCGTTGAGATCGTCATCGCTACACCCGGTCGGTTGATCGATTTCCTGGAGAGTGGAACCACCACGCTGCAGCGCGTGACCTACCTGGTGCTGGACGAGGCCGACCGCATGTTGGACATGGGTTTCGAGCCCCAGATCCGCAAGATCCTGGAGCAGGTGCGTCCCGATCGTCAGATTCTGATGTGGAGTGCGACCTGGCCGAAGGAGGTGCAGCGGTTGGCCCGCGACTATCTGGGCGAGTACGTGCAGATCAACGTCGGCTCGCTGGAGCTGTCCGCCAACCACAACATCACCCAGTACGTGAAGGTCATCGAGGAGCACGAAAAGAATGAACAGTGAGTATCGGGATAACCGGGATGGCGTTACGAGCATAGAGTCGCTGGTCGGGATGATACAATACCGGTCCCACCAGTGCTTTCAAAACTGCTCGAAAAGCAAACCTCTCTTTGGCACATACAAAACTCAAACGTTTTGGTGCGTTTGCAGTGTTTTCGTGATGAGCGCCAAAGGGACATATCGCTTTTGAGTCAAGCTTCCGCTTCTACGCTGACAATCTTGGAGATCCTCTACTAAACCAAAACATCCCTTTACAGACTCGGTAAACTGCTCGACAACCTGCAGTCGCGCGGCAACCCCGGCAAGATCCTGATCTTTACCACGACGAAGCGCAAGTGCGACCAAATCTCGACTTACCTACGCCGCTTCGGCCAGGACTCGGTCGGCATGCACGGCGACAAGAGCCAGCAGGAGCGCGAGCGCGCCCTGAACCGGTTCCGCACCTCCAACAGCTGCATCCTGGTCGCGACGGACGTGGCCGCGCGTGGACTCGGTAAGTTTTAAGTTTGACGACTCGTAATGGTGTAGAACACGTGTGCAACTTGCGGCCAGCATCAGAGAAAAAAAACATAAACCGGCGACGGCAACCTTCGCGGCTAGAATCCTGCTACCCCTACCCACCCAAAAAATCGAATCCCGCAGCTTGAAATCGCGCCAACCACGAACCAATCACGAGAGATTCACGTACCGTTTTTCCCCTTTTTCTTTTCTCGTTTCTTTTTCTCCACGTTTTCTTTCTGCTTTTCAGAGGCCGGAACTTTTCGCGATGGGGATAGTAAAAAAACAGTCCGAGTGGCGCCGCAGTGGCCGGTGGACGACTCGTCGTTGTTCGCCGCTGCCGCCGCCGTCGCCGCTCGCTTGCCATGCGCTGAGCATGCGGGAATCCGCCCGCACCACTTGTGGGACACTTTGCGCACGCCGGTGATTGCTGTTGGCTAATCAATTCACCGGAACTGACACAAACAGAAACGCGCAAAGTGCCAGTGGTTTCGGAAACCTGCCTTGATTGAACCCGGGCCGTTGGTCCGGGACTCTGTGCTCACACTGCTCTCCACGCCCTCCCAAAATCGTCCGTCCGTCCGTTTTTAAAGTGGGGAGAAGTGGAAATCTCCCCCCAAGGAGAGGGACAACCAGCGTTACGGCTGGTGTGCACGAAATAGTGGAGAGAGAGCAAAACACGGCAAGATGGCAAAATATCCTCATCCAACGAAGAAAAACATTCGGCCTCGCAGAATGAGAGAGGGAGACGCGGGGTTTTGGTTTTGCGGGGAAAACCGGGAGCTTTTGGGAGCCGAAAAGTGCACGACATTGAAAGAAAGGGCACCATCGATCAGCTTGCAGCGAATCGCTTCACCGCTAATAACGCACAGCACATCCAGATGTAAGGAGGAACCAGGATCCAACCGAAGAAGCGATACAATTGTTGGCTGATTGATTGGTGCGCGCACAATTTCTACACGCGTGTGCTTTCGGCGGGGACCTAAATCCGCCTTCCGCGGAATGATGTCTCCGTTCCCTCAAGTTGCTCGCTTGTTGAGTATGTCTGGCGGGTTTCGGATCGGTCGCAATGGTTTGTATAAACTCTCTCAGCACGAACAGTTCGCTTAGGTTTCATTAGTAATTTTTCATCATTCACCCAAATTTCGAAAAAAAAAAAAAAACGAAAGTCGAAAGATCACACAGTTCCACATGGTTAGTTTGCAGAAGAAGCGACATATTACGAGCATAGAGTCGCTGGTTGGGATGATGCAATACCGGTCCCACCAGTGCTTTTAACACTGCTCGAACAGAAAATCGCAACCCTCTGGCACATACAAAACTCAAACGCTTCCAATTAGTGCGTTTGCAGTGTTTTCGTGATGAGCGGCGGAGGAACAACAACAAAAAGCAAAAAATAAGTTGAATAACGTAGTTCATGTTAGTTTAGTTCATCGAGAGGTACTAGGAATTCAATGATGGATTTGGTAAACTCTAAATTTCTTTCAAAATTATATGCATTCTTGGTACTTGAAGTTCGCATCCGTGTTAGGGAAGCGCTTTTTCGGTGGCCAATTTTATGCGTTCTAGTGATAGACTTTCCCCTCGGTGTTAGGAAAACGCTAATTTTGCTGGAAAATTCTCTGCATTTTAATAACATTTTAAAAATTAAATTGTTTTGATTATTGTAAAACTATTTTGTCGATGCTGAAATTCTAACGAAAAATGCTTAATAAATTAAAAATAGAATGGTGCAAAATTGGTTGCCATTTATTGATGAAGTTTGTATGGGAAAAATCGCAAAAATGTATGGGGATTTCCTATAATTTTGTCGAAGGGTGCAAAACGATCCGAGTTAATCCTGATTTTCGGTGATTTTTTAGAAAAAGGTATTTTTTATATACGTCTTATATACTCTCAAAGTATACTATAAGCCGATGTCTTTTCATCGCATTGCTAACATCAGAATCAACTCAGATCTTCTTGCACTCTTGGACAAACTTGTAGGAGATTGAATTTCCTACAAGAATCTCACTTGAACAAAATTGGGCAAGGTCTGCGCCACCTGCTGCAAACATTCTGAAGCGATGTTTTTCCCCATATATTTTCGCGATTTTCCCCATATAAACTTCAACGAATAAAAAAATGTCGGTAGAGTGTGGTAGAATATGTAAATTTCAGAATGTATGATTCAACTGCTTAATTTTACAGAGATTTTGGGATTTAATTTGCTTCAAAGCACATCCTCAACGAGACATATTCACCAGAAGTAGCATCAATAAAGTTGAGATTTTGTTTTTGTTGTCTTGGTTTACAGTAAAAGGAGAGTCAAGTAAATTGAGTTAATTTTATTTAAAGCAGTTTTTAGCATATGTGTCTATTAATTTTTTTAGTGTATTGTGTTTTGAATCACAACCATAAAAAGTAATCTTTTAACTATCCTCACGTTATATTAAACTTTTATTAAAATTTAAAAATAAAACAGCTCTTCTTTGAAAAAGCAATTCCTTTCATTGACTTTTTGAATATCGTTCTTTCACGTTCGTTTTGTAATTTGGTGTATTAATTATAATTAAAATTATTACATGCTACAAAATTCACATTATATCATACATGCTCATTTTGCTTAAAATTTACCAACAATTATATGCATTTCGTAAAGCATTGTTATGAATAATATCTTCAAAATTGAGTTTTAAATTGGTCATGCCAAATGTTTTTTTTCTTTTTTTACAACTGCTTCCAAAATGCTTGTAGAAAATCAAGTAAAATCTATGTTTAAATTCAGTGGAAACAATACATTCAAATTTCACGGCATTTCGCTGTCCCTATTGATGATATTTCTCTAGCCCTATTGATGATGTTTGCACGAATAAGCTTGAGTGCGATATTTTTTGTGAAACATGTAAAACAAGAGGAAAGAATAAAGCGAGGAACGACTGGCTCAATCACAACCTGCAAACGTGAAGCATCGTCTACTTACTCCCCTCCGATCCCGTCTTTTCTAGGATATTTTATGATCATTGTGAGTTTAAATTTAATGCTCGATTTGAGTTTAGTGGTGAGAAAAACTGTGGCGCCACACTTCCGGAAATATTACGACGGACGATGCCAACAGAAGATTTTTTGCAAAGTGTGTTTTGGTCTACCATCCAGAACACCCCCCATCTTACTTACAAATTTCTCTTATAACCATTTGTACACTGTGTGGCTTTAAATCTGCAACTAACGATGGACTACGAAAGCACGTGGTTCTGCATTTTGAGCCGGCACTAGCGGCAGTTTCACATGGTTAGTTTGAAAAAGTAGGGATGTATTACAAGCTTGGAGTCGCTTGTCGGCCCTATCTAAGGCTGGTACAAATATTTTTAAAAGTTTTTGTCACCCCCCCTTCAAAATTGGCCCGAAAAATCAGGGGGCAAAAAAAATATTTTTACAATAAACTTCAAAATTTCAATGAAAATTCAAGTGCAACCAGCTGAAATCAAATTAAAATACATTCTCCTGCGTTTAAAATCATTTTTAGCATGTTTGGGTTTATTAAACAATCTAAAGGTTTTTTGAAAATTTTCGATGCAAAATCTTTTTTTTCGATAAAATTTTTGTTTTTGTCAGATCTTAGATTTTTCGAAAACTAATGATTGCAAAACAACTTAACTAGTGTAAAATGCATTTTAAAACACTTTTTTCATTTAAATGTGAAGACTATGGCTTGTTATTTAATTTTTTATATTTTTTTTATTTTTTTGCCCCCCCCCTTGACCTCGGCCAGGGCCGAGGGACAAAAACTTTTTTAAATATTTGCATCGGCCTAATTTATTATTTAAAAAAAAAGTCAAAGTGCACTTCTCGACTTTTTTTTTGATTAGGTCCTATAAACATATAAAAGACAGTAGGTTATAGGACCTTTTAAAAAAAACTCTGGACTTGTTCCTGAGAAACCTACAGTTCATGCTTTTTTTCATAAAATTATTTTAATTGGGTCCTTTTCGGTGCTGGGACCTGGTTAGGACCGAGTCGGCTTTTGTAATTACATTTGACTTAATAATTACTGAGGATCTTTACAGTTCATACTTTGTTGGACGTTGTTTTAGTACTTGAAGTTCACACCTGTGTTTGGGAAATGCAATTTCAAAGGGACAATGCTTGTGGAAATGAAATTTATAGGTTTCAAATTCTCGTCGTATCAATAGTAAAACTAAAGTATCATTGTTCAAAGTTTAATAGAAAATTGCTTATAAAATTCCGAATCGGATGGTGCAAAAATCGTACTATTCAAGTTTTACTGCAGAGAACTACTCAACTGAAATATCAAATACGGCATCCATTCGCAGTTCATCGTAGCATCTAGGCGAAAGCCCCCTTGGAAGCTATCGATTCTTTTGCGATGCCAGATCAAACCCCTGTGGCATATGCTATGGCACTCGTGCTCGCTATCGTTTGTCATATATGTGTCCCTACACTGTTTTCTCCCTTCAAAAATCAACATGTTGCAATTACGAACTTTCTTCCAGTCTGCACACCAACCATGTGGGATCTGATGTGACCTTCGCCACTCGGTCCATTCTCGTTCAACTCCTCAAAACTCACCCCTTCAAAACAAATTAACTAATCATTCGTCTCATTTCCTCCCCCTCCCTCAAACAGACGTCGACGGAATCAAGGTGGTCATCAACTACGACTACCCGCAGCAGACGGAGGACTATGTGCACCGTATCGGCCGTACCGGGCGGTCCAACGCGACCGGTGAGGCGTACACGTTCTTCACCTCGAACGAGCGCAAAATGGCCAAGGAGCTGGTGTCGATTCTGGAGGAGGCCAAACAGGAAGTGCCCCCAGAGCTGCTCAAGTGGCGTCACATGGGCGGTGGCGGAATCAACCGGTACGGCAGCGGCGGCGGTGGCGGAAACCGCTTCGGAACGTTCAAGGGCGGACGCGGCGGAGACTTTGGCCGAGGAGGCGGCGGCGGCGGCGGCAGTTACGGAGGCGGTGCGAAGCGACCGTTCGGAGGCTCGTCCGGCGGTTCAAGCTACGGAGGCTCATCTTCTTACGGTGGCGGCAGCAGCAGCAGTAGTGGATATCGGAACGGAAGCTCCGGTGGAGGTGGCGGCGGCGGCATGAAGCACATAAAGTTTGACGACTAAATGTGCCGAATGGGTCCGTCTCTTATCTCTACTAGGTTTAGTTTCAATGTCTTATCTCTTACGATTCCTTAGATATTCTATTTAATTTATACCAACCAATCAGCGGAGGAGTATTGTTTTTAGCCTTTTTTACTGCAAGTTTGTGCGATAGAGTGCTTGCTTGCAGAGCAAACCGTTCAGTAGTATTCGTTTTGAATAGTTTTTTTTTTGTTTGTTTTACTACAAAAATCCTCTTAACAAGCACTCCCGTAGGCACTGGCGCCCACCCACACAAACACTACTAGTACACCGTTTAGATGCGTAGGGACAAAAAGGAAAAAAAAGGTTGGAACGTCGTTTTCCCTCCGAGATCGATCGCGAATAGTTTATTTTTAGGAGAGAAGTAGGAAGAACGCTGCACCCATCGCCGGGAAGAAGAAGAAGATAACCCTACTACTTGCTGTGATATCGCATTCAGTCGTGTATCACAATTTGAAAACCCACACAGATGAACACCGGCTCACACACACACTCAGACGCTAAATTTTGAACAAATGATAGAGTTGTTAATTTGAATTTCTGTAGTTTTTCTCCCCCTCACTAATGTTTTAGTTCGAAATGGCAATCATTTACCTACCAAATAACGCTGAATAGAATTTAACACAAACAGAAAAACTAAAAAGAAAACATGTATCTTCAAATAAGAAGCAAGCGGAAAGTAGAGGGTGACATTCCGTAGGAAGTGTGTGAACCGCGCTCTGTTCCTCGATTGATAAACAAAGATGAAAAGAAAACTTACAAAAATAATACAAAGAAATTAATGAATAAAATCAGTATACTTTACAGCCAAACATAACTCAGTAACAACTTTTCAATAGGGCGAAACCCTCAGATGTAAACAAACTGAGTTTTTGTCAGAATCATATAAAGCGAACAAAACTGATCCTAAAACACCCTCCATCATCACAAAATTCCGAAAATACGTAGTTTTACAAGCAAAAAACAAAAGGGCTAATCAACAACATCAATCAAAACAAACCAAATTGAGTTTCCGCCCTTGTGTTTTCATCCAATCACGAGGGGCGAATGTAGTGTTTTCTGCAAGTTCCGACGTATATTTAGAAACACCAAATTTTCGTTATAATTTAGTGAATTTTAACCTGACAATCCTCAAAATGGATCAAAATGTATGTTTCTGATGTCTCTGACCACAATTCCACAACAAACACAGATTTGTATGATCATAAATACATAACTTTTTAATTTCAATTATTGTAGTATCGGATCTGGTCTGGATTCACAATCTAGATATGAAGGTCCATAATTCACCGGTTCTTGGAACATCCGGGGATTCTGGGACTACAGTTGCAGGACAAAAAGTTAGTGTAGGGAGGTTTAGGAGGAATGCCGTACAAAATCATCGCCTCCGTAACCATTGAAGCTATGCAAAGATAGAGAAGGCAGGATGGTGTCGCGGGGTGGCCTAGTCGTCAGGTGCCATGTCTCCCACTTCCGGCGGGGACACCCCAAGGAACGTCACTTCAATATAGACCACATCGTCAAACCAACTTGCTACTTACGGTGTATCCTGGCTCAACGATTCTTGGCCTGAATCGGACTCCGTCTGAAGGCTTTCTAGACCAATTTTTTTATCACTGAGGTTGCAAATATCACTGTATTATCACTGACTGTAACGTTTCACAATGATAAAATAGTTGTTTCACCACTTTTTTCTTTAAAAACCCGAAAAATGAACAAAAAACAAAAGGGCGAATCTGTTGTTTACTTTTGCTTTGCGGCGTAACCTGACGGGCTAAACCGTTGTTTTGGTTGAGTGGGTGGCGAATACGGTGGGGCGAAAATGGAGGCACGCTCTTCAAAAAGGCGTAATTTGTTTTTCTCAATTTTTAATAGCAAAAACACCTTAATTAATTTCAAATTGCTCTCTATGATGAAATTATTGCTATTTTCTATTACGTTTTGACAAAATTGATGGTTTTCATGCTTTTGTGTGGAAATAGGAATTGATCGGAATTGCCAAATTTGGAATGTTGATTTTCCCGAAATGGCAGGATCGTAGGTTTCGCCCTTTTGAAATGTTGTTACTGAACTGTGCTTTTCACTTTGAAAGAAAGAATCTCCGTTGCACTTTGGGATGTTATATGAAGGTTTTTTTTTCATAAAATACTAAAATACATTCACTGCTCCGAAACAAAAACATCAATCCAACCTCATGAATTTGGACCTCCAACAAGGCATGGGGGGGAGTTCTTATGCTGTATAAGTTGACAGACTGGAGCAAGCAGGAATTGTTGAAATTGGAAAATGAAAAAAATACTGTCGTGAGGGTGCAAAAGAAATTGCGATAAATCTATAACTTTGAGAATTGTTAGTTCAAATTTAACAACAAAAAATCCATATTCGTTCGATGTGAGTTTTGCGGTAAGTTCTTCTGGAATGATAAATCTGTGGCGACACACTTCCTGAAGTGCAGTTCGCTGGTAAACCCGTTCAGACGATTGACGATCGAAGGCTGCGTACTTGGTCGTGAAGTCTGTTTGAAAAAGGTATCGTGGGGCCGTGATGTCATCTTTACTTCGGGAAGACAAACGTACAGCGATTATTTATATTTATTATGATCAAATTTTACTATTTTTGAAATAAATACTAAGCCTACGGTGAAACTCTCGAAACATTAACATCTCCAGAAATGGCACACTTGAATCCGCACTCAACACCAACTGACCCATCGCATCAAATGCCTAGGGTTTTGCACAGATTGTAGTACTTTTTGCTCAACCTCGGGTTGTCCAGACACTCGTACAGATCGTTGATCTTCAGGCAGTCGGTTTTGCTGAGGGCTTGCCGCTGGCCCAGTTTGATGCCCGGCATCTTGGTTTCGATGGTGGGTTTACCCTTGCCAACGCTGAAATAGCTTTTTCCGTAGTGCATAATGCTGTTGTAGTCGTACTCGAAGCTGTAGGTAGTGTTTTTCAGCGATTGCTTCTCGAAGTTGGACTTGAAGGCTGCCGGGAAAATGGAGAGAAGACATGATCAAATGATTTTTTTTTCATAAAATTATTTTTATTAGGTCCTTTTCGGTACTGGGACTTGGTTAGGACCGAGTCGGCTTTTGAAATTACATTTTTCTTAAAGCTAAGAGTAATTACAGAGGATCTAGTGTGTAAATGTTAGTGGGAGGGGAGCCGATTACCCGCGGCCTACTCGGGGTTAGTAGGGAAGGGATTGATGTTAAAGACAAGGCGTGGGAAGGGAAGGGGGATTGTGTAGGCACAGAGTAAGACAGAGTTCCCACTGCCTCTTGATTTTTGGTTCAACTTGGTGGTACATCGCAGGTGGTACGAAAAATGAAAAAATGACATTACCTCTGACTGGTCACTCTGGGTTCCTCTGTGGTGTAGGGGTCTTGGTTGGCTCTGCTGACCTTTGTTTTTGTCCTCAGCCGCAACTCATGATCAAATGTTAAAAGTTCTTTTAATATTCTAATGCATACACTAAACCCCCGCTAGTTAGACACTTTTCAGTTAGTACCTTTCTGGTGATGGCTTTTCAAAATACAGTTAAACCTCGCATATGCAACTCATATGGGGGTTTCTTATGCGAAGCACGCATATGCGAGGTACATGGCTTATGGGATTTTGGCTATATGGGAGACATGGGCTATATTTTTATAAAAAATCATCTTAACTTTACAAGTTTATAGTGTTTTGGAATCGTTATGAAGTCAACTATAAAGCTACATCAAATTTACAAGGTTTACGATGTTCTAGGTCATCCGAAACTTCCTCAAGTTAAGGCCTATGTGTTCACCGCCGTACTAGTATGAGGTAGGCGATTTTCGACTTTGAGGTCATGCTCGGGTAGCTTCAGGGTGTCTCGGGGACTATGGATTTGATATGCTGAGAGGTTCTAGGATACTCTAATGTTACTGTTGAGATGTTTTAAGTTGTCTACGGAACTACCGGAAGTTTCGGTCAATGGGTCTACCGCCGTAACAAGGCAGAGGTCAGTGGTTTTTGACCTCAGATCATATCCGGATAACCTCAGGGAGGTTCAGGGACTAGTCTACCGATTTGTGGTGATGTTCTGGGTATCCTGTAGAGTCCCTGGAGTTACGGCCGATCGGTCTACCGCCGTAACAAGGTAGAAGTTGGAGGTTTTTGACCTCAGATATCGAGATAGCCTCAGGGGGTTTAGGGGCTAGTCTACCGATATGCGGTGATGTTCTGGGTCTTCTGTAGAGTCCCGGTAGTTACGGCTGATCGGTCTACCGCCGTAACAATATAGAGGTCGGAGGTTTTTGACCTCAGATCATATCCAGATAGCCTTAGGGGGTTTAGGGGCTAGTCTACCGATATGCGGTGATGCTCTGGGTCTTCTGTAGAGTCCCGGTAGTTACGGCTGATCGGTCTACCGCCGTAACAATATAGAGGTCGGAGGTTTTTGACCTCAGATCGTATCCACATAGCCTTAGGGTGTTTAGAGGCTAGTCTACCGATATGCGGTGATGTTCTGGGTTTTCTGTAGAGTCCCGGGAGTTACGGACGATTGGTCTACCGCCGTAACAAGATAGAGGTCGGTGGTTTTTGACCTCAGATCATAGCCGGATAGCCTCAGGGAGTTTCAGGAACTAGTCTACCGATGTGTGGGGACTTCACAGATTACCCAGAACATCACCACATCGGTAGACTAGCCCCGGACCTCCCTGAGGCTATCCGGATATGATCTGAGTACAAAAACCACTGACCTCTGCCTTGTTACGGCGGTAGACTCATTGACCATAACTCCCGCGACTCTACAGAAGATTCAGAACATTACCACACATCGGTAGACTAGTCCCTGAACCTCCCTGAGGCTATCTGGATGTGATCTGAGGTCAAAAACCTTCGACCTCTATCTTGTTACGGCGATAGACTGATCGGCAGTAACTCCCGGAACTCTACAGATGACCTAGAACATCTTTATACGTAGCCTCCGAACCTCTTTAAAGCTATCCGGATAGAATCTGAGGTCAAAAACCTCCGACCTCTATCTTGTTACGGCGGTAGACCGATCAGCCGTAACTACCGGGGCTCTACAGAAGACCCAAAACATCACCGCATATCGGTAGACTAGCCCCTAAACCCCCTGAGGCTATCTGGATATGATCTGAGGTCAAAAACCTCCGACCTCTATCTTGTTACGGCGGTAGACCGATCAGCCGTAACTACCGGGACTCTACAGAAGACCCAGAACATCACCACACATCGGTAGACTAGTCCTTGAACCTCCCTGAGGCTATCTGGATATGATCTGAGGTCAAAAACCACCGACCTCTGCCTTGTTACGGCGGTAGACCCATTGACCGAAACTCCCGGGACTCTACAGAAGACCCAGAACATTACCACACATCGGTAGACTAGTCCCTGAACCTCCCTGAGGCTATCCGGATATGATCTGAGGTCAAAAACCTCCGACCTCTATCTTGTTACGGAGGTAGACCGATCGGCCGTAACTCCCGGGATTCTACAGGAGACCCAGAACATCACCACACATCGGTAGACTAGTCCCTGAACCCCCCTGAGGCTATCTGGATATGATCTGAGGTCAACAACCACCGACCTCTACCTTGTTACGACGGTAGACCCATTGACCGTAACTTCCGGTAGTTCGTAGACAACTTAAAACATCTCAACAGTAACATTAGAGTATCCTAGAACCTCTCAGCATATCAAATCCATAGTCCCCGAGACACCCTGAAGCTACCCGAGCATGACCTCAAAGTCGAAAATCGCCTACCTCATACTAGTAGTGCGGTGAACACATAGGCCTTAACTTGAGGATGTTTCGGATGACCTAGAACATCGTAAACCATGTAAATTTGGTGTAGCTGTATAGCTGACTTCATAACGATTCCAAAACACTATAAACTTGTAAAGTTAAGATGATTTTTCATAAAAATATAGCCCATGTCTCCCATATAGCCAAAATCCCATAAGCCCTGTACCTCGCATATGCAACTCTTGCGACAAAACCGAATCAGGTGGAATGACTCGTATATGCAAAGTTGCATATGCGAGGCGCTCTTATGCGAGGTTTGACTGTACACAGAAAAAAATATTCCTGTAAATTTACATTATTTATCATGTACCAAAAGGTATCATGATAAATGATGTATATTTACATTAGGTTCATTGGAAATTTACATTAGATTCATTGGAAATTTACATTAGTTTTGAAAATTTACATTAGTTTTGGAATTTACATTACTTTTGGAATTTACATTAGTTCAAATCAACTAATTCTGATAGGCCAATGGGAATGAGAAGCTCGACTTGGATTGCAGTAGGAAAAGGGTGTGGCCTATGTTCTATTTTAAAATGATTGAAGCGGGCAGCAAAAGGAAATTTGGATTTTAAAAAGTTGTTTCACAGGTAGAATACGCTTTCTCGTCGACGGCCAAGTGGAATAACGCTGGACTGGAATCGAACGGACGACGGGTAGGATGTTCGGTGTTACTGCTGCTACCCGCTGCCGACTGAGCCATCTTCGCATTTTATAAACGAGCGGCTAAAGCATCAACTTGTTCAGGTCGAGGCTCAGGCAGTGGCCCAGCGAAGTATGAGAGCGATAGAAAGAGAACCAAATATAACTATTTTTAGTTCGGGTAGTTTTGAAGTCAACGTTTGGCAGAAATACATTGGATATGGGTCATTCCAGCTGAAGCGGAACAGCATTTGAAAATTACACTCTCCGATCCTGCTCAAATTTTACAGGGCTGTTGATACTATCGAAACACGCAAGAATCCCGAATTTCATCCAAATCGGACCACCCCCTTCATTTTTGTACCTCCCCAAAAAATCGACTTTTTGGCGATTTTTGAGCGAAACCCCTTTTTCAAACGGCGATAGCTCAGGAACCACAAATCTTAGAAGGTTGGTCTTAGACTCAATTTTGAAGGAAATTGGACGTAGAATCCATTTCCGAGATCTAAAATTTGAATAATTTATTTTTTCTACCTGTATTGCGTAATTGAAAACTTTAAACGGCCGTATCTCAAAACACCCCATCTATTTTTTTTATTTGACCTCACCATCGTGTTAATCACTTATCGACAGAAGAATCACTTATCGACAGAAAGGAATATGTTTCGTTCCAGAGATATCGAATTTTAAAGTTTTGAGAATTTGAGATTACCTACATTAGCTTCATTCGCCGCATCTGCTAGAAGCACTCATGAGCGCTGTTCAATAACTGCTGCCTGATCATTTATTGGAATAAGATTTCATCCCAAATAAGCATTAGCAAATTGGGCAAAATTAACTGTATAACACTGTAGGCATCTTGCGTTAAATCGCAAATATTTATCCGCTTAAAAAAATTAGATGAATTTCTGTGCTAACCCACAGGATAGAGCAATAACGACACACAGTACAGGGCAGAATTGGATTCCGACGAAGCGAGCAGAAAAATGCAATTGATCTTGTAAGTAACACTGAACAATAAGTACACGATACATTATTGAGTAAAAAATATGAATTAAAATGAATAATATTTGTTGATACGTTGTATTCTCGTGAAGAACGATTACAAGGAGTAGGAAAAGGATTTCTGGAAGGTATAAAACTGAAAAATGTAAGAAAATCACAAAGTTCAGCTAGTTCCAAAAATTTATTAGCGATGATTTAGACACCGTCTGAACAATAATGTTTTTTTTCTTCTATCATTTCGGATTCTTGGAACACAATACGGCTGCTAAATGTACCTTGACCAAAATCATCCATTAATTAAATGGAGCAACAATATAAAAATCGATTTAATATGATCCATCTTTTGAACCATAAAGCAGATTTTGGGGTTTTTGCTGAATGGCACTATTTTGCTACCGCTCATGACAAAGGCCCTAGTCATGGCCTCGGGGGTACTCTAAAACGGTTAGCAACTCGTAAAAAACGGTACATACAAAATAACCCAATAAATATTCCTTGAACAAAAAATGATTGAGAGATTTGCGATTCCTTTCCGTAGGGTCGTAGAATTTTCGCGTCCGCCGTCGGTGTGTTTTTCGTTTTTCTCGCGTGCGTGTGTGCGTGTGAAGGTGCGGCTGGCTTTGGCTGTCCCGATGACAGCTAGCCAGTTTGATTTGACCCTATCAACACCCTATCATACCATTTCAGCTCGATACACATCGAAACTCGTCGTTCGCACCGTTAATCAGTACCTCACTAAACATCAATCATTTAAAACTCGTAAAATCATCTCAAGTTAAAAGTTTCATTGTTTAATCCTTCATTCTTTAATTACAAATGATTTTGGTTCTATCTTTCCACAGCCGGCTGTCTAAGACTAGACCATTTCATTTAAAATTTAACAACCGATAAACGGGAAATGTCTCATCCGCAGCATCCGATTGTTTGCCTTGAGAATAATATATAACATCTTTCAACAAACACTATGATTTTGGGTCGCATCATCATCTTCTATGATGAATCCTGACCAAACACCCTATCCTACTAACAAATTTTCAGGTTCCTGGCGCTTGTGGGGTGTAAGCACAGAGTAAATCAGCTGCCCTAGTAGCAACCTGCGCTAACTAACATTCCCGTCCCTTAAAATCGAGGTCTACAAACTGACATGGCGGGCGCCGTTGGTGGCCAATGACTGTTACCTATTCGCAACTGATCTAGCTTTAGCAATCATGGTGTTTTATCTTTTCAGCGCATTCATACATGCTGTTGATAAGGGAAACACCACTAGATCGTCGAAGCCTATAATCAGTAGTGCTGAAAGGATATTACGGTTCTGTTCAGCAACGGAGGGGCAACCATGGGTGATCTCTCATGCTCATGCTCATGCTCATGCTCAATAAATATTCCTTGAACAAAAAATGATTGATTAAGGTAAGATATTAGCTATTTGAAAATTGCGTGAAATTATAAAAATAAAAAAATAAATTAATCATTTTCCACAACACCAGGTAGTAATTATTGAATAGCGTTCCTGAGTGCTTCTAGTATATGCGGCGAATGAAGCTAATGTAGGTAATCTCAAATTCTCAAAACTTTAAAATTCGATATCTCTGGAACGAAACATATTCCTTTTTGTCGATAAGTGATTCTTATGTAAAATTGGCCGGGGAACACGATGGTGAGGTTAAATAAAAAAAATAAGATGGGGTGTTTTGAGATACGGCCGTTTAAAGTTTTCAATTGCGCAATACAGGTAGAAAAAATAAATTATTCAAAATTTTGATCTCGGAAATGGATTCTACGTCCAATGTCCTTCAAAATTGAGTCTAAGACCAACCTTCTAAGATTTGTGGTTCCTGAGCTAACGCCGTTTGAAAAAAGGGGTTTGGCTCAAAAATCGCCAAAAAGTCGATTTTTTGGGGAGGTACAAAAATGAAGGGGGTGGTCCGATCCGGTCAGAATGGTCCGCCTAAGTAAAATTCATCAAAAACCATAGAAAAAACATACAAATTTATGAATTCAGTGTAGTAGGCTTATGCTTTGGGATGTTCCCTTCAATGTTGTATACTTGGTTGAATAAAATTTTTGGTTTACGACTATTTTTGATGCAATTAAAAAAAAATGCTAGGCGTAATCTAACCTAACGCACTCTCCAGGATCCCTTCGAAAGATTGGCTGCGCTAGGGTCTGATTAGATTATATTAGATTAGAAAAAAAGGGAAAAAATAATCATGATTAAATTTTGTTTGAATGTCAAATTAACAATCAAAATGTAGGAACTTTATAGTGATTTTGAGATAGTGCACCTTTTTCAAGTTATTTTAATTTTTGAGCAAAATTTCGCAAAATGTGAGAAAATTACAAGTTACAAGACATGTTATAAACTTGGTTATAAAAATATCGTTGATATCGATCAGAATAAAAATAACCAAAATATATGCATTCCCGTATATGAACATATTAGGAAGAATTTTGAAAATTCTTCGCTTTTTGTTCACTAAATTGTGAATATCTCGCCGCTTCGTGGACAAAAGTTGAATGCTAAAAAAGGACAAATGTTCTCCTTGAAATTTTCTTTACAATTTGTTGGCTAATTTCACGGAATTGCTTTCAAAATTTTTCAGCTCAAAAATACTTTTTTTTCTCCCTGAACGCCTTACCAAGCCCAACAAACAAACATTTCTGTACAATATTTGTACAAGAATTTGTTCAGGAGACATTAACAAAAATTTGAAGGTTTGGACAATTCTCTACGAAATAGAACTTTTTTTTAATATTAATTTTTGTATTTTTTATCCGGCTGAAACTTTTTTGGTGCCTTTGGTATGCCCAAAGAAGTAATTTTGCATCTTTAGTATGTCCGTATAATTTTCAATACAAATTTGGCAGCTGTCCATACAAAAAATATATATGAAAATTCTAAAATCTGTATCTTTTGAAGGAATTTATTGATCGATTTGGTGTCTTCGGCAAAGTTGAAGGTATGGATAAGGACTGCACTAAAAAAAATGAAACACGGTTTAAAAAAAAAATGGTGATTTTTAATTTAACTTTTTGTCACTAAAACTTGATTTGCAAAACACACTTTTTTCATTTTATTTTATTTTTTTATTTGTTTTAGGGGACATTAAATGCCAACTTTCCAGAAATTTCCATAATGTGCAAAAAATCTTTGACCGAGTTATGATTTTTTTGAATCAATACTGATTTTATTGAAAAAATCGAATATTGGACGCGAAAATTTTTCAACTTCATTTTTCGATGTAAAATCAAATTTGCAATCAAATAGGACTTTAGTGAAATTTTGATAAAGTGCACCTTTTCCAAGTTATAGCCGTTTTCAGGTAACTTTTTTGGAAATAGTAGCAGTTATTCATTTTTTTAAATTAATGCCCATGTTTGCCCACTCTTGAAAAAAATATTTTTGAAAAGCTGAGAAAATTCTCAATATTTTGCATTTTTGAACTTTGTAGATACGACCCTTAGTTGCTGAGATATTGTCATGCAAAGATTAAAAAACAGGAAAATTGACGTAATATTAAAAGTTTGGCCCTTTTGAAATGTTAGTCTTGATTTAAAAAAAAAATTGAAATATTTTTTTCGGAAAGATCAGCAAATTTCACGACTGTTTCATATTTTAACATTGAAAATCGGATCATTAGTTGCCGAGATATCGACATTAGAAAATGGTAGCTTGTTTGGGTGAGACTTAGAAAACATCAATTTTCCTGTTATTAGACCTTTGCATGGCAATGTCTCAGCAACTAAAGGTCGTATCAACAAAGTTCAAAAAAGCAAAATATAGAGAATTTTCTGAGCTTTTCAAAAATATGTTTTGCAAAAGTGGGCAAACATTGGCAATAATTTAAAAAAAAATGAGTAACTGCGACTATTTTCAGAAAAGATACCTGAAAATGGCAATAACTTGAAAACGGTGCACACTATCAAAATTTCACTGAAGTACTTTTTGATTGCAAATTTGATTTTACATCGAAAAATGAAGTTGAAAAATTTTGTGGCAAATGGGCAGTATTCATGATTGCTGAGAGTCGCAGGACTCTCGCCCTTTGCTATTAGTAAGTATCCAGCAAAGCAAAGTGTATAGCATGCATTTGATACTGTCAACTCCCATTCGGCTGTGTTCTCGTCGCTGTCATGTTGTAAACTGGAGCCGAGGGGGGTCCTGTTGTGAATTCTAGTTGGAGGTGGTCCGAAGATCATTGAAGAAGGTAGAATTCGCCATCACCCAAGACACGAAGGCACGAAGGATAGACCATGTCTTGGGGGGTGAAAGGATGATAGGATTTAGTGATAATACCACAATTTTAATATTTGTCTTTCTCTCTTATTTCAGACAAAATGTCTGGTCCGAATCCAAGGTGTTGCAGAAATCTTCCACTATACAGAAGGGGTCTTCCTTCTATCATTTCCTGTATTTTGAAAAAAGGTGGTGCCCCGAATGTGGACATATAGCTTATCACATTTACTCCATACGGTGTGAACGTGACATGCTGTATGTTTGCAATTGGTGCATTGGCTATTTTCAAAACAAGATAGATGTTTACTATTCTTTTAAGATACAATTTAGTAAAATCTAAAATCTATCCATCTATTTATTTTGCTATTGCTATAACTTGTCCCTTACCTCACAAACTTTAACTACTCTATTCTTCAAACTTGGAATCGCAATACATTATTGTAGAAATGTAACTGCTGAAAAAATTGGTAAGAAATTTGGGCATAACTGTTATTAATATGATTAAAGGTACGTTCAATCTGTTTTATTATATATATTAACTATTCTAGTTTGCTTGTCTTGTCCCATATTTCACAACTTCAGTTGTTTTCTTGTAAACTTCTCGTTACAAGTTGGTATTTCTGTCTAGTTGCAAAATAAGGTTTCTTTATTCTTTCTTTCTGTGTTAGTCTGTTCCAATGTTCGATTTTATTTTACATTGTACTTATCCCATTTTTTCTCTCTTTTTCTCTTTCATGTACCTTGCGAGCATACGATGACCGAAAAAGTCATTGTATCAGCCAACACACGTGTATTTTTCACAAAGCCGCGAAACAGAACAAGTATTTTTATAAGTGCGTGAATAACAATCGGTCGTTGAAGCTCAAAAAATGTGAGAACAATATCGCGCCGTGGTTCAGTGATAATAAGGCGAAGAAATTAGACGAAGATTCCGCATGAAGAATATAGCGGAAATTATGTGTTAATTGCACAATGAGTGAAGGTTTGAAGTTGACACTATCAAAAGGGAATGGTAAGATGCAATAGTAATATTGCTAGGTTTGATAGTGTCAAAAGGTAAGATTAAGGAATAAGGATTATATGAAACTATATTGTCATAATTATTGTATTCACTGAAATATCTATCCGCTTTCTACCCCCAATGTGTCCTGCACTGGGGGTGCCTGGGGTAACTTCGAGTTGACCTGGGCCGCCCGAGGAATTATGTCGTAGGTGGTTCGTGTACTTCTCACTCATCTCTCCTCGCGGCAAGGTTTTCCGTAGGTCTACACTCGAACATGCAACATGGGACAGCATGAATCTTCAGCTGAAGCCGGACGAATGTATTCCGAAATTACAGAATTACAGAATTACAGAAAAATGAAGTTGAAAAATTTTCGCGTCCAATATTCGATTTTTTCAAAAAAATCAGTATTGATTCAAAAAAATCATAACTCGGTCAAAGATTTTTTGCACATTCTGGAAATTTCTGAAAAGTTGGTCCCCTAAAACATATAAAAAAAACATAGTGCTTTTTTGCAAATCATGTATTAGTGACAAAAAGTGAAATTAAAAATCACCAAAAATTTTTTTACCGTGTATAATTTTTTTCCAGTGTATGAGTTTAGTCCTTATCCATACCTTCAACTTTGCCGAAGACACCAAATCGATCAATAAATTCCTTTAAAAGCTACAGATTTTAGAATTTTCATATATAATTTTTGTATGGACAGCTGCCAAATTTGTATGGAAAATTATATGGACATAATAATGATGCAAAATGGCTTATTCTTGGGCATACCAAAGGCAGCAAAAAAGTTTCAGCCGGATTAAAAAATACAAAAAAAAATCGAATGACTGAAATCTCAAAAAATTGCTCTAATACAAAAATCGCACCATTTCGATTTCAGTAAAAAAAAAAGCAAGTAAATCTTTCCCAGTTCCTGATGGGAACACCCTTGAAGAGTATCGGGCCCGGCATTTACAAAGCGGATTCAGTGGCAGTTTTTTACTCAACTAATGTTAACATGTTAAGCTTAATGTTAACATTCCATAGGTCGCCCTCCTAAGGTGTCGTTGATAAGGTCCGGTTTGTGACGATACACTACCTTCCCTTTGCTAAAAAATCGAATCCAGAAGGGAAAAGATCACCAGTTGTGTTGGTCCGAGCCGGGATTTGAACCCCGATCTACCGCTTACGAGGCGGAAGCGTTACCACTGGACTACGTGGCTCGGTCAGCGATTTCAGTAGAACTATAAATATGCTTCAGTGTTCGACGATTTTCGTATTTAACAACCAAAAATAGTTGAATGTTTAAGTTTCAGCTTATGTACATGATCGCCTATCGTAGCTTTGTGATGAATTTAGAGATTTAAGTTCTTAAAATAAAGGTGTCAAGTTTTCCCAGTCTCCAATTTTTAAATTGTCTCTTCTTAGTTTTAGTATCACACTTGCTGGGGATGCTCCATCAGGCTTTATTATACCAGTGACTTCAACTTTCAGAGCGACGAACCCAAATTCAACCTTTCACTGCACTCACCCGGAATAATATTGTCCCAGTGAATTTTCACGAACCGATCCCGGTCAGCTCGTGACTGCTCGTGAAAGATACCAAGCGCGTGCATCAGTTCGTGCATGGCCCGTCCCTCGTGGCCCAAACAGTTGACGCTCTGATGGTCCGGTGGCTGCAGCGAAACAATCTGGGTTCCGCCGGTTTTGCCCACGTAGCTCCAGCATCCCTTCGGATATTTGATGGGCCAAATCAGCAAAAAGTCCTTATCGCGTCCATTCCAGGGCACAAAATTAACGCAGGTCATAAAGTTGAGCGTCCGGATGGCCTGCCGGATGGTGACCTGGTCATCGATGTCGTACAGCGGACTGATGGCGTACGGGACGGTTCCGTTTGGCCAGCGACGTTCCGGAAACACGTCCCACTTGAGGCCAACCCGCCAGTACTTGTACATGTCGTTCTCCATGGCCATATCGCCCTGGAACAGTCCCGGCGTCACTTCCGGGTCCTGGTCGGAGTCCAGAAGGTACGACGATTGCTCCTCCACGTCAATGCTGTCCGGAACCGGTGGGTTGAGCACGTCCGGGATCTTCGGGAATATTATCGCCCCACAAACGAGCCTCACTGGCAGCAGCAGGCAGATCGCGGCCACAAAAACGACGGGGTGCCAACGAAATTTGGCTATCATTTTTGAGAAAAGAATTGCGCTTTTACTCGGGATTGAACCTTTGAAGTGCGTGGAGTTGGTTGACAAAATTTTGAACCGAACCGAACCGAAAGCACGCCGCTGACCAACTGAAAGAGAAAGAAATTCCTGTTCCGGCCTGGCACGTCGCTTGCTTCTGGATCCCCACCGAGAGCGCGCATGTTCGTCATCATCGGCGTTTTACCTCTTTTTTTTTGCTTGTTGAGAAATAAGTATTATAATCGAACTTTACCATTTTTGAAGAATTCCAAACTTACGTAGGGGAAATTCTCGTATGTTTGGCAGGTTAACCACTTGCTCCAAACTCCATCCAATTTGCTGATTTTCACTATTTAAACAACTTGTTTTGTAAAACTGTTGATAGAAACTAGCTTGCTCAGCTTATTTATCACTCGATTTCAGTTGAAAACGCTTTTAATGAGCTGTAATTGAAGGCAAATTGAAGGTCAAAGTGCTGATATGCCAACATTAGAGGCACGCTGGAATTAGATGCTGTAGCCCTAATCAGTATTTAATATTTTAAGCATTCTTTGCAAAAAAGCTACAGGTAAAATGAATCAATATCTCTTGGATAATTCTAGGGAAATTAGGGTATTTGTCCCTATTTTGGGCCTACTAAGCAGAGAACACTTTTAATTTGATGTATTCTCAAAGGCTGCTATTGGCAGCCTAGTTTGTTTTACATGAATAAGTTGGGTTTTTAATGCTTAAGCTCGTACATTATCAACATTTTGATAAAAATACCTTATATCGCTGTAAAAGCACGAAAAACTAAAACACTTTTTGCCCCTATTTTGGGGGTATTGCTTCTAGCATACGACCTTCATTGTGCATATTTTCGGCGTACCTTCTGATTGGTTGAAATCTCGAAGCACGTGGCGTACTTTTTTGACGTACGGTTCAGCCCCAGCTCGTACAGTACAGCCGCACAAATTCAGTCGACAAATATGCTAAATCATTGTGATGTTTTAAGCCACAAATAAACATTAGAATGATTGATTTCACTTGCATGACGTGCATAATTAGCTTGGACATGATTTATATCATTCTTTGCGAGTTTTAAACTTAATTAAACAATTGTTGCGTAGCCAAACAACAAGCCCGTAATATGCAAGAAAGACTGTAACTTGTGAAAAGCGCACACACACTGTCACAGTTTGTAGAAGTGTCAAATGGACTGAAAATAGAGCCATTCTCTTCGAGAGACTTTAATCAGTTTTTATATTGATTTAGTGGCAGTATAGTGATTATTTTTGCAACGGGATTGTGCAACCCACCAATAAAAACATATTGTCGGTGGTTGGAGATTCGGTAGACGGCTCTCATTCGTGTGCTGAGCGATGAACGCCTTGACGCTGAGTGCCAAGAAGCGGTAAGCAAAAGTTGCAATTTGCTAAGAAAAATGTGAAGAGTGATATATTTTTTGCATTATTTCTAATTTAAGAGGAAAAAGTGAATAATTCTTGCCCACCAAAATGAAGATAATGACAGCACGAACCATTCTCAAGTGGCAGATCCCTGCCAGATTTGGTGAAATGCTCAATTTCATTGAATTAAGTTTGGTAGACCCAAAATAGGTACTAGGCCCAAAAAAAATGTAACATAAAATCATTGACTGACTGAAATATTTTTTTAAAAGATTTATTTCATTTATTTGGAATTTAAGAACACTTTTTAAAATTTTGTTTTACCATTTTAAATTTTTGTTTTTTTTTCAGATTTGTTTAACATGAGAATACTGATTTTTCGAAAAAAAAAATCTTAAAAAAAACGTCTGTTCCCCCCGTGAAGAAATTACTTAACTCAAATATGAATTTTGAAGCAAAATGAGCATTTCACCCTCAATCTTGAGCCGCGAGTGGAAGTGAAAGTACAAGCCGTGCCAACCCGCTGGGCGCCACCGCCTACTACTCTCGGGCCTCCAAGACCTTCTGTCTCTATTTGTCTTCTTCAGTCCCGAGGGGTGGCCAGCCTGCTGCGATTCCAATCTTTTGGTCGCCCTCTGCTGTACGCAAAATGAGACTCCGCGAGCTGGCACTCGTTTTGCATTGCCAATTAAACTGGTTTTGGGGAGGAAATAGTTTAAAGATAGAGAGAGAGGAAGCCAAATGTCGATTAAAAAATGTAGTCGTAACGATGACGCCCAGTTATGATTTGTGGTGGTCACGAACTTAATCGGCTGGTGAGCAAATTATGTTCAAAGTAACTTTTTAAAAGAACGGATAATATAAGTTTTAGGAGTTTATTAAATAATTTGTTTACGTTGAATAAACATAAAATATGTGTTCAAAAATCATAAGGCGCCATTCAAAAAAAGAAATCACAAAGCTATGCTTCATCAGTATGGGTGTCAAGTGATCCAGCTCAGCCGTGGCTCAATATATGGTAATATATAATCGTTATGACACTCGCTAATTACCTCCGACCTGATGCAAAATTTACACACCTGGCCACTATATTACGGAATAGGTTCACTTTCTTATTTCAAGTTGGCCTGACGGAATTGGCGGAGAGTGTTTGCCTTTTAAAATAGTTAATTTTTGTAAAGGCTTCGGAGGTAAGTGATGGTCATCAAGCTGATAATGTTTGATTTGCTAAATCGATGCCATTACGGAAATTGACGTTTTATAATAGTTTAGCTCAGGCCTGCCCAACCTTTTTGGCTCAATTTTCACATTTTTGATCGTCAAAATTACAATTGTTCATTTTTTCATGGTTTATTTGATGGAATCGGTTCACAGATGACCAGTGAACATAACATTTCCAAAAGTTTGTAAAAACATTTTTACAAGTCGTTTTTATCTACATTTTACGGCAAAAATCAATCCGGCCCGCGGGCCGGACCATTTTTCGCTTAAAACTTATATTAAAGCGATTTGAAAAAATATTTTTTCAAACTTTTGTCAAATTTACGTTCACTGGTCATCTGAGAAATAGACCATGAAAAAATGGGCAATTGTAATTTTGACGATCAAAAATTGTGAAAATTGATCGTTTTTACCCGAGCAAGTTATGGAAAAAAAAATGCAAATTCAAGCGGTATTTTTAAAATAAACTTAAATTCAAATAATCAAAACAGGTTCAAAATTGGCCATGATGTACTGAGTTACGGCAAAATTCTATTGTATTCCAATTACATTGATTTTTTATTATATAAAAAAAATCAATGTAATTCCTGTTTTAGTTTAAAACTTAGGTAAGAATTATTTCTTCTTGTACAGTCATCACATTTTTTTTGCAACGAAACTATTGGCACTACGCCCCCCGGGGCATGGCCTTCCTCTAACGTGGGATTTCTGCTCCAGCGCCTCTGACGAGACAGGAGAAACCGGGACCGACGTTTTACTTCACCATCCGATAGAAGCTCAGTGGATAAGGCGGGAATCGAACCCGCGTCTCATAGCATCATCGGGATCGGCAGCCGAAGCCGCTACCCCTGCGCCATTTTTTTTGCCTTCCCCACTATTTAGAGAACGGCTATCTCGCATTCGCATTCGCATGGAGATGGTGATCTTAGCGGGTTGCAGACTGGATTTCGTCATGTATGTGTGATGATTGTCCAGCTCAGGTTGCATAGAAATTGATTAAAGGGAATTAAAACCAATTCTACCCGAACAAGACAGGCAGCACCATGAAAGCCATCCATTGCCGGCCGCTCCCATCTCCACCATACACCGGGACAGGAATAAGGATTAGGAGCACGGGAAGTGTTGATGCTAAACTTACTTAGAAAAAGGTAGCGAAACCGCAGGCTCTTTTTCCCAACCCTATTGTGGAACTCGATCAAACTGACCGTTTGACCAAATTTGATCGAATTTAAACAACAAGGCTGCGTAAGCATCGCGTGGAGTTGGTAGTTGTACAAGGTAAAGGTCTGGGAGACGCCCTAAGCAAGCGATACGACCGTTGGCATAAGTGAGGTTAAAGGTTGGTTAATTTTATTCTCAAGGCAGACTATCGGAAGCTGCTGTCGAGACTATTCCCGTTTAAAATTAATGAAATTTAGTATTTTTACAGGATTGAAAAAAAATATTCTCAAGGCAAACAATCGGATGCTGCTGTTGAGACATTTTTTATCTAGTTTTTGTTATTTTTGAATATTTTATCCCGACGCGAATCATTTTTTAAGATCCTATATTAGACAGCCGGCTGTGGAAATAATGGACCCGATAGGTAAATTCAATTCTGTTGTCTTAAACATACAAACAATTCTATCGAGCTACTCAACTAGAAACACTTATAGAAAAACGTTATTTTGATTACAAACAAATCACGAAGAAATATCTGAACAGCCCTAAACAATACTTCAGTTAATTTAAATCTAGTCCTGAACTCATCGAAACATATACAACGGCGTTTTTTTTTGTTCTGCTTTTCGATGCATTAATAGTTCAAAGCCAACAACAAATAACACGAGCGCGCGCATCAAAACCAGTTGCGACTGAAATAAAACTCTTTTATCTAAAAACCTGGCAACCACAACACTGCACCAGCGTGCACACCAGCGAAACTCCTATAGAGCTTTATGACGTTTCGCGTACGCACACTAGCGCACCATTTGATTTTGCTGGCCGGACAAAATTTAACCTCACTTTTTTTCGTGTACGTACACGCAATACATACGCACGTAAATAACTCTATTTAGAGAACGGCTATCTCAAACCAAAAGTTCCAATCGAAGCACGAGAACTGTCAAACGGAGGTACCAATCGAGCAAAAGACAGAGGATAAAAGAGCAATTCTCTGAGAATTCGGTCATTCGATTTTTTTGTATTTTTTAATCCGGCTGAAACTTTTTTGGTGCCTTCGGTATGCCCAAAGAAGCCATTTTGCATCATTAGTTTGTCCATATAATTTTCCTTATAAATTTGGCAGCTGTCCATACAAATATGATATATGAAAATTCAAAAACCTGTATCTTTGGAAGGAATTTATTGATCGATTTGGTGTCTTCGGCAAAGTTGTAGGTATGGATATGGACTACAATGAAAAAAAAATTAAACCCGGTAAAATTTTTTTGGTGATTTTTATTTTCACTTTTTGTCACAAAAACTTGATTTGCAAAAATACACTATTTTTTCTGATATGTTTTAGAGGACATCAAATGCCAACTTTTCAGAAATTTCCAGAATGGGCAAGAAATCTTCGACCGAGTTATGATTTTTTGAATCAATAGAGCTTTATGCTGAACGCTTTCATTACGATTGGAAATGAATTCATTCAATGCAAGAAATGCATGTTTACGGGTGATATCGAGGATATGAACGATATGAACAAGCACAACATCGAAGAGTGCGAGATGTAGGGTAGAGTAGTCATCAATGAGACACGGGGAACAATGATAAAATGGCTCTCACAAGTCGTAGTTTCAACCAATCAGGCTCATATTTGGGGGAAAGGTGTGTCTACTGGATACACATCTGCCATATTAGTGGCTTTGGTTATGGACGCTCCCTTGAAAAGTAATTCATAAATGTTTGATTCTGGGGTGTAAAAGTAAATTATGGACAAAAAAAAACTTTTTCGCTCGTAGGCTGCCATTTACACCAAAACTAATATTTCTTAAAATTTCTTTCGACGTTCTAAAGGGATTAAGTTGGGCTACAATGTCCTTTCATTAGATTTGGCCAAAATTTAGAATAAACTCAGAATCCAGGGCTGTCTCATTGTTCCCCACTCATTTCAGCCCATGGGTAACAATGAGACACTTTGATTTTTCTTCAATAAACTATTCAAAATCGATGGAAATCTTTCAAAACATGAATTAAAAGTGATTTTTGGCATATTTATAGAGTTTAAACTTCATTTAACCAAAAATACAAAGTTATTTGGTATTAATATATGGATTTTACAAAATTGAAATACTTTTTAGTGTAACTTTTGTTATTAAAAGTTTCAGATTGGCAAAATTGCTCTAAAATGTTCAAGGCAAGTCACCTGCAATGGAACAATACAAAAACATGATGTTTTGCTAGAAAAATGTTGATTTTCGTAAAGTGTCTCATTGTTCCCCACCTGTCTCATTGTTCCTGCCAAGTGCGTCTACAATGAGACAGTTGAATAACTCTGGCTGTAGATGTCGGATCGATCTCATATTTTTGTCAATGTTAGAACACATTAAAAGAATGATAATGCAACTGAAAGCTCATTAAAACATGCTGATGAAAAAATTAGAAAAATCGTTGATAGTTGAAAACCAAAAGTGTCTCATTGATGACTACCCTACCCTACATCTGCAAGATTTGCGGGGTTCCGTTTGAGAATTTAACATCTTTGAAAATTCATAATAAAAAGAACAAAGATTGCACCTGGGTTATCCTGAACAAAGCTGCCAACTGCCTTCAATGTAGGTGTTGTGGTAAAACCGACTTAATAAATAACTACAGAGCTATGGGAAGCCACGTGTTAATCCACAAAAGGGAACGTCAGGAACGAGACCTTGTAGATTGCGAGCTAACCTACGTTGGAGGAAAATTGCAAAGCATACAACATATATTAAAGATGAGGATGTTACAGCCACGAAGGTGATATCAAAGTTCACAGTACCGATGGAAACGCAAATTAAAAGAATCTTCACGGACATGAGAAATGTCGAGAATACACTTACACCAAAATCTGAAGAGATGGGTTCCGACGAAATCATTTTCATGGAATGTGAGATGGGTATGACACCGCCGGGAGGAGATCCGGCCCAACCGGAGGAACCGCTGGAAACGATTCAAGATCCGCAAGAAGATGGAACGGAGGGAGAAGATCTGGGAGATGGAATGGCGGCGCTGGAAGAAGAACCGGTTGTGAAGCCATCGGGGGGAGATCCGGCCCAACCGGAGGAACCGCAAGAAGATGGAACGGAGGGAGAAGATCTGGGAGATGGAACGGCGGCGCTGGAAGAAGAACCGGTTGTGAAGCCATCGGGAGGAGATCCGGCCCAACCGGAGGAACCGCTGGAGCCGATTAAAGATCCGCCCCAACAGCAAACTTCACTACACGAAGGTGAACTCGTTATGGTTACTGCTCACCGAGTTCAACGACAAGACGAAGTACACCGTCGCGCCGCTCGTCAAGGAGTTCGTCGACCAGCCGGTGGTGGCAGCACCGTCGCTCACAGGACTCCGGTTAAAGATCCGGCCCAACCGCAAGAAGATGGAACGGAGGAAGAAGATCTGGGAGATGGAACGGCAGCGCTGGAAGAAGAACCGGTTGTGAAGCCATCGGGAGGAGATCCGGCCCAACCGGAGGAACCGCTGGAGCCGATTATAAATCCGCCCCAACAGCAAACTTCACTACACGAAGGTGAACTCGTTATGGTTACTGCTCACCGAGTTCAACGACAAGAAGAAGTACACCGTCGCGCCGCTCGTCAAGGAGTTTGTCGACCAGCCGGCGGTGGCAGCACCGTCGCTCACAGGACTCCGGTTAAAGTTCCGGCCCAACCGCAAGAAGATGGAACGGAGGGAGAAGATCTGGGAGATGGAACGGCAGCTCTGGAAGAAGAACCGGTTGTGAAGCCATCGGGAGGAGATCCGGCCCAACCGGAGGAACCGCTAGAACCGATTAAAGATCCGCCCCAACAGCAAACTTCACTACACGAGGGTGAAGATGGGACGGAGGGAGAAGACCTGGGAGATGGAACGACAGCGCTGGAAGAAGTACACCGTCGCGCCGCTCGTCAAGGAGTTCGTCGACCAGGCGCCGGTGGCAGCACCGTCGCTCGCAGGACTCCGGTTAAAGATCCGCCCCAACTGCAAGAACATGGAACGCCGGCGCTGGAAGCTGGAGTGCTGGCGCTAGGAGATGAACTGCTGGAAAAAAAACCCCTCGAAGAAGAACCGTTGGCTCCCGTCCCAAAGGTTCGACGACTCCCCAATGCGGAGTCAGCAGCGATGTTTGAAGTAAAATATGAAAACGATAAAAGAATGTTTCACTGCAAACAATGTACAGCGAAGTACACGACAAAACTTCGTGTGTCGTCCCACTTCAAAGTGAAACACATGGGGATTGTTACTATTTACAAGTGCGAAAAATGTGGCATGAATTTCAAAGGCAGAGATGTATACACGAAGCACGTCAAAACTCACGAGCCACATAGTTTCAAATGTGAAACTTGCAATCAAACATTTGTTCGGGATTCTGAGTTTAAAAGGCATCAACGAACGGATAAATGCCGCCGAAAGAAAGGTCAATAATCTCGCCAGCCGCGCCACCAGCACCTGCGACGCACTATGGGGTTTTTCCATAGAAGCGAGCGGCTGCTGCTTTTTTTGAATGGCGGCTTATGCTATGTTACAGTTTCTGATTTACGTTCAACCCCCCTCCCCTTCCTTTTGATTTAAAATCCACCTCTCTTTGAAGACCCCTCCCCCCTCCCCCTCCAAATAAAATTCGATTTTTTCGGTGTTTTAGAATTTTAGACGGTTTATTTTATGGAACATTGTATGGGTTCTCGTCCACATTTTTTGTTGATCCACATGCTTAATTCACGTTTTCCACGATAAATTATTCTAAATCAAAATCACTATGTAACCGATTGTCGTTAGATTACTCAAAATATGAACTTCTTCTATGGGCTTTTGTATACCTCGTTTTGAAGCTACAGAACAACATGCGTAGTTTTTCCTCTGTGGTTTTTCCCTGAGTTGATCATGTGATGGTTCTGCAATGTTGTAATTCTTACAAATATACTCGAAAGCAGTTCTCACGTTTTCAGAATAGTGCTTCGTTACATAGTACAGGGACACTACGGTATTATAATCCATACTTTCAAAAGAACATAACAACGAACTGATATGAATATTCGAAGAATCGTTTCTATAAAATACTTAGAATATGAATTTCTAATTTTATAAAACGTATCTAAGTACCAACAGTCATGATATCTACTCAATTTCAAAACATGCATAGCAGGTACGTTATTTCCACGGACGAACGGACATGACACCAGCATTTTGATTTTGAAGCAGGTCTATTTCTTCTTATTATTATTACTATTTTCTGCTTGCCATCAGAACGAGATCGCAAATGTCAAAAATAAATTGACAGTTTGCTTTGCTTGCCAGCTCGCTTTTGGCTTGTCAGTTGATAAAACGTTTTCAATCGTAGATTTACGTTTTAAACAAAATGGGACGGAGGTGCGAAGTTTCGACGTGTTCTAACAACGAAACGATACTAAATGGAGCTTCTAGATCCTTTAGTTTCTACGCAGTGGGTGGAGTTTTGCAGCTCAGAATAGCTCTCAAATAATTACCAGGAGCAAGGAAGCCGTCTTTTATTATTCACAACATATGATCAGTTCATTTTTCGAAAGAAGATAGCCGGATCCAGGATTGACCAGATCGAATTGTTGACTGAATAAGCCGTTTTGTGGAAGAGGATTGGACCAGATTTCATGAACTTGCCATTTTCTTTCGATGGGAGACCACTCCTTGAGTTCCGCGCCCTTCTGTCCCATGACGCTCTGTTTGGCCATATCTTGACAATCTTTTTATTTTTTTGATGCTGGGAATCTGGACCGTGTAGAAGTTGCATCAAAATTTGGTTTGGTTTGCTTCCGTCTATGACTGCGGGAAATTTGTTGCATCCTGCTTGATTTGTTTATTTACAATGTCATGATTCGCTCCAGATAGTACAACCACCGTTCACCGCAAAACGAACAGCGCACAGTGCGAAACTATTGATAGCGGATAAAATATAGACATTTTTAAATCACCGCAGCGCTAGTGTTTCATCGCGGTTTTAACTTATTTTTATTCGGCTGAAATTTGAATTTTGCCTCACAAAAATAAGCAAAGTTTGTTCGTGGTGTCATGTCCGTTCGTCCGTGTTATTTCTGCCTCCACAGGTAAAATAATGTGCTTTTAACCAAGCGTATACGCGAAATCATTATTTTTTCGTATGAATCAAAATGTTTAAAATGGCATAACTCAAAAAGTGCACATTTGTGCACTGTGAATTTGGAGACAAGTTAGGACATGGTTCAAATTTCAAGCTGGGAAATTTTCAGATCGCACAAATGCACACAAAAAAGTACTTCATTAACAAAGTTTAAAAAAAACTAAAAGAATAAAAATCCATCTTTTTTTATTTTTAGTATTTTTTTTAGCCTGTAAAAGCATGCTTTGTTAAATGTTATTGAAAAGTTGAACCAATTCCCTTTCTGAATATATATAATGATGCAGGAAAAAATCATAAACAGCTACACAGTACAACTATGAAAAATAATATTTTTTTTTTGTCAAAAAACATGTTTTTTCTTACTATTTTCACCTTTGAAGGCCTGCCATTCAGTGAATTTTGAACTTACAACCTTCAAACTCCGAATATTTCTTAGTTAGAATGTTTATTATCGAAAAAAAAATACCAAAAAAATAATAAGATTGTGTTGGTTTTTTGATTTATGGCCGCCTGGTACCCCATAGTGGATGGGTCGGATGATGGACCCGGACTTAGTTTACATACATTTAAGTGAGATCCGGCTTCCAAAAAGAGTTGCTTTGGAGGATTTGAACGGTGCGCGTCGCGGTCATCACGCAGGATTTTCGTTGTCGTTTCCGTCTTTGTTTTCCCCCCGATTGTGTGTGTATTTCGACCCGGGTGATTTCGCGATTGTTTGACAGTTGCTTTGGAGGATTTGAACGGTGCGCGTCGCGGTCATCACGCAGGATTTTCGTTGTCGTTTCCGTCTTTGTTTTCCCTCCGATTGTGTGTGTATTTCGACCCGGGTGATTTCGCGATTGTTTGACAGTTGCTTTGGCGGATTTGAACGGTGCACGTCGCGGTTATCACGCAGGATTTTCGTTGCCGTTTTCGATTGTGTGGGTTTTTCGGTCCGGGCGGTTTCGCGTTTTCGCATTTTATTTGGTTTTATCTTTCCACAGCCGGCTGTCTAAGAATCATTTATGCTGTAGCCCGCTGGGTAGCGGCCACGTGATCGTCTTCGGATTGTCGCAGGACTGTAACGAGTGGCTTAAGCGCCACCTTTGGAAAAAGGACCACTCGTGCAGGTTAACTTGCCCAGCATGAAACCCAGACCTCAGGGCGGGTAATCAAAAATCGTCCTACCATCAGACAGAGCAATCCGGAGAGATAAAGAGGCGGTAGAGGGTTCGACACACCCGATAACCGATACCAAAAATCATCTGATAGGTCCTCACGAACTTACCAGCAACCTAACTCACACTCACGATCATCATCACCGGCAGAAGGTTCCCAACCAAGACCCCGTAACGTGCTAGAAATCGGAAGGGAGGGACTAGGATTCCCGAGCAGTCCAACTCGGAGTACGACAAGAAGCTAAACTACCACGGTACGGATGTGAGAAAACCCCTACGCCAGGACAACTCAATTCTCGGGAAATCGCTTAAAGAACGAACTACTTCATGTTTAGAGGAAACACGGTACTGTAAAGCATGATTTTATTACAGCGGTACGATCGTAAACTACAGATTAACCTAGGATTAGCATAGTTATAGTTGAGGCCTCTAATATAAATATTCCCGAAACATAGCTAGCTGGATTTTCCCTACGTGTGCGTTTTTCGTTCGTTTCTTGGCTCGGCCGAGCTCTTAGTGGTGCGTGTCTTCGCTAAACCCCAAATTCACATGCGCATGGAGATAGCCTCTTAGGGGGGGGAGTGGTACTCACTACTTGGTTAGGCGGTTTGCAACCTAACCTCTCTCACAGGAACGGGGCCGCACGTGGTGCGACGATCGGATGCTCTGCGACGCTCGACGATGCTCCTGACGCTCAGTGCTGCTCTTCTCTCGACACGGTTGTGCTGCTTCTCTCGAGACGCCTCAGCGTCGTGCCTGCCGGCTTCCGGCGGCAACTCGATATCTATCCGCGTGGCGCGGTGAACTTAGTTCACGCGCTCTCCGATGACGGTCGACGCCAGGTGGGCGTCCTGCTCTCGGCGCTCTCGGCGGGGTTAGCTGGCCGACGCGCAAATGGGTGTAAGTTGGTCACGCGCGTGGTGGATGGCGTGTTCAGGGCGCGATGGTAACGTGCGCAGCCCTCTTCCGGACGGCGTCCTACCGGGGGGGTTTTTCAACCGGGACGATGGAAATTGGCTCCTGCGGGCACGGACGGGGATGCTGGAACACCAGCAGTGCGGGTGCCGACGCACCAGTTCTATCGGGGAGTAAGAGGGCCGCCGAACGACTGGGGTTCTCCTTCTTAACGCACACGGCACACGTTCGCACACTGGCACTACTTGTTCCTATCTTGGACTTGAAAACTGAAAGACGCGAAGCAAAACCAAGAACTCCTATCCGGTCACTTTCACTGTCACGGTTGAAATGACCGAGTCCTTCCGTGTGCCCTCAGACCTAAGGTGAGTGTTTGTACGTTCGGTTACGGGGACTTGTAATCGGCAAGCCGAGTGCAAATCTGTCGCTCGTTACTTCCTACCCTTGACCCCGGGACCGGCTAGTGATGTAGCTACTTGCTCTACCGCCCAATTATATCTGCCTTCTCGCTCAGCTCATGACATAACCACTTAAGGCCCTACCCCTGATCTTGACCTTGCATCGAACAAGGGAAGCTGCATGAGTTGCAATTTCCATGGGAGAGGCTAGGTCACGAAGTCCGCGATTTCTCTCCAGACGATCACGAGCAGAGAGAATCCGCCGGAATCCATCTTGATCTTAATGCTTTGCATGCAAGCTCGCACGCAAGTTTGGATTCATTTCGCTCGAATTCAAAATCAGCCATGTTCGTTTCATTTGTACTAGTGTATTTATAAATAATAATTGTAGAACGCTACAATGCTAAACTCAACACCAAATAACCGGGAATAATCTTATCCGCATCCTCCGACTGTTTGCCTTGAGAATGCATAATACATCACACTATTAAACCAAATTTATTGATTATTGGGTCGCATCATCATCCTCTATGTTGAATCCTGGCCATTACCCTTACCCACTAACAAAATCCCAAGTAGAAGTAGTTTTCCGGCACACGTGGGGGTGTGGATATCGTATAGAACCCACCCTTGGTAGCAACCTGTGCTAACTAACATTCCCGTCCCGATCCCCCGAGATCTACAAACTGACATGGCGGGCGCCGTTGGTGGCCAATGACTGTTACCTATTTGCTTCAGATCTAGTTTTAATGATCTTGATGTTTTATCTTTTCAACGCATTCATACACGGAGAGACCCGAAATTGCTGACCACCAATACCTAAAAGTAACTAAAAAAAGTTAGAATTGCAATTTTTGTTGGTTAAATGACCGAAAAAAAAATTCTAGCTGTCGACTGCTAGAATATTTTTTTCAGAAAATTAACTATTTTTTTTTGTTTTCAGCTGAAATATAGTGGAATAGTCTGTAAAAAAAAGGCTGGATCATATTTTTCAACTATTTTTTTTTACATTTTTTTCGTTGTATCAACTGAAATATTTTTGCACGCAGCAAATTGTTAGTGGTTTATAACAAAACATTTCTTAATTAAACATAATTTATGTTAGTGTCTGTATATATTTTCTTTAATTATATAACGATACAGGCTGGGCCGAATTTCTAGCTATATTTTTAACTAATGTCTTACTTGAATACAGAAAAATATTCGTACATGTAGTCGATAATTAGCTGTTGTTAGCAATATTTTTATTGAATTTGCAGTAAATTTTATAATAATGCCTCAAAAATTAATTTGTTGTACTTGTACTTATTTGTTTTTTTTTGCATGAAGTTATTCAATTACTATTAAAAAGCATAAAAACAAAACTTTTAACTGTTATTATAAAACATGTAAAGTTTGATTAATGTTTAAAAAAATTATAATAAAAAAAGCATTTTGCAAATTTTGTTAAGCATATTTGAAAAAGATGTTTAATTTCTCGTGAATTCCTTAAAAGTAAAAACCGAGCAAAATTTTCCCCAAGTTTTAAGCTTATATTTTTATTATGTTGTGTACAATTAAGTATTGTATTCACTTACCATCACTGTGAAATCATCCGATAAGTCGTCATCATTTACAACGGTCTCAGGTTTAGTTATTTTTCTTGTGGTTGGACACAGAATTTACACCAATGCGAACCTTTTGCTGCAAATAGACATATGAAATTTATTACTGATTTAATAAAAAAAATCTAAATTTTGGCTCTAAACTGATAAAAGGAACGTAAATAAATGTAATTATTAAGAGGAAACAAGAAATATCAATAATGCTACTTACCAAGCTTGCACTAATTTAACAACTACTTTTGGCAAAACACTTTCATTGCATTTGCTTCAATTTGTTCAATGTACTCCGATTCCTGAAAACAATATTTTGAGTTTTACTTACCAGTTTATTGGGCAGTCTTTTTCAACAGCATATTAAAAAAAAAATAATATCTTCTTTTGTATATCTTTTATAAATTTTACTTTTTAGACATTTCCCATCATCGAATTTTTATTTTGATATCATGTGTACGTATTTCCATGTATTTTATGGTTGATGATTCTGAAAAAATAATGGTTCATTAAAATTGTATCCATCTTAAGCACGAAGGTTTTTGATGATTTAGTTTTATTAATTAAAATCACAATAGATAAATTGTTGTGTAAAATTAAACCCATACTTACTTAGATTAACCAACATTTTGTTAAATTTGTCCGGGCAAGTATTGTCGTGCAAGAGTTGGCCCGCCTCTTCCTTCCACTGTCCCCCTCTTTCCTCCAAACATTATCATAAAGTCCCCTCGCATCAGAGGTCCCCATTGCGAATGTCCTCGTCTTGCTCTTCATAGTTTATCACCTGCAAAGAAATCATCAACAAACTTACTCACCAATTGCACCTCCACAGTTGCAGCAGTGTGCACTTCGATTTGCCACTTCAACTTAGCCAAATAGTGTGATTTTCACCTTTCACATCCTCTTACTTCACAATTAACAACATAAACTCAACAAATCGACCGCTCTCGTTCGAATCCTGGCTTCAAATGACAGACGTAAACAAACCCAAGTTCGTCTTTTAAATATTCAACCAATTGTTAATTATATTCAACCAACAAAATTTTTGATTTTCCTAAAACCAAAGCTAACAGTCGAGCACGTTCATTCGAGTTCGGGAAATCTGTTAGCTTTTTGCCTCTAGCATTTTCAACAAACAGGTTATTAAATTAATACTGAATTTTAGTTATTTTAACGGAATATTGGCAGTAACAAGTGCGTTTTTGTTAAAATTTACGAAAGTAAAATCAACAATTTTAATTGTTAAAATTTCTGGGCACAGTCTCTCCGTGTACATGCTGTTGATAAGGGAAACACCATTAGATCGTTCAAGCGTATGGTCGGTTGTATTGATAGGATATTACGGTCCTGTTCAGCAACGGAGAAGGACAACCATGGGTGGTCTCTCATGCTCATGCTCATGCTCATGCTCATACATTTAAGTGAGATCCGGCTTCCAAAAAATACATCAATATCACTTAAGTTTACGTATCTCGAGACAGGGTTGTCAGATCTTCAATGTTTTGGACTCGTTGGAAAGGTCTTTTGATAACCTAACCAACGATGGGTCGGATGGTGGATCCGGACATAGTTTACATACATTTAAGTGAGATCCGGCATCCAAAAAGTACATCAATATCACTTAAGTCGGCATATCTCGAGATAGGGTTGCCAGATCTTCAATGTTTTGGACTCGTTGGAAAGGTCTTTTGATAACCTAACCAACGATGGGTCGGATGGTGGATCCGGACATAGTTTACATACATTTAAGTGAGATCCGGCTTCCAAAAATTACATCAATATCACTTAAGTGGGCATATCTCGAGACAGGGTTGCCAGATCTTCAATGTTTTAGGCTCGTTGGAAAGGTCTTTTGATAACCTAACCAACGATGGATCGGATGGCGGATCCGGACATAGTTTACATACATTTAAGTGAGATCCGGCATCCAAAAAGTACATCAATATCACTTAAGTCGGCATATCTCGAGATAGGGTTGCCAGATCTTCAATGTTTTGGACTCGTTGGAAAGGTCTTTTGATACCCTAACCAACGATGGGTTGGATGGTGGACCCGGACATAGTTTACATACATTTAAGTGAGATCCGGATATATGTGAAAACACAAGTTTATACATAACTTTTGAACTACTTATCGAAACTTCAATCTGTATAAAACTCGATCTATGGGACCCTAAACCAAGTCGAATGCAACAGGTTCGGGTCAAATCGGTTCAGCCAGTGCCGAGAAACATGAGCTAGTTTGTTGGTCACATACATACATACACACACACATACACACAGACATTTGTTCAGTTTTCGATTCTGAGTCGATATGTATACATGAAGGTGGGTCTTCGACGTTTTTATACAAAGTTCATTTTTAGAGCAGGATTATAGCCTTACCTCAGTGAGGAAGGCAAAACTGAAATAAATTCAGAGTTGACAAAACTTTGAATTCACATAGACATGTCGTAAGATCTGTCTTCTTACGGAAATTTCGATACCGTTCAATACCGAGAGCAATTAAGTTATTGAAAAAATCATAAAAGCTGCCGTCATCGAATCGGGACCACAGTCTTAATAGGGACAACAGTTTTTTGATTATTTAAAAGCTTAAATTTAGGAAAACGATGCTCTATTTTTGTTGTTCTGTGTCTGTTCTATCCGAAACTAATTAAAAATATCCAAATATTGTGCATTAAAGTGCTAAACAAGCTGTCCCAGTTCGCCCAGATGACGGTAAGTAATCAAAAGCCCTTCACAATGAATCATTTTGTTTTTGCAACTGAAGTGATGATAATGTTTTTTTTAGAATCCAGCGGTTTTATAAATAAATAAAAATTATGTTCGAGTCCAGCATTCAACTCATCGTTTGATAGATTTTCTAAATAACCTACCAATTAGAGGTGGGCAAAAAACCCGCTAAAAGAGCCGATTCACTAAAAAGAGCGAACGAACCATGGTTCCTTAAAATAGAGCCGCGGTTCTACTTGAAACTCCGTTCTATTGAAAGAGCCGTTCTAAGACGGAAAGATTTTAAAAATTGTGTCTTTTATTAATTTCAAACATATTTTATATTCCACGAAATTGTAGTACGTATTATAATTTTTCTTTATTTCAGGATTGAAAATGTATTTTGAATTATTTCAATGGCTATAAATTATAACCCAAATTTTAAGGGCTGAATCGGCATATCGTTGGAGGTCTATTGCAACATTCTCATCAATATAAGTTTTCATTAAATTACTCCAAAAGTCTCTTTCTAAAAGTAATCTTAACGTTTTTATACAGTTAAGTTTGCTAATACGGTTCAGTTTAGATAAATTGACCTATTTGAATACATGCGTTAAAAAAAGTACATTTACTCATCACAACGAAAGTTGAGGAGTGTCATCGTAATCATACACATTTCCCCAGAATTCATCTCCAGGGAAAAACAACTTTAAAATAAATTAGACCTTTATTATTACCCAACATTGCTTCTCACCCGTACGACAACGTGTACCCCATACTTTCCATAAGCGTCTCCTTGATGGCCGGCTGCAGGGCCTTTTGCATGTAGGTCGTCAACAGTCCGCGGACTCCCTTGGAGAAGAGGTTGTCGATCTCGTTGGAATATGCCTCGTCGAGGGCTTCGTTCGTTTCGACCGTTTGCCATCCGGCACCATTGCCAGCATAGGCACTGTAGGCAAACGGATTCCGCTCGGAGTAGATGGTTCGTGAGGCCGAATCTCCGGCTTCCGCGGTACCACCCGACGGGGACTCGTCGGACATGTCCACCATGGTGCTCATAGAGGGCGATAGGAAGAGGGAATCGCCGTCGGTTAGCTTGAAGATGTCCCGTTCCGTGAGTCCGTCGTCTTCTTCGCCAAAGTTCAGCGATCGCTTGTGCTCCATGTTCCGTTGGTACTCGTTTCCGGTGAACTCGTTCCGGTTGTAGAAGCCATCGTAACCGGTCGTTGTTGGATACTTGGACAGGAAGTGGCGCCGTTTCGAGTTGATCCGGTACTTGATCCCGGTCGGACCTTCACAGCTGTGGGCAAACACCGAAATGAAGCCCGGCTCGGAAAAGTGGGAATCTGTGCGGACATTCGCCGTCCGGCTGCGTTCCCCAAGCCCACTCGGCAGCAGCGGGATCGTCCGAAACTCAATCCCGGCCCGCCTTAGCCTCAAGATCATATCACATCGACCGCCAGTCGGATGCATTATCACCCGGCCACTGATCTGCAGATCCGGAAACTCCAACTTCGTGTCCAGCGTCCGGTTCTGTTCGACAAACTTACACCGATCCACGACCACCCAGCGCAAATTTTGCGGAATTCTTACCCTAAGATTGGCCACCTCAACCTGGGCCGTCGACGTTACGCCCGACGCTGTTGTCGATGGAGTTGGCGGAAAGAAGCCACCGCCACCGGTTCCCCCCATTCCAGGGTGCTGTTGGTGGTACTTGTGACCGTTGAACTTTTGTTTGTACTCGGACACGATCTGCTCGATGTCATCATCATAGCTGTTGTACGGAGATCGGTTGAACAGGGCCTGCCGCTGTGGGCCACTGTCGGAGAAGTCGATCAGGGACTGGAAAAGTGAAAATCATTTAAAAATACAAAGAACCTTTGTGTTAAATTCGTTAAAAAGATATTACCCCTGAACCAGACCTCTGTTGACTTCGTCTCAGGGTGGTATCGAGCGCTGATTCTAGCCGTGAAGCACACTTTTGGCTGTAGCTGTTACGGATTGAGCGGGTTCGTCCTAAAAGATTAAGAAATAATTCCTGTTAGAAATTTGGTTTCTGCAAGTATCGTGCGTCTCCTTTTAATGGTATGAAGATGGAAACGCTTGTTGGTGCAATCGGAACAACATTTTTTTCTCATTACTCTTTCGAAATAAATGACATTTTGTCTTAGATAATTGATCATAATTGGTGGATTTGGTCTTTTCTTTTTTTTTAAAGTGGAAATGTGGAAATGAAATCCCTTACAATAAAGTTTCATGAAAATCGAAGAATGATCTACATTTTGACAAACGACATTTTTAAGTATCGTAAACAGTGGAGACATTGGAAGGACTTTTTTAAAAAAAATTTCCAATATGTTTTAAGATTCAGATATGTTTCCAGATAAAGATTTTGTCAGGGTACGATGGTGAGGTCAAAACATTATTTAAAATATGCTCGCATGGCATGGTATGGCATGAATTGAGATGACTCATGGGAGATTTATACGTAGAAAGTTGTGTTTCACCTTCCTGATTTAGAATATATTCAACTCAAAATATTCTATCGGTGAAAATTGCATTTTGCGGATAACACGTCCCGCCCGTGTGGATCAATCGGACCGCGCACTGGACTTACAATCCAGAGGTTGCTGGTGCAAATCCCGCGGCAGGCACTCTTAAATTCTTTGTGTACTCAAACACTTAGGGGCCCAGGGCGGCGAAGTCCTTGTAGATAAAAAGGAAGACACTAGTGGTTGGTACTAGCAATAGTGGCCGACAGCTATAAAGTCAACTTCGTTTTTTTTTTTTTCAGATAAAACGTGTTTCCACATACAAAGTACCATGGGAGGAGACGCATGGTGGCTCAAGTAAATTTTAATGAATTGTAAATAAGCCTTGTTATAAGTTGCATTTCAAAATGTTTTGTCATTATTTTACCTTTAACTAGCATAAACTTTAAACGAAAGTATTTCTTACTAAAAACAAACAATTTTAATTTAATACCAGGCGTTTCCATTAATATGAAAAAAAAAATTAAAAAAAATCACGGGTCCACTGTGCCAAAACGACAAATTTCACAGGCCTCAGAAAAAAAATCAAAGTGCACTGAAAAACACCTGAAAAATTGACAAAATTGTTATTTTAAACAAGATTAAGTAATTTTTAATCGATGCAAGAAAAAGCCATCATTAACTCATCTACCTTCATAACCTACATCATTTAATAAAGGATAATTTGAAAGTAAAATCCGATTGAGGCAATTACAAATCTAGAGTGCTTTTTCAAAACGTGCTATAAGTTTCCATAGACATAGGACCTTTTAGAAAAATTAAGCGAGAAATGGAACAAAATTCGTTTTCAACTTTTGCAATTTTATTGCAATTACATGAAAAAGGCTAATCCAAACCACTTAAATACTTTTTTGGAAATTTGAGATCTCCCCTCCCTTTGTGAACAATTGTCTATACATAAAAAAATATCTTTTTTTATAGAGCCGGTTTTAGAATGTTCTGGTAAAAAGTCTTACTTACAGGATATCGTTCCTAAATAACAGTTCTTTAACCATTGTTAATATTTAATTGAAATAAAGCTGTGGCTTATAAAGCAAAATGTTTCTATCTAAATTTTAATGAATGCATTTGTTGCGTGTTTTATGTCAGTTGTACAGGAAAGTAAGTGATTTCTTTTGCCATTTAAAACGATTTTGAAGCATGAATTAAACTTGTTTCCATCTGTGTTCTAATATTTTTTCTACTGAAAATTTCTTAAAATTGCAAGATATTTTTTTAATGCTGTGTCAATAACACTTAATACTTCTAACTAAAAAACTTTTTTATCTGGATTTTTAGAAATAAAATTACAAAAGATCCGAAAATGATAATAAAATTGTTACCCCACCATTATACCTCTCGGGATCGCAAACAACCACCTGCTTTAAGACTTTGAAAAAGCGATTTAAGTTTCTTTACATAAATGATTTGTGGAGCTTGCTAAAGCTTTATTTATATCAATAAACTATTTGGAACTGTCTCTTATTCCTTGTAACAAATTTAGAGAAGTTAAGAAAGCAAACAAAAAAGATACAAACAGAAATTACACATCACACACGAAAGCTTTCTCATATCGCCCTTTCGCTGACTTAGTTTCCGTCCTTTTCAATCTTTTTCTAAGACACTAGTCACCTATCCACCTATCAGTTTCATTTCTTTCTTCTTATTTTAGGGTTTAATCGTACCGAAAAATACTGATAAGAGCCCGTAATTCAAACAACATTACTTTCCACCGAGTACCTTTCCTTTCTTAGGCCTCAAACTGACCACCTTTAGATTGCGAATTCTATTTCATTCTAGATTGTATTTCATTTGAGCAACTTATTTTTTACTTATACAATTTTGATTTGCAACACTTGAAACCATTTTATTTAATTTAAATCAGTTCTTCATAGAACTTTGAATTTTGGTAGCACCTACAAATATGACATTGGCAACACTTGAATAAAATAATGTTCTGTTACATATATTCTGAATTCTTATTCATTCAAGACTCACCTACGACATTATCCGACAGCAAAAAGTACAGCAGGAAGATCCAGCACCTAGAGTTCATTTTCTTCACCAAAGTCCACACACGTTGGTCCCTCACATGAGTACTTGTTCCACGCAGAGTTCAAATTCCCTCTTGCCAATATCATCAGTCACCGCAAATAACATCACTCTCTCTTCGCAATCGGTTTGTTCTTGGCATTCACGGGACCCTTTTCAGGGCCAGACCCCCCTTTCTCCCGTCAACGCCACTACAGTCGAACAAAACACAAATGGTAATAAACTGTTGTTTTTCGAAACAACAAACGTTCCGCAGTACTGAGTTATGCAAATATGCTCGCTGCAGGTGCCTTTTAGTTCCTGGAAGTTGGTCGTGGTTGTGCAGCACACCACAAACCGTTGTCACGCAGATGTACTCCCCCACAAAACGAATAACTCGCAACCGAACCAATTCGACCGTACGAACGAAGAAGAACTCCGACCGAATGCTCTGAGCGACCGCAACCGACTGAACCTGGAGGGCTCGTCCAACTTGGGGACTAGACTAAAAGTTGTTGCAATGGTGGCAGCTACAGATCGTAACTTACCGAGAGCCATCATGCCATCGTGCAACATAGGGTACAGAAGAAGCGTATCTTTCTTCTTTAGGGCGCGCGAACTTTTTCGAGAGAGTTCCATGTCGGTTGAACTCTTCTGTCGGTGGCTTGAGGTTATTCCTTGGTTTGATGTGACAAAAGTTGGCTTAGGCTTGGCTTGTAGAATAAAATTTATAACTTTGTTGATTTTTTAAACTTCTATAATTTTGAATGTATAGCCGTGGAGACGCATGGTGACTCAAGTGACTTAACAAAAACATTGCTACCTAAATTTTTGAAAATCTGTACCGTTTGCGAGATAAATCCACCTAAAGATTGGTTTTGGTTCTATCTCATTCCCAAGTAATCGATTTGCTTTAATTAACCATTCCCCCGAAGTAAACCGCTGAAAGAATTTTTTTTTTATAAGATTTTAATTGATATCTTCAAATCCTATAAAAAGGAAGACTAAATCTCTATGAATTTAAAAAAAAATCGTTAAAAATGTCATTTTTTGTGAGCGGTTGACACGTTACACTCTTTGGTTACAAAATATAAGATATATCTGAATTTTATTAGCAGGATACACTCTTTGTTTACAAATTCATTTTGGCCCAATTTCACTGTTTTGTTAGACATTTTTAGATTCGAATTTCAATTTTCAAATCATTAAATATTCAATAGGAAGGATCAATTTTTATGAAAATTGTGGATTTTGTAACGATTTATTATTATTTATTTGTTTAAATAAAATTTGAACATATTTTAAAATTTGGAGATTTAGATGTCAAAAAGAGGGTAAATGTTGTCAATGAGAATTAGTAAAATCATATAGATTAATCCTCCTTTTTTATAAAATTTGAAGATGTGATAAAACCAAAAAGAGGGGTAAATCTTTATGAATTTCACTGTTAAAAAAACTAAACAAGCAAAAAACAACAACAATATACACTTCTAGGGAATGGGCCATTCTGGCGATTGCCATAGGAATTATTATTCTTGGAAATGGCATTATGCGAAACGGAATAGGATAGAACCATTGATTTTTGGGGAAATTTTGCAATGTTTCGATTTTATTAAACGGGTTTCATTGCAAAAAATAACTAATGTGAAATAACTTATGTGAAATGTTCTAGTAAAGAGGTGCCTTTTCGTCCAACCCGCGACAGCTCCTGAAAAAATTTCAGCGACTGGTTCTTGAGACTCCTCATGAATTAGTAAATGTTTATTGAATGCAATGTAACTTACAAACCATGTTGTTGATTTTGTTTGGAATAAACATTTTTAATTTTAAAAAATCTTCAGGTTTTTCTTTTGTTTTTTTTTTCTTCCAAGTGAGGGCAATTGAAAATTAATTTAGAGAGCCGTCAAAATATTAGGAATCAAAAGATTTCAAATCTCAAGCTGTTTTTTTTTTTTAAATAAGTATCGCAAAATACTTTGAACATGATGCTGTAAAATATATGCAAAATTTAAAGAATTCATGATTTTTTCACAAATGTTTATGTCGTTTTTTTATTTTTGTTTTTAAAATCTAAAAAAAAACTCTTTTGATACAAAATGAACAAAGTAATGGTTTTACAATCTATCCATTGAAATAGTTTTTTTATTGATGATTTCCTATATAAGAACTATTTGTTTTGTTCCCTTTTTGGATTTAAATAACAAAGGATTAATCAAATAAAGAATGAGTGACTGCAGCAGAAAAAAAATTGCGCGAGCGTTCAGTTTTGCGCAAATGTGAATTTAATATGGAACAGAATAGAAATTGTTTCTCTGCTTGGACTTTTGTCGTCGTCGTCGTTTTCGTTTGCCATCCGCTGGTCTGCGTTCCAGGAGCGGTCGTAACTGAATGGTTACGATATGTTCGCTTTATAAGCGAATGGTTCTGGGTTCGATACCCATCTGCTCGCAACGAGAAAGTTCTGAACTCATTGAATTTTGGAATTAATGAAAAAACTTCAGCTCACGGGTTCGATCCGATCCCCTGTCCATAGGATTGGCAAGCAAAATGCTTTCACTTTACCGTGGAGCATTAGTAGCTTTAGTAGGACTTAGACTGATATAGTTGAATCCAAGAAACGGACGAGAATAAAGTTGAATGCAAGTTGAATCAGAACATACAAGAATGCATTGCATTGCATGCATGCAGGCGCATTTGAAATGAACCTACATTACCTCGCTATAAATAGCCTGGGCGACTGCTAGAATTCATCCAATAAGAGATGAGAAGAATTGAAAGCATTCCCATTAGAAATGAGAACACACGAAGAATTCGAACAACAATGCCAACGGTCGTTACCACTCGCCTAGGGTGGCTCCTCAGACCATTCACCTTCCCAAAAACCGTCCAACTCCAAGCGAAACTTACTTGAGGATACCGTGGAGATTTTCCCTTAATACTCTTAAAAAAGTGGAGCATCAACACTTCCCGTCTTCCAATTCCCTTTCCTTGTCCCTGGTGCGCGGTGGAGATGGGAGCGGCCGGCAATGGACGGCTGCCATGGTGGTGAGAATCTGGTTCAGAATTGGTTCTATTCCTAGGCAACTTGGGCTTAGACAATCATCACATCACATGGCGAAAATCCAGTCTGCAATCCGCTAAAATCACCGTCTCCTAGCGAAGCGAAGCGAAGCCATCCGCTGGTCTGCGTTCCTGGCATGTTTATTATAATTTTCAACTAAAATAGCAGGTTTGATTTGAGATATATTTAGCATATAAATTCTTATATTATGTCAAAATAAAAAAATGCACTGAAAAAAATAATTTAAAGAAAAGACAGCTTAGGCTCATTAAAAAAATACAGCAAATGTCAGCAAACGTTGGATTTAAAGAAAAGACAGCTTAGGCTCATTAAAAAAATACAGCAAATGTCAGCAAACGTTGGATAACGGGGGCTTCGGGTTCTTCGTCAAAAATTCAATTTCAATATCCCCATATAAAAAAAAAAAAAAAAAAATTTAGACCGAGCCACGTAGCCCAGTGGTAACGCTTCCGCCTCGTAAGCGGTAGATCGGGGTTCAAATCCCGGCTCGGACCAACACAACTGGTGATCGTTTCTCTTCTGGATTCGATTGCTTAGTAAAGGGAAGGTAGTGTATCGTCACAAACTGGACCTTATCACGACACCTTAGGGAGGCGACCTATGGAATGTTAACATTAACCTTAACATGTTAACATTAAGTTGAGAATGAAACTGCCACTGAATCCGCTTTGTAAATGCCGGCCCCGATACTCTTCAAGGGTGTTCCCCTCAGGAACTGGGAAAGATTTACTTTACATATAAAAATTTACTCAATAATAACAGATGACGATTCATGGATAATTCATAGAAATTTTTATTCTCTCTCACACGCTCTGATAATTTTTTTTCCATAGCTTATTTTTATTAGGTCCTTTTAGGTGCTGCGACCAGGTTAGGATCGAGGATCAAAAGTACAAAAAATAATTAATAATAAAATAAATAAAACCGTTACTGAATTAGATGATGATTTTCTCGTGCCATGTGTCAGCAAGTGTGCAATCACGTCAATCTGTTCCTCGGGTGTCTTGCACTGCCTCAAGCGAACTCTGTATTCTCGGTAAATGGCCCACAGCTCCGACTCGCTGTACAGCATCCGTTCACCTTGTTGCTCCTCCGGGGTTGCACCGGCGCCGGCGCCATTCTCGACTTCTTCCTGCGGGACGAGGATGTTTATCTTCCGGCTCGACGGACGGGACCGCTCCACACAGAAAAAAATATGTAAATTTACACAGCACGTAATTGCTGTTTCTTATGTAAACTCACTCAATGTAATGTTGAAATATGATGTAATGAGCATAAAGTAATGGAAATTACTCCGATGTAAATCTAAATCTAATGTAAATCATGAATCTAATGGAAACGTTGAGCATGGAAACTCAAATCTGATAAATTTCTACCCGCGTTCGGCTTCCTGTAAATTCCTATTTAATGTAAATCATATATCCAATGTATTTGTGCCAAACGTTGACTTCAAAACTACCCGGACTAAAAATAGTTATATTTGGTTCTCTTTCTATCGCTCTCACATTTCGCTGGCCCACTGCCTGCGCCTCGACTTGAACAAGTTGATGCTTTTGCCGCTCGTTTATAAAATGCGAAGATGGCTCAGTCGGCAGCGGGTAGCAGCAGTAACACCGAACATCCTACCCGTCGTCTGTTCGATACCAGTCCAGCGTTATTCTACTTGGCCGTCGGCGAGAAAGCGTCCCCTACCTGTGAAACAACTTTTTAAAATCAGAATTTCCTTTTGCTGCCCGCTTCAATCATTTTAAAATAGAACATAGGCCACACCTTTTTCCTACTGCAATCCAAGTCGAGCTTCTCATTCCCATTGGCCAATCAGAATTAGTTGATTTGAACTAATGTAAATTCCAAAACTAATGTAAATTTTCAAAACTAATGTAAATTTCCAATGAATCTAATGTAAATTTCCAATGAATTTAATGTAAATATACATAATTTATCATGAAACCTTTTGGTACATGATAAATAATGTAAATTTATAGGAATATTTTTTTCTGTGCAGGTAGCGGAGGAAAATCCGCCACGGTGAACGCGGCTCCTGCCGGACACTGTTTGTCCTTCTTCCATGCAGGCGGCTTCGGCATGGACGCCTGCTGCCTCGACTGGATGAACTGCGCACGTTTGGGACAGCTGCGGTCCAGCCAGACCCTCGTGGGATCCAGAGCAGTTCTTGGCTTGCGTTTCTTCCGCTTTGCACTTTTCTGTGTTGTGGGGACCCCCACAGCTGCTGCACCTGGGCTTGAGATGGCAGTTACTGGTTCCGTGACCGAACTGCAAGCAGTTCTTGCACTGGGTCACGTGCGGTGCTTTGTTCCGGTAGGCCACCCACCGGACGACGACTGGTCCCACTTTCTTCACCTTCATACTCAACTCCTTGATACTGGTGTGCCCCTTGAGCAAGAGCACGATGCAAGGCGTCTCATCGATGGCGGGAAGCTGCTGAGCAATTCTGTACCAAAACCGGAAATGGATTTTATTTGTATTTTTTAATTTGGCTCAAACTTTGTGGGGGCCTTCCCTGTGACCAAAGAAGTTATTTTGTGTCATTGGTTCACCCACACAAGTCTCCATACAATTTTGGCTGCTGTCCATACAAAAATAGTACGTGAATATTCAAACAGCTGCAACTTTTTCGATTTTTAAAAATAGTGACCAAGAGACATTGAGGATTGGACCTCGGGTTGCTGAGATACAGCCGCTTTAAGAAAAAGAAACAGGAAAATTGAAGTTTTCTAAGTCTCACCCAAACAACCCACCATTTTCTAATGTCGATATCTCAGCTACTAATGGTCCGATTTTCAATGTTAAAACATGAAACATTCGTGAAATTTTCAGATATTTTCGAAAAAAAAATATTTTCAAAATTTTTAAATCAAGACTAACATTTTAAAAGGGCCAAGAGTATCGCGTGAGCAGCAGTGCCGGGAAGATGAATTTTTGTGGTGTTCTTTTTGTGCTGTATTCGTGATCGTGTTCATGTTCATATCATGCATGCGGTGAGGGGGGTCATTGTGCTAATGAATATTGTTGCGCGTCAGTCGAAGTCGTGATTATTCAGGTTATTTTTTTTTTGTGTGTGCTTTTGTGTCGCTGTTCGTATGGGGTTAGGGATTGTGGTAATTTTACTGTCTGCATGTAAATTTATCAACTCACTATATGATTTATATAAATGTTTATATTGTTCCTTATCCTTTTCCTTTCCTGTTACATACCATCTCCTCATACCATATATGATCAAATTGTTTAAATTAATGAAACTTTCTAGAACAGCATGGGAACCATCTGGAGCATTTATATTTTAACCCTCTACAACCCAACCCCGCCTCTAGACGGGCTTCGATTTAAAAAATCGCCAAAAATCAAATTTTCAACCAATTTTTGATCTTAAAAATGCATTGGAAAGAAGAACTTTTAAAATTTTGGAAAATTTTAGAGTTGGAAGTTTGACTTGTTTTATGTGACTTTGCCAATGTTTTAAAAAATGTAATTTTTTTAGGGGTCAACTTTGGCTGTGTTTTTTACTAACATTTCCTATATTTTAAGTAAAAAGAAGTATGCAGTAATTTTTCTAGTGCCCCAGACTATGCCTCTACGCATTTACTTACAATTTAAATGATAATGGTTCCATTTTATAGCAGAAAATCTGAAAAACATGCAAAAAATTGAAAAAGTTACTGTAAAAACATGAAAAAATTAGATAGGCAAAATGTAATGATAGGAGGTGATAGAGTAGGCCAAATACTACCAAAAACAAACATAAACTAAACAAGATAAATGCAAATTAAAATACTATAAATGAAACAAGAAAAACATAAAACAAGAGAAGTAAAGTTTTTCGTAGAACAAAATTTGCTCAAAATGACCTCCTGAACACGGGAAAAATAAAAATTTTCGAAAAAAAAATTTGGGCAGTAGAGGGTTAAATTACTGCTATTTTTTACAGCTTCCTGGAATCATCTTGATTTTATTTATTATATTTTTTATATGTATTATATTTTTTTCATTTATTATTTTTACAAAACTACATGTTTATTATACAATACACTAAAGACCCACATTTACACGTACAAACTTCCAAATCATTTAATACATTACGCATTCAACCATTTTCATCGGCCCGATGAAATTCCCCTAACCCCCATTCCAAACCTCCCAAAAATATTCCGTTCACTTTTAAAAGTCGCATGGGTTCCCTGCACTTTTGCCACTAGTGAACAACAAAAACATCCCCTCCCAAATCCCCACGGGACTGTATGGGCGTAGCCTTGGAGCACAGTGTGGAAATTTACGTTCCTAGATATTTTTGATTGTACCGGGCAGCAATCAAATTGTCTAAGAATATTGAATTGACCATTGTGGCACCCCCTACAGCGTAGTGCAGACTCGTTATGCAATGCGATGCTATGCTTCTAACATTTTAAAAGGGCCAAACATTGAATATTACGCCCATTTAAAATGCTAGTCTTGAATTTAAAAAATTCAAAATATTTTTTTCGAAAAGATCGGAAAATTTCACGAATGTTTCATGTTTTAACATTGAAAATCAGACCATTAGTAGCTGAGATAACGACATTAGAAAATGGTGGGTTTTTTGGGTGAGACTTAGAACACTTAAATTTTCCTGTTTCTTTTTCTTAAAGCGGCTGTATCTCAGCAACCCGAGGTCCAATCCTCAATGTCTCTTAGACAATTTTATAGCAAATTTTCTGAACTTTTCAAAAAAAATATTTTTAGAAATGGTCACTGATGGTCACTTTTTTTTTAAATCGAAAAACTGTAAATATTTCGCCAAAATCAAACTTTCGGTGGCTATATCTTGAAACCTCAGCCCTTTATCAAAAAATCTGTAGAGTACTTTCGATTGCAAATTCAATTTTACATTAAAAAATTACGACAAATTTGTTTTTGCATGAAATTTCGATTTTTTCAAAAATCACTATTTTTTAAGAATTCATAACTCGGCGGCAGATTTTTTGACCATGTTTCTCTATGGCTCAATAGTTGCGGGTTTTTGTCCCCTAAAACATATAAAAAAATCTCGAAAATAAAAAATACGTATTTTGAGAAATTGAGTTTCTGTAAAAAAAAAGTTGATTAAAAAATCTGCAATTTTTTTTCCGTGTACCTATTTTTTCTCAACAGTCCTTAACAATACCTACAACTTTGCCTAAGACTCCAAATTGATCAGAAAATTCACTCAAAAGTTACAGCTGTTTGAATATTCACGTACTATTTTTGTATGGACAGCAGCCAAAATTGTATGGAGACTTGTATGGGTGAACCAAGCTTATTTGGCCTCCACAAAGTTTGAGCCAAATAAAAAAATACAAAAAATAAAAATGGTCGAAATCGGCCGATTTCGTAGAGAGTTGCTCTGCTGCTTCCGCCTGATAGCGTGTACTGCCAAGGCGTCCAGCTGATGTTCCGTCTGGAGCAGCTCCTTGATGTAATCCGGTTCCACGTTCGGGAGACCTCGCATTACTACCCGGTGCGGTCTCACACTGCGCTTTCCGTGCGTGTAGAACTGCACCTTGTTCTTCTTCAGGTGGGCTTGCACCGTGTCGAAGTCGTCGCTCGAGAAGCACGTAATTTTGGAGCCGTACCGCGTCAGTTTGTGTTCCGGCTGGACATCAAATGTCGACATCACCTTCGCAAGGCGGGCGAAGCTCGCGTCTTTCACCACCAGCGGTGGCTGCTTCTTGTCCCCGGCCGACTTACCGGGTGCTGGTATTACGGGGGTGGTTTTTTCTGCTGCTGGGTTCGCATTGTTGTTGTTGTTGCTCTCCTCCGCTAGTGGGCTGAACTTGTTTTTGCTGAGCAGTTTCTCCACGTCCAGGCCATCGCCGCCGTTGATCTCCTCCTTAGCCTTCCTGTGCCGAACCTTGTTAACGGGACGAAATTCGCCCCCGTCCTCTCCTCCTCCTTCGGAGTCTTCCACCTCCCGTCGCCGCCTGCGTTTTGGGTTGGAACCCGTCCGGTTTCTCCCACACACTTTTCTTCAAGGCCGCGTTCCAGTAGAACGGCCTTCCATCCTGAGCCCTGTGCTCCGTCCACTCAATCTCCGCCGTCGCGGCCGCCGCCATGGCCGTCGGCGAAATTAAAAAAAAAACACCGTCAAAAACGCACTAAGCTAGCTCGAAAGACGACCGAACCCAACGAAAGTTGAACAGGGAATGCACACTCTGATAATATGATATCTATTGTTCATAACATATTACATTTAACTTTATATCTCAAATCAACCTGCTAGTGAAAATTATAATAAACATGCCAGGAACGCAGCGCAGCGGATGGCATACGAAAACGACGACGACGACGACAAAAGTCCAAGCAGAGAAACAGCACGCGCGCTTGTAGGTAAACAGGCAGGCAGTCAGGCGAGCAAGCTCATGAGAGAGTTTGAACCTGAGAGAGAGCACGTGCGTGTACGAATTGGAAATAAACATCGATGTTAAATAGCCCCTTACATCTGGCCGCGCAAAAATTGTCTAAAAATCGCTGCAATCTGCAATACAGTCCAGACCCGATTATCCGAAGCCTCGATTATCCAAAGTTTCGATTATCAGAAGGTTTGTATGGGACTTCGGATTACCGAACCACGAAAAAAAAATTCAATTTTTATACTTTTAATATCACATTAGGCCGGTACAAATTTTATTATTTTTGATTTTTTGAAATTTTATTAAAAGTTTTTGTCTCACCCCTCCCTCCCCCCCCTCCTTCAAAGTTGGCCCGAAAAATCAGGGAGCAAAAAAAATATTTTTTCAAAAAACTTTAAAATTTCAATGTAAATTTAAGTGCAATCAGCAGAAATCAATTTAAAGTACATTCCCTGCTTTCAGAATCATTTTTAACATGTTTGGGTTGATTTAAAAATCTTTTGAACTCTTGAAAATTTTCGATGTTCATTATCGCAAAGAGTTTTTTTTTGTTAAAATTTTTGTTTTCGTCGAATCTTAATTTTTTTGAAAAACCTGAACTAGTGTAAAATGCACTTAAAAACACTTTTTTCATGCAAAATCTAAAACTATGGCTTGATATTTCATTATTTATACAGAGAAACCTCTTTTTACGCGGTGCGTTACGTTTTTTCTAATTTGGCGATTTCTCTGGAACGACGCAACATTTTTGCAATCTTTTAAAAGCAATTTGTAGGTTTTGTTCAGATCTACAAAACGCTTTTTGAAGCTTGCAAAAATATTGTATGGTTTTAGAGAAATCGATGAAACAAAAAGCGTAACGCCATCGCGTAAAAAGTTGTTTCTCTTTATTTCTTAATTTTTTTTTTTTGCACTGGCCTTAGATTTCTGTGACCCTATTTCAGTCAATTTTGAATGGTGCATTTTTTCAATATTTCATCTCCGCCATTTTGGCCGCCGTCATAGATTGAAAAATTCTAAATCACTTTAGAGTAGCTTAGGGGTTGTGCTAAAGCTCAACAATCAAAAATAAGACAACGAAAACAAAAGTGATTTGATTATCCGAAGTTTCGATCATCCGAACTGAAATTTTGCCTAGGCCTTCGGATAATCGAGTCTGGACTGTAATTTAAAACCTAATATTTCTGACAACAAATCTTCTTTAAAAAGAATTAGCGTGTTTTGTAATTATTTTCACTGCTTTAAATTTAAAATAAAATTGCTTTTTGAAAAAGAGAACATATATCTGATTTTTCAAAATCATGTACCGTAAAACGGGGTGACTTTGATAGGTTTGCGATTTTTCCGCAAAATGAAGAGTGCAATTTAAATACTTACGGAATTGTTCTGAATCATTCTGACCGTGGTTGAGAAGTGTTCAAAGAACCTTAAAAAGAACTTTTCATAAAATTTTGAAAAGTTTAAAAATTTACTTTACTATAGTTAAGAAAATGTTGATGAAAGTCATTATTTTAAACTTCTCAAAGTGTCATGATTTTCTCAATGAACATGATTTTGGATCGGAAAACAGAATGCATTTTCGGATTCTTTGGACAATTTTCCAGTAGGAGAAGGTACAATAAGTTTGTAAATAATAAATAATATGTGTTTTTTAAACACAATTTAAAAAAATCTCCAAATTTATAGACAATTTCAGTTGAAAAAATTTCATGCAAAATGTGAAAACTTGTGACTAGTGCTTCGAATTCAGTATAAAATGCAATATAAATCGATAATTTTATAAACAAAACTAGTTTTTACAAATTTCAGGCAAAATTCCGGCTTTTTAACAATTTTACCTAAAGTTTATATTTATTTTGTTAAAAAGCTTATAAACTTAGTAAACTAAATAAAAACATTGATTTTTTTCTTCTTAAAAACAATATCAGCAACTTCAGTGATGCTACATTTAACGTACAAATAAACTTTGAACATCTTAAATAGGATTTTAACAACAAAAACTATGGCAATCAAAGTCACCCCGGAATTTAAACTAAGAATTTTTAACGTAACTATTTTTTCTAAACACTATTGAAAAAACTTTTTTTTCCAAAATAGTACATAGACTTTGTGTGGCCTACCCCAGTACATGTTTTAAAAATAATAATCTTGAGTAAAACCTAGAGCGTCCAATTTCCCGGGGTTACAAAATTCCCGGGAAACGGGAAATTTTCAACAAATTTCCCGGGAAATCCCGGGAATTCCCGGGAAATTTGAAATTTAACGAAAATTATTCTGATCCTGTTTCTGATTAATATTTTGCAACAGAATTGTATAGAACAGCAACTTTAATGGTCAAAATGAGTGTGAGGATCAATTAATGGCTTGACTGCTTGTAAAAAATCATACAACTTTGAAAAAATATAAAACTTTTTTTAATTTTTTATGCTGTCTTCCAAATTATACCAAATTATACAAAATCAAAAGTATTTTCAACTTGTGAATAAATTAAAAATCATAGAATTTGTCCTGAAAATCTAATTTCAAGCGCTATTTAACTTTAAAAATATTTCCTGAAATTACAACTAAAAGTTTTAAAATATTTGAAGCGAGTTCTAGAATATGGTTGCATTCTTTGGGTAAATTTCATATGATACGAGGTTATTTTTTAATGATTTTTCATGGTTCCTTTTATGGTATGATTTTAGATAAATGGTTATATGGGTAATAAATTAATTAGATTAAAATAATTTTCGCAGTGTAAAAGTGATTGAAATTAAACGCTATTTTTTTCATATTTAACCCTCTTACGCCCTTGGTAGCTCACGTGATTCATAAATTTATAACTTCAAACAGTGATTTCTCGAATACTTTAAACAAATTGTTCTCGAACAACCCTTTTTGAAAATTTTAATTACAGTAAAACCCTCTTGTTACGCGGTGCGTTATGTTTTTTAATTTGTCGATTCCTCTGGAACGACGCAAAATTTTCGCAATCTTTCAAAAGCAATTTGTAGGTTTTGTGCAGATCTACAAAACGCTTTTTGAAGGTTTCATATTCATATTGTATGGTTTTAAAGAAATCGACGAGATAAAAAGCGTAACGCCTCCGCGTAAAAAGAGGTTTCTCTGTATAACAATTCATTTTCATCCAATATGGTCAAGGTAAACCAAAATGGTAAACAAATCTCAATTTTGACCTTGGCCGAAAGATGTGAAGAGATGAAAATTTCGTTTAAATAGGTTGTTGAAAATAAAATAGTTAACATTCATTCCATAATAGCGTAATTTTTGTTGTCGAATGCTTTAGAAAAAAATATTATCTGAATTAAACCTTGACATGAAGTTTACAGACATGCTGATAAGTTCAATTTGAGTTTTGGAATGAATAGTATTAAATCAGGTTCTCTAATTATTATTTTTTGTGTAATTTCAAAACATTGGTGCCAGAAGGGTAAGAAAATGTATACTGCCGCTTGAATTTCGGGAATTCCCGGGAAATTTACGAATTTCCCGGGAAACGGAAAATATTTTTTTCCGGGAAATCCCGGGAATTCCCGGGATTTTTTTTCCCGGGACGGGAAATTGGACGCTCTAGAAAACCTTACCTGTCGGAAAATATTCCAAAAACAAATTGAAATCCTATCAAAGTCACCCCGGTTTACGGTACATGTAATGTTTTTCACCATTTAAATTTTTAAAAGTTTTTTTTATTACAATTTAAGGTTCTAATTTTAGAATAAAAATTGACTTGGTTTATGAAACATTTTTTGGAACAAAAGTTGCCTCAATACTATTTTCAGCATTTGTTGAAATATATTAGTTATAAAACGTCCATGGTAGAAGGGAAGATGTTTCGAAATTAATAACGCCGATGTGGTTAGTAAGACTGTCCAAAATGTTCTGATTTGAGCATGAGCATGAGCATGAGCATGAGCATGGTTGACTGCCAATGAGCTGCTACTCCGTTATTGACAGATCAGCTGAAGTTAAACAATGAATCAAAAATGATCAGTGGGAGCCAACCATCCGTTCACTGTTTAACCTCTGAAGATCCCTGCTTTATTAGTCAATACCGGCGCCCTCCCAAGAAGCCTGCAGTTCAACGAAAGGGAGGAATGTTAGTCCGATAGTTGAAGTTGCAGACTCATCAAGCACATAGTTTTTCGCTATATACTTGTTGATACCGCTTGAGACCGTTGAATCCACAGCATCTCCTTCAAGCATCACGTGATTAATATTTTTTTGGGTTAGTAGGATAAGGTATTGGCTTTTCGATGCCTCCCGAGCTACGACGCTATGGGGAGGACTTTCATAACAGTCAAGCCCCACCGCCCGCAAGCGACACACACAATTCACGACAAAAGGCACAAAAAAAATCACTTTTCACTCCGAATATTTTTTACGACCACGCGCTCCCTTTACAAATTATGCACTCACCCCATACGAATAGCGACACAAAAGCACACAAAAAAATTAACCTGAATAATCACGACTTCGCGTCCCCACTTCCAGCGCACCAATCACTGTCCAAAATGTTCTGATTTTATTGTAATCGAAAAGTCCCCCAGAGCCTCACACATGAGGTACTAAGGTTTTGCTTACTGAGCATTAATCGAGCTACTTGCTTTAATCGCGGCGAGGTAAACGAAGTTTAGCTTTGTTCGCAGTTTGGGTTACTGTTGTCGGCTGTGCTGACGATGTTGGTGGCGTCGATCAATTATGCGGAAAGCAATTTCCGTAACTTATTTGTTTCATTTTCTGCTTTTATTTATAAACTGTTTATGTTAAGTTAATAAAACTTTAAAATTGTTGATGATTCTAAAAAATCGATTTGAGGTACGTATGTTTACATCAAATGCTCAGTATAGTTTCAAATATTTTAACATGCACTTTACAACCGAAGCCAATAACAAAAAAGTGGGGTCTACATGAAATTATAATAAATCATAGAAACAGAAGAGTAAACAATGCAGCCATAAACGACTGGAAAACTGGTTGCGTTTGCTTCGGATAGAAAAATGACGAGCGAGAGAGTAAAAAAGGTTGTAAAATCCCTCTCCATTTCTATGAACCAACTTAAGTGGCAAAGGTGTCTGCGGCAAGTGCACTCGCACACTAATTTATTATGCACTCTCTGCTCATCGAAAACTACTGTTTGATGGTATAGTGAAAATCGCTCATTCTCTCAGTCTCTTGATGATATTGTTTGGCGTAATGGAATTTATGTTGGTTTGCTCTCAGCGTTGGGTGACGTTCAATTTTATGTTGAAGCAAAGCTGGGGGTTTAAATAAAGTTTGATTTACGAAATTTAAAAAAAAAATCTGCTAAAATACTAAAAAATTTCAATGGGTAAAATAAAAATAACTTTTAATATGTTTTTCATTAAAGGATTGTTCACAAATGACGTAGCATTTAAGGAGGATGACATTACAAGCAGTATACTGCCGTTCTACGCATAATTGTCCCATGTTCAAAAAAGTGCAACTGCGAAAAACGCGATTGAAATTTTCCGACCCATTTCTGGGTTTCTACGCATAATTGTCCCGTGGGTTCCTATTCGCCCTATGTGTCCCTAATCGCCCCAGTTAGCAGTTTATCACCCTTATTTGTGATTCTCTTGCTATACAACAGGTAAACAAGACATAATGCTTAGTAAAACTAATGATTCCGTGTAAGAAAATACTTGGTGGGACAATTATGCGTAGAAGTTCAACGATGGGACAAACAGACTTGGTGTTTTTTTTAATGAGTTTCCGAACAATGTATTAGATTTTATGTGTTTTTCTTAAAGTACACATCAGACTAAACTTAAAAATGTCATTAAGTCAAAATCGTCCAAAACTGACATGGGACAATTATGCGTAGAACGGCAGTATAGACTTTCTATGTAACGCGTGTCGAAGGGCCGTGAAATGGGCTATGCTTCGCAGAGCAAGTGCCGCCAGCATTTTATGTTTTATGCTGCGTGGGTGGTGGGGGATAGCTTTGTTTTTGTTTCGAACCCCCCAGCCGGTTGGTACTTCCCTGTTCCGCATCGTGGGCAAACGATCTCCAGACTTCCGATAAGATCTGTATGGAAAATTGTATGCAGCTAATTTCCTCTGTCGTGAGACCCTCCCACCATCCTCCAAGTTACATGTTCATTAGTGTGGAATTAAGAAAATTTTATAATTATTGCTTTTATTTATTTTACAGACACAACAATCAGCAGTGCGTCAACTGTAAACAAACCTTTAACATAAAAAAAAAATCACGTGTGCGACACAGTTGGCATTGAAAAGTGAAGTTGATTTTTTTTTTCTATCATTCCAAAAACCCGTTACTATTCAGAACGAGTTTTATTACACTAATCTAGTAGGCCAAACCGGGCTAGATGGAAAGGTTAGAAAGCGAAAGAGTTTTCCTCGCAATACGTAGTATTGGTAGTGGCGACACTCAAAATAATGTTCACCACAATCAAGGCTGTATATCATAGGTACTCGCGATCTTGCTTTGCATTAGTGTGAGTGCATGACTCCGTGCCACTAAAACCAAAACAATAACAAACGAACAATGGACCGTGCCAGGAAAACCAAAACATAAACAATGTCAGTGTCAGTGGAGTGAGAGAGTCAGAGATAACGATTTTGACAACCGCACTACTACACACTCAATCGCGAGTACCTTAGGTAGAAAGCCATGCACCACAATGCTGCATGAAAATCTAAGTGATTATTTTCCATATGGATGTTCATGCGAAATCTACGTGAACCTCAGGAGTCTTGGTTTTATCCATTTCCAACACACCAATATAGTCAAAAGTAACATCACAAGAATTTCACGTCAGCCCCTACTTTCCAAGAATGTGACCATCACATGATTTTTTAGTGGGAAACGGCGGTTTGGGGTGGGGGGGTTTCATTCATTTCTTAATTTTTTTTTGCTGTTGGTGATTTTTGAAGAATGAAAACATGGAGTTGTGTATTTAACCTTTTATTTACAAAATTTGGGAATTTTCATGAACGCAAAAAAGTTCAATAACACACAATATTTTTCTCCGACATCAGCAAGTTCCTTATCACAGGCGAATTGTCTACGATTCCGGCGCGCCTGCGGCTTCCGGGGAAGTCTTGAAGGGCAGTTTCGTTACCTTTACCTTCTGCCATTCGCGGCGACACATTCGTCTCCTTCTCCTCGGCCTTTTTTGATTCATGATTCCTTGGCTACCTTGATGGCCGATCCCGCTGTACTTTGTGCACATCCGGCAAACTACAATTGGCCACGATAGGGCACCGACAATCGCGCTGGATTTTCTGAATCCGATGCCTAGAAAAAAAGAACACAGAAAATTATTTAAAAAAAAGAAAGCAACAATGGTGCGGAAAATACTTACAAATGAATCTTCAAAAAAGGGAAAGACTGCAGAATGAACAATTGCTCTGGTTCTTGAAACCCACAGCAACAGAAAAAAACTTAAACTTTGATTCCGTGCCCGACTGAATGTTTAGCTGTTGAGGATCACCAGCAGACTGATTGTCCTCAGACTTGCAGGCCTGGCTAAAAATTTTCAGACAGGAAAATCACGCAACCTTTCAACTCTGCTCATCGCGTGGCTCATCGTCGTCACTTTTCACCACAATGTTGCATGAAATGGTAAGTGAATATTTTCCATACCACTTTACTTGCGAATGTGACATGAATTTCATGCAAACCAAAATCATCTGACTTGCACACCACGCCTCCAAATTTTCAGGCATGAAATTCACGTAGTATTTTGCTGTGTGAGTGTAAGCTGCGTGAAAATCGAGCAGAGGTGACATGAATGTAATGTGACAGTTGCATGACTCATGCAAAACGTTGTTTTCAATCGAAAATTGGTTGCCACCGGAATTTTCATGCAACTCTGTGGTGAAAGGTTTTTTGAGTGGACGCCAGCTTTGATTAGAAACGGGAAATACTGGAGTCTGCTAGCGGTGCAACAAGTTGCATTGAGAGACTTCAACGCGGTGGAAAACCGTGTTCGTCGCCAGGTCAATGCCAGCACCTGGTTGCAGTTTGGAGCTGATTTCTTCTAGTTTTTTTTCTGCTGGAAAGGAGACCTGTTACTATTTCTTGAGAGGGAAGAAATTGTTCACATTGCATTGCATTTGATTTAAAACATAACTTTTTTTTCTTTAATTTTTTATGCTAAAAATTGTTTAACTTAAATACAGTTAACACACCTCAAATCACAGTAGGTTATAAACTGGTTCAACACCCTCCCCCCCCTTCCCCCCCAGCAAAACCTTTCGCAATCGTTGGGAAAAGCTCACCGAAATCGTAGCAGGCTTCACCACCCATTGTGTGCTGTTAGGTTCACCGGGTTTCGGCGATATGGCCATCTTTCGCAAGTCTAAATCTGCAAGCGCATTGTTTGGAGGTTAATTACCATTGCAAAAATAAGGTTTGTTTTGCGGCAAGAAGGAGGACCCACTTTGATGGCCAAATAATCGTCACTTCAGGGGGCGGTGTCGAATTATGTCATTCAACTTTTGGGTCGGTGGGTTAACCTAGAAAGGTGTCTTTTTGTCATGGGTGACGAACCTTGGGATCGTTGAAATTATGATGAGTTTGAGAATTGGGTTGATGGGCACTGAAAATTTGCATGAAATGGGAGAAAGGTAATTGGAAATTCAAGGAAAAGAAATTATGGAATTTACGAAGACTTTCTTTAAACCTTGGAGTCATTTTTATTATTTATTGGCAAAAAGCAAAAGTTTTTATTTTAGGAAAGATTTCAAACGACCAAACCATTGCAAACTCTTTCCTGAGCCTGACTAACTTCAAGCTCTAGTTAGATCTCCAGCAAATTCAGGCCATTGTCCCTCGACGGAACAAACTTTTGTGCGGTGCAACACGACTGTGTTCATAATGTTCGCTCTCGGCGTCAACCGTTACGACGACGCAATCTCCGCCGCAGAGATCTTTGTGGCCCGGGTTCGGGTTGGCTGAGTTTCAATGCAAATCACAAGTGAACAAGTAAGATGCTTTCTAACCCCTCGAGTCGCACAATGTACCTTCTGATGTGACGATTAGCATCGGGCCCATGTTGCAATGGAAAAACTGGGTGACAGATGACGCGACGACGATCGTCACGAGAAATAACACAGCTGAAAAAAGTAGGCTTTGGTGGTTTCCATCCAAGTAGGCGCCTTATTACGGAGATCATTATGTTTAAAATTCCGACTGGGGGGCGAATCACTGAAAACAGAATTAAAACGAATGGTTTCGGTTTTTGAGGTTTCTTGGGGGTAGACGAGATTACTTGGTTTGGGTACATCTGAGATGGAGACCGTCTGATGGGCTAATTTGTTATGGAGTCTGAGCAGAAAACGGCTCTTTGGGGCTGAGAAATGGGATCGATTAAAGAATGCTCTTGTTCAAGAATTAATCAAAACCATTTTTTGTATGATTTAATCGTAAGCAATGATTTTTTCAATCCTTCCTTAATTCAAATATATTTCAGCATTTCTTCAGTGATAACAAATACACAGAAATTATAGTGCAAATCTCCCTAAATTTAAAAAAAAAATGAGTCTTGAGAAAACCACAAATTTTATTAAAATTCTAATTATTTACAAAAAACACTTTCTAGACAGATTAAAGTAAAATCAACTTATTTCTGGCAAGCATTTTTGGCTTTTCCAGCAAGCTTCCACATATTTTTTTCAGCTGTCCAAATGCAAAAGACATAAACAGCAATTCCCCACGAAAACAGCATGAAAAAAAACAAAAGTGCTCAGATCAATCCCAAAATTGGCCAGGGGATTCCCTGGCCGAAATAATTAAACCCGTTTTTTTACGATTTGCCATTAGGGTGACCTACGCCGTGTTAGGGTGGTCCAAAAAGTTACCGTTTTTAGAAAAAAAAACATTTTGTTTAAAAAAATCATGACTTCTAATTGATCAACCAATTCAGGTTTTGAATTTGAGGTCTATCAATCTAGCCTATCATTTGAAAAGGTCGTATGAAACATTGAAATGCCGTTTTGACGGTGGCGATGGCATTTGTCTGGAAACAGGTTTATCGGATTCCTACATAACATACTCGAAAATGGGAGGAGTTCATTAACAGGATTTCGAGATATGATTTTTCTGTGAAAATCGGTGAGAATTGCCAATTTTTAACAAACCAACCACGGTTTTTATCTAGCCATGCTATCGAGTAGTGCATGATTTTGTACCGGAGATTAATGAATAAAACAAAAACATAATTAAAACGTCTAAATTTTGAAAGAATAATGTATTTTTTGGCCCTATCAAAAGTTTGATCATTATATGAAAATTTATAAAACAAAAAGAAGAAAAGATCTAAATCAATCAAATTATTAGTCAGGTAAACAATAAAGGTTTATCGGGTAAAATTTACAGCAAAAACTAATAACTTTTTTTTATTGAATTCTATTAAAGGCTTCATCTCAGCAACTAGTTGTTCGATTGACTAAAACTGAAATTGAAAAAAAACGATTTTAAAGATTTTTGTATGGGACGTCGTTTGGACCAATCTGCCTGAAATTTTTAGGGGTTGTTTGTACATATAAAACTAGCATCTGGCCAAAATATGAGCACTCTAGGTCAACGGGAAGTTGGGCAAATCGGGACACATAGTTTTAAGGTTCAAAAACGTCAAAAATCTTAAAAAGGCTATAACTTAGGCAAAATTCAATTTAATTTCAAAATTCAAAATGCATCTGAAAGGGCTTAAAAAATGCAACAAAATGCAGGGTGAAGCATCCTAATTGGTTAAATCTAAAGGGAGTTATTGGCATTTTAGTGAAAAAATAGCATAATTTTCAAACTCAAAAAAAAGTGTTTCATCCAGATATCAATTCGGTTCGACCTGCAGCTTGTAGGGGACATCTGGGACTACCATCTGAGACTGAGAACGCTTTGGGTAAGGCAGTTTAACATATTAAATAGACACTTTTACTTTTAGTGAATTTTTCGGTTGTAAATTTTTGCTCGGGGGACCCCTTAGATCTAATTTTCTGGTGATAATTTTATCATATTCGTGTTCCTGAGACAATTTCACAATAGAAACATGCATAAATTGATATTTGGATGGAACACTTTTTTATTTGAGTTTGAAAATTATGCTTTTTTTTCACTAAAATGCCAATAACTCCCTTTAGATTTAACCAATTAGGATGCTTCTCCCTACATTTTGTTGCATTTTAAGCCCTTTCAGATGCATTTTGAATTTTGAAATTAAATTGAATTTAAGTTATAGCCTTTTTAAGATTTTTGACGTTTTTGAACCTTAAAACTATGTGTCCCGATTTGCCCAACTTCCCGTTGACCTAGAGTGCTCATATTTTGGCCAGATGCTAGTTTTATATGAACAAACAACCCCTGAAAATTTCAGGCGTATTGGTGAGGTCGATGCGAGATGGGTATGCTTTGCTCGTGGACTCGCTCCTAATGTTTTTGGTATAGTTGAAAATCGTGATTTTTTTTAAATTGTTTTTTAAATATGTTGAAAATTTAAAAAGAAGACAATGTTATAAACAAAAGGTTCCAATGATTTAGGTGAGAAATAGTTAAACAAATCCGCCCGTGCCCTGCAGTACTCACGCAAAGGGTTACCAGCCCTTGCAGCGGGCTTTCAACCTGAGAAATTGGAGTGTGAAATTCAACAGTCAGTCAGTGAAAGGAAAGGGCCAAAAAATGCTACTCCCGGGAAATGACAGCAAAAAACGAGCCAGTGAACCGAAAAGTCACTTAACTTGATGTGACAAAAAAGGGCCTGGCGTTTGGGAAAGTTATCTCTCTAGCACCATTGTTTCATAAAGTTTGAGGTTTAAAAAAAAACCTTCGAAATCAGAAAGCAAGGGAAATTGGATGGTGTGGCAGCTGGTGTGACTTTTTGGACGTTGTTTTATGGTTTCCTCAAGTTAGGATGTCTAAGAAATTCATGAAAATTAGATAGTGTTCGATGGACCAGGTCAATCTTAATTTCAATCTGAGTATCGCTATGCTTATGAAATTATCACTGTTATTATCAAGTGATTAAGTACTCTTTCATAGTAATTTAACTGGAACAATGGACTCGAGGCTAATGCCTCTATTTGCAACTAACAAAAAACCACATTACTTCAAACGATTACGCCTGCAAATCTTCAACAAATGATGTAATTGACCAAACTTAACAAACCATGCAACTTTTTTTTCTCACACACACTCATGCCACATATTTCGCAACCTCGAGTTTGAGGTTAGGTAAAAAGCCTAATTCGCAACCTCATATTTTCGCCATCACTAACTTGAGCCACAAATCTGTCACGCCCTATGACCCCAAAACAGTACAAAGTGATGGCCAATTTCCAGCGGGCTTTTTTTGTTTTTGTTGAAGCGTCTTCAGACCTTCACTCCCTCACCAGAAGAAGCAAAAATAACCAACAAAATAATGAAGAAATGTGCAACCAACCGAAACTCTTCACTTTCAGTCCGATTCTGGGCATTGTCTTATTTTTTTTTTGTTTTACCCTTTACTTCACAACCTGACACACGCCAAGATTTTCGCTGGTTTTCACCTTCGTTTGAACCATCTTTCTCCCACCTACCACCCCTCTTCAACTGGTTACACTTTCAAATATATTTGCAAATAATCGGAGAAAAATAAGCGACGACGATTGGGGTCAAAGTCCCCTCTTTTTTCCTTTCTTTTGTGTTCGACCTTGCAGAGGCAAATTTGGAGTGCTTTCGGATTTTTAAAATTAAACTTGACTTTCTTTAATAAGAACTTAAGGGCTATATTTGCAGTAATCATTCTTCTTTTTCCTTGTGGTTTGTTGTTTTTCCAAGGATTTTCTCTAACCATTTACTGATAGCTTTGTCTGTTCATATATATTTACACGTTTGATGATTTTCCCTTACGTTTCACTCCAGCTTACCTTCTCTTCTCTATCAGATTGCAACTCATGTGAAAAAAAGCGCAAAAATGGCGCAAATCACGCTTCTTTGACTATTTCCTCGATGATTTGCACAACTTTTACACGCTTTCGCGTTTTGATAAAAAAAAAACAGTATTTTATCTTTATTTATGTAAATGTTTGTTTACATTACTCTTTACCACTTTGCGCTAGCCCACCCACAATGAAGTCTAAATAAAAAAGATTTAAATAAAAATAAAGAAAGCACATAAATAGACAGATGTGTGTGTTTGTGTAGTGTATGCGTTTGTATGTGTGAGTAAGTATCACTTGCGGCGTCGTACTCGTTCGGATACTTTTTTTTAATCCTGAACGATTGATTTTTGGGTGGTTCGTGGTAAAACAGGTTCGAATAAATTTAGAGTGGAAATGGAACGACGTCGTTAGAATTTTCAAAAAGAAGCTATTGAATTAATTTTGAGAGACATTTTTTATTCTATTTGTTAATAAGTTTCAAAATGTCTATCGTCAAAATCCGAAGTTTGGAATTCTTGTTTCCTGTGAGTTGCAATTTCGGATAGCAAAAACATTTCCCAAACTTCCATAAATCGGCATTTGAGTACGCCATCAAATCGGGCGTCCAATTTTACACAAAAGTCCCTCTGACACCAAATTTCTATCTCTTCACGGTTTCGAGCTACAAATTACTGAAAAACGTGTTTTAGTAAAAATCAAGAAAAATGAAAAGGGTCGTACCGCCCAACCGTCACGAGGTATCACAAATTGACCTCGGATACGTGATCAGGGACCAAAATTGCCTCTTAGAGCAAAGTATCACACAAATCGAAGAGGGGTCGGGGCAACTGCTGTGTAAGTTGGTGGAGAATGACCCATATGTTTTTGTTAAATAGGATATTTAAGATAAAAACCCACACGGAGAAATATCAGTTCCCAAAATCGTGAACAAGCGTTCATAAAATTCTGAACCTCGAACAAATGGTAGGTGCGGTGTGCCAACTGCTCTGGTGCACACGAAGCCACGAACCGCAGCTGTTCCAAGCGTGCGGACTTCATCCGGAGGCGCCAGCAGGCGTCGAAACCGAACCCGCCGGTAAGGAAGGCGGAGAAGCAGAGTCCAGCAGTTCCGGTGTTCTCGCCGGCGGAGTTCCCTCCGCTGCCGAGCGCAGTTCCGGACGGAAAATCGAAGGATCGCCCTCAACCCGCAGGAAGCAGTCAAGGTGGCTCCCGAGACGGTGGAGTCACGGAGGAGGAAGCCGGGGAGGTGCTCTACAGTTCGGCTGAGCTGTGGGGCATTTTCTCCGAGTACATCGGCAGGTTCAAGACCTGCAAGACCCGCTTGGACCAAGTAACCCTCGTCAGTTACATGATCTCCAAGTATGGGATGTAAGGAGTTGTATTTGATGTTATTGATAGATCGATCCTCGGTCCCAACCTGGTCGTAGCACCAAAGAGGACCTAATAAAAATAAGTTAAAAAAAACAAATGGTAGGTTTTTTTTGAAAGCGTGAAACGAGTGGAAGCAGGCTATGGTAATATTTTTGAAATTCCGTTTTGAAAATATCTACCTATCCTGTCATTCAATAGTGACGAAAAAGCCTACTTATTATCACCAAAAGTAACAGTGCTGAAAAGTTCGTTATAGAACTCATTTGAGTGATAAAATATTTGTTTTTGCAATTCCTTTTCCTGAAATTTTCAAGCGACGAATCAGCCTACTTTTCTATATGTATGATCCCCATACCCGAAGGCAACTTGGTCCCGAAACACATGTGAGCGCTAGGTGAACAATTCGATCATCTTTTACCCCGTAATCTGTACACCAACGTGCATAAGTTTTTTTTGCACGAATTTTAGTGCTACAAATACCGGCGCATAGATCAAAATAGTTTCCCTCAGCATCCCTTTCAGCATCCACTTAATAGATGCAAAGATCAACTTTTCTGCGCTTGTATCGTAAAGTTTTACTTTTGAACCTTAACGATTAACTTGACAGCAAAAAAAATCAAGCAGAGAAACTAAAGTTTTATTGAAAAAAATCTATTCAAAGGGTGTTTTCCGGAATTACAAAACATAGTTGTACTCAACTCGTTGCAAAACATGATTTTGCAACAGCACTCGTCGTATTAGCAGAAACCACGTTGGATCATTTTTCTTTAAACTACAAAAAACATAAACGAGTAGAAATCTTGCAATAGAGACCGCCAAGACCTTTGCTTGTAAAGCTAATTGTTTCGTATTTTTGAAGAAGAACTTCGTCTTAGGACTCTATACGAGGTAGCAATCCAAAATTTCGCGCAACGAAATGAAACTCCTGAAGATGAAACATCCTTTCCCATCTTGGGACGTGTTATTCAAGTACCTAAAGTTCTTCGTCAACATGGTTATCCTTGTAGCACTAACCCTTCTCCTATTTTGCGTAAACGACTGTAAAACTCTGATATTATAAGCAAAACTTTGTTCGGTTCTATAACCTACTAACCTTTCGCGGAAAGTCCGAATATCCACCAGTTTTGTACAACAAAGTATTGTTAAAAAAGAAACAACACGGAAATCGGAGAATCGAATCACAAAATTTTTTTTCATATTTTTTTATTTACTTATTTTTGAAATCAAATTCTAGTTACGCGACAAATTTGAATGGTTGATAGCCAATTAAATTAAATAATGCATTTTTTTATTTCATCCCCGCCATCTTGGATTAAAAAATTCAAATTCACTTTAGAGTAGTTTACTGCCCATGTTCGCATAAATGTCCCATATGCAAAAACAGCTAGCTAAGAAAAACGCTAAACAAGTTTGTCCCACACATAAGGCTACGTGTTAAATTTTCACGAAAAAACTGGATTTCCTCCTGATTTCTAGAACAAAGTACTGGATGTTATAGGCTCTTTTGAATAATCGAGTCTGGACTGTATTGCACTACGGTACACCGAAGCAATTTTCTAAATAAACAAGGGAATGGATAAAACTTACTTCTTCCTTGATGGAAACAAGAAAATCTCCAACCAGCTTTGTGCTTTGAATTGTAATCGAATCTTCCAGTAAAACGCACAACAAATTCTTTCTCGCTTGCGACAATTTTGTATTCTTACATAACACAATTGACCACGTAACCGAAAACGAACAAAATCAAACCAAAACGACAATTGCGCAACGCTCGCGCTATTCGTCTTTTCTCGTCACACAAACACAGCCACAAATGAGTTTACAATTTTCTCCACCCTCTACTACCCCATCACTGGCAGCTAATTACAATCAATTTTAGCGGCCAATTTCGTCTTCATTTAAGCCTATAATTTCCCGCCGCCTTTTTTCCTCACTCTCAACTCTGTCCGAACCCGTCCACCGAACCGTTTTTTGTTACCAGTGTTATGCTATTTTACCTAACCGGACACAATGTTCTACTACATGAAATTAGAAGAGTTTAACAATTACGCAAATTTTGGCTAAAAATAACACAACAATTATGTAGAAACCTAACGGGGACAAATGTACACGACGGATTCAGGAGGCTAGCCGAGGTTTAGATTTAAAAACAGTTTAGAAGCATAAATCTAGTGCACCCCCGGACGGGCGGTCAGTTTGTCCCTTGAGTACTCTACTCCAGTTCGTCCAGAAAGTCCCGATCGACGGAGGACCGAAGCTGCTGGTGCTGGTGCTGCCGGATGATTTGCGAAATGGCCGCGGCCGTGGCGGCCGCCGTTTCGGAACTTCCCAGACCCGCAGGACCGGACGTCGGGGCCGCAGCCATCGTCGTCGTCGCTGAAGAACTGGACGAAGACGAGGCCGACGACGACGACGATGACGAAGAAGTCGAAGAACCGCTGGCTGTCGACGGGATTCGGAAGCCACTGACGGAAAGTGGGTTCCGGCTGGTGCTGCTGCTGGCCGCAGCAGCCATTATACTACTGTTACTACTATTACTACTAGCGTTGACTGATGAGCTGGAGGAAGCGTCCGGGGCGGCACCGGCCACCGCGGAGTTTTGGAGAATTCCCTGAGAGAAATTAAACCAAAAATTATTCTTTCCATTTAAATTTTCCCACAAAATGATCAACCAACCTGTCCCACTGGGACCACAGCAGCAACGTTGGCCTGAAGAATGGCTTCGTCCTCGGCTGCCACCGCTGCGCTGCCTTCAACGGCGCCCTTTTCCGCCGGCGTGTCCTGGTTCATAATGATCTCGTGGCACAGCGGACACCGGTCCTGCACGTACAGCCACTTCCGCAGGCAGACGCCATGGAAGTAGTGCTTGCAGCGGGTGATCTTCGCAGACGTCATTTCCTGGTGGTGAAAAGAGATGTTCCTCTGGTAATAAATATTCCAAAATTCGGTTACAGGGTTATCAAACTTTATTTTTTCATGAGGTTTTTAAATATTTATACTATGATGAACAATAAATTGATTCTGGTAGTCTTTTTCGTTTTCGTTTTCGTTTTACGGAGCAAGGTGGGGGACGCGGCCTCAAGTCAATCCAAGTCCGGTTTCTTGTGGAAAAAAGGGTAGTGGCCGAACTAGTATTGCATACAAAATGAACACCACCGGAAGATATAGGGGATCGGGAGGGGGAAGGTGAAAGAAAATTAGTGTAGGTGTGAGTGGTAAGAACTTGGATTGATTGAACGGTTACGTTTATCTAAATTTAAAACCGAATAAAGGAACTCTAAAGCAGTTATTCAAAAAAAAAAAGCAAAACACTATTATGCATTCCAACTCTAAATGGAATCAAAAAATCGCACTGGAAAACGAAAAATAAAATAACTTGTTTATGGAATACAAATCTCGATGTTAAAACCTGAGCAGTTCTCTAGGATTTCGGTCATTCGATTTTTTTTGTATTTTTTAATCCGACTGAAACTTTTTTGGTGCCTTCGGTATGCCCAAAGAAGCCATTTTGCATCATTAGTTTGTCCATATAATTTTCCATACAAATTCGGCAGCTGTCCATACAAAAATGATGTATGAAAATTCAAAAATCTGTATCTTTTGAAGGAATTTTTTGATCGATTTGGTGTCTTCGGCAAAGTTGTAGGTATGGATACGGACTACACTGGAAAAAAATAATACACGGTAAAAAAAATTTGGTGATTTTTTTATTTAACTTTTTATCACTAAAACTTGATTTACAAAAAAACACTATTTTTAATTTTTTTTATTTTTTGATATGTTTTAGAAGGCATAAAATGCCAACTTTTCAGAAATTTCCAGGTTGTGCAAAAAATCACTGACCGAGTTATGATTTTTTTAATCAATACTGATTTTTTCAAAAAATCGAAATTTTGGTCGTAAAAATTTTTCAACTTCATTTTTCGATGTAAAATCAAATTTGCAATCAAAAAGTACTTTACTGAAATTTTGATAAAGTGCACCGTTTTCAAGTTATAGCCATATTTAAGTGACTTTTTTGAAAATAGTCGCAGTTTTTCATTTTTTTAAATTAGTGCACATGTTTGCCCAGTTTTGAAAAAAATATTTTTGAAAAGCTGAGAAAATTCTCTATATTTTGCTTATTTGGACTTTGTTGATACGACCTTTAGTTGCTGAGATATTGCAATGCAAAGGTTTAAAAACAGGAAAATTGATGTTTTCTAAGTTTCACCCAAACAACCCACCATTTTCTATCGTCAATATCTCAGCAACTAATGGTCCGATTTTCAATGTTAATATATGAAACATTTGTGAAATTTTCCGATCTCTTCGAAAAAAATATTTTTGGAATTTTCAAATCAAGACTAACATTTCACAAAGGCCAAACATTCAATATTACGCCCTTTTAAAATGTTTGTCTTGATTTGAAAATTCCAAAAATATTTTTTTCGAAAAGATCGGAAAATTTCACAATTGTTTCATATATTAACATTGAAAATCGGACCATTAGTTGCTGAGATATTGACGATAGAAAATGGTGGGTTGTTTGGGTGAAACTTAGAAAACATCAATTTTCCTGTTTTTAAACCTTTGCATTGCAATATCTCAGCAACTAAAGGTCGTATCAACATAGTCCGAATAAGCAAAATATAGAGAATTTTCTCAGCTTTTCAAAAATATTTTTTTCAAAACTGGGCAAACATGTGCACTAATTTAAAAAAATGAAAAACTGCGACTATTTTCAAAAAAGTCACTTAAATATGGCTATAACTTGAAAACGGTGCACTTTATCAAAATTTTAGTAAAGTACTTTTTGATTGCAAATTTGATTTTACATCGAAAAATGAAGTTGAAAAATTTTTACGACCAAAATTTCGATTTTTTGAAAAAATCAGTATTGATTAAAAAATTCATAACTCGGTCAGTGATTTTTTGCACAACCTGGAAATTTCTGAAAAGTTGGCATTTTATGTCTTCTAAAACATATCAAAAAATAAAAAAAATTAAAAATAGTGTTTTTTTGTAAATCAAGTTTTAGTGATAAAAAGTTAAATAAAAAAATCACCAAATTTTTTTTTACCGTGTATTATTTTTTCCAGTGTAGTCCGTATCCATACCTACAACTTTGCCGAAGACACCAAATCGATCAAAAAATTCCTTCAAAAGATACAGATTTTTGAATTTTCATACATCATTTTTGTATGGACAGCTGCCGAATTTGTATGGAAAATTATATGGACAAACTAATGATGCAAAATGGCTTCTTTGGGCATACCGAAGGCACCAAAAAAGTTTCAGCCGGATTAAAAAATACAAAAATTAAAATTGAAGAAAAAAGACCGATTTCGTAGAGAATTGCTCACCTATAAACGGGGTCCTCGTCCTGTCACGTCCGTCAGTAGTCTTGTCGTACATTGCACCTAGAAGCATTTCTGCCAAAACCTTAACTAAACTATCTGAAATAACTTTAATCTTAAATCCCCAAAATTTTTAGTAACAAAGCCAAACATTCCTTTATCTTGCCTTTAAACCTGTCTTGCCGCTTCCAAAACCAATAAACATAAATGAACAGTTCCAGGAGTCGACGTGAACAGTTAAACAGGCGTCGTGAATGAGAAAATAGACGACCATTTCATGCCTTCCATTTCATTAGGGCACATAACTCTTGTAAACAAGAGTGTAACCCTCTCACACTATATGAAAACTATCATTTAAGTGAAAGGGACACACTATCCTGCTCACAAAACCCATGCGCCCTTTTGAAATGTTAGGCTCCATTTGATCGTCAAAACTCCAGTAGATCCTCGATTCGCAACAATGGTCGATACAACCATAATCCGAGAACCGTTAGTTCAACAGATTAACGAATTTTGTCCGATATCATTTCATTATTGATTGATCGAGATGCAATGGCAACTTTGACAAATCAGAACAGTACTCAACATGAATGAAAATTAACGATTCTGGCTGTATTACTTGCCCCGCTGACTGCCTAATGTAATTCTGATAATTGTTATCTTTAATCTTAATCCTAAAATTACTAAATGTAAAATCTTCAAAGACCCTATTTTAATTTTAATTTGGAATTCGAATGAGAAACTATTTTTTTGAAAACTAAGTCCTAACCTAACTCCCACCTTCGATAGGGGAAATGTCACATATGTAGCGGTTTGTTGTACATTTGTGATATTTCCACTATCGGAGAACCTCTTGGTCTCGACGCCAGCTTAACTCACCAGCAGTCGCGTTAGTATTCATTGTACACACGTTGTAAGGACATTTTAAGAGTGCCCAAAATACGCGACTTCTAGATGGTTAAGCCAAAAGACATCGATAAGCCTTGGTGCTACGGCAAAGCGGGTTCTCATCAGCATGGAACGATATCCATTGTGTTAATAAAATGGAAGTTTTAACAGTATTTGGAACAATACAATTAAACCCTCAATTTCATTACCATGACGGAACTATCCATGCCCCTTGACAAAATGAGTACTATAACGATCTATATAATACTCCCCTGGCAAGGCCCAAGGGATTGATTCTGGTAGTCTTTTTCATCAATATATTATAAAATTCTAAAAATTACGAGATACAGTATGAGGAAAAAAAACTTTTAAAAATATTTGAAATATCCTCGTGTTTTATAAAAAAAACAACAATCATTACACAACTCGACTTATTTTTGCTAACCCCACACTGCCGTTCTACGCATAATTGTCCCATGTCATTTTTGGTCGATTCAGACTTTTTGTCATTTTTAGGTTTAGTTTGACGTTTACTTTTCGAAAAACACATAAAATTAAGTATTTTGTTAGGAAACTCATCAAAAACAACACCAAGTCTGTTTGTCCCATCGTTGTACTTCTAGGCATAATTGTCCCACCAAGTATTTTCTATCACGAAATTATCAGTTTGACGAAGTATTGTGTCTTGTTTACCTATTGTATAGCAAGAGGAATACTAATGAGAGTGATAAACTGCTAACTGGGATGATTAGGGACTTACAGGGTGAATAGGAACCCACGGGACAATTATGCGTAGAAACACAAAAAACGGTCGAAAAATTTCAATCGCGTTTTTCTCAGTTGCACTTTTTTGAACATGGGACAATTATGCGTAGAACGGGAGCACAGATAAACTTTGGTTCTTATGGTTGCTTAACCTTTCGGAAGTCGCGTGTTTTGGCATTTCTTACAAAGTGTATACAAAGTACACGTACGCCGGTGGGTTAAGATGATTAATTCCAGATTTTTAAGCATGGAGGACGATACGATCAATGCGAAGAGCGAAGAATGTCGATTGAAATTTCCGCCCTTTGAGGTTATGTTTGCGAATTCTGTTTTGTTAACCTGGCCATGGTCTTCGTTTTCTACATACACGAATGGTATTCCGGGTCTATAGGACCCAGAAATGTTTTCGGCTGCCAAAATTCGAAATTGTAACCGATTTTGGATGTCTTGGCCGCAAATGAAAGGCTAGGATGTCTACTTTCTGAATCTGACCGGCAGAACCGGTTTTGGACACCGTGGCCACCGGGAACCTGCTATAACTGAAAAAAGTCCTTTTTGAGGCCCCTACTTTAAGGAACTGTATCTCCGAAACGATTGCACATAGCAGGTTGCTTCCGGTTGCATTCGACAGATAATAACCTGAATTTTAAGCCCCAAAAAAAATAATTGGTCCATAGTGGCCACCGGTTCCGGTAACCTTGAACTTCCAGAAAACTTGATTTTTGCAGTTTTTGACATAAAACCGTCACACGGACCAATCTTTTGAAACGGATTATTTTGCAAATCATTGCAGAAGGATACTACATACTACCCCTGACTGTTTGGTATCGGTTCTGGCCAACTGTGGCCAATCCGGAACCGGTTCCAGGGGTACCCTAAACGGTTCCAATAATTGTCACGCTAGAAATCCTTCATGTTGCATATCAAACTTCATGAAATTGAAAATTATGACCATCTGAGGTCATGCCGATGTCCTCTGACCCAACCTGGTCACTCCGGAACCGGTTACCGGTGGCCACTGAGGGACACTATCGGAATATGCAATGAACCCTATCATCCGACGTATCAAACTTCATGAAATTGAAAGTTATGACCCCTCGTCTTCCGGCATGATCTCAGATGTTTGATACATCGGATGATAGGGTTCATTGCATATTCCGATAGTGTCCCTCAGTGGCCACCGGTAACCGGTTCCGGAGTGACCAGGTTGGGTCAGAGGACATCGGCATGACCTCAGATGGTCATAACTTTCAATTTCATGAAGTTTGATACGTCGGATGATAGGGTTCATTGCATATTCCGATAGTGTCCCTCAGTGGCCACCGGTAGCCAGTTCCGGAGTGACCAGGTTGGGTCAGAGGACATCAGCATGACCTCAGATGGTCATAACTTTCAATTTCATGAAGTTTGATACGTCGGATGATAGGGTTCATTGCATATTCCGATAGTGTCCCTCAGTGGCCACCGGTAACCGGTTTCGGAGTGACCAGGTTGGGTCAGAGGACATCAGCATGACCTCAGATGGTCATAACTTTCAATTTCATGAAGTTTGATACGTCGGATGATAGGGTTCTTTGCGTATTCCGATAGTGTCCCTCAGTGGCCACCGGTAGCCGGTTCCGGAGTGACCAGGTTGGGTCAGAGGACATCGGCATGACCTCAGATGGTCATAACTTTCAATTTCATGAAGTTTGATACGTCGGATGATAGGGTTCTTTGCGTATTCCGATAGTGTCCCTCAGTGGCCACCGGTAGCCGGTTCCGGAGTGACCAGGTTGGGTCAGAGGACATCGGCATGACCTCAGATGGTTATAACTTTCAATTTCATGAAGTTTGATACGTCGGATGATAGGGTTCATTGCATATTTCGATAGTGTCCCTCAGTGGCCACCGGTAACCGGTTCCGGAGTGACCAGGTTGGGTCAGAGGACATCGGCATGACCTCAGATGGTCATAACTTTCAATTTCATGAAGTTTGATACGTCGGATGATAGGGTTCATTGCATATTCCGATAGTGTCCCTCAGTGGCCACCGGTAACCGGTTCCGGAGTGACCAGGTTGGGTCAGAGGACATCAGCATGACCTCAGATGGTCATAACTTTCAATTTCATGAAGTTTGATACGTCGGATGATAGGGTTCATTGCATATTCCGATAGTGTCCCTCAGTGGCCACCGGTAACCGGTTCCGGAGTGACCAGGTTGGGTCAGAGGACATCGACATGACCTCAGATCGTCATAACTTTCAATTTCATGAAGTTTGATATGCAACATGACGGATTTCTAGCGTGACAATTATTGGAACCGTTTAGGGTACCCCTGGAACCGGTTCCGGATTGGCCACAGTTGGCCAGAACCGATACCAAACAGTCAGGGGTAGTATGTAGTATCCTTCTGCAATGATTTGCAAAATAATCCGTTTCAAAAGACTGGTCCGTGTGACGGTTTTATGTCAAAAACTTCAAAAATCAAGTTTTCCGGAAGTTCCGGGTTACCGAAACCGGTGGCCACTATGGACCAATTATTTTTTCTGGGGCTTAAAATTCAGGTTATTATCTGTCGAATGCAACCGGAAGCAACCTGCTATGTGCAATCGTTTCGGAGATACAGTTCCTCAAAGTAGGGGCCTCAAAAAGGACTTTTTTCGGTTATAGCAGGTTCCCGGTGGCCACGGTGTCCAAAACCGGTTCTGCCGGTCGGATTCAAAAAGTAGACATCCTAGCCTTTCATTCGAGGTCAAGACATCCAAAATCGGTTACAATCTCGAATTTTGGCAGCCGAAAACATTTCTGGGTCCTATAGACCCGGAATACCATTGGTGTCAGTTTTTTTTTTTTGGCGGGCACTTCCGGTGGCCACCGGAAGTTCATTTTTGGCCAGAATGTGTGTCTTAATAAGTTACACAAAGTCACAAAATTTCAGATCTCTAGGTGTTTTTGGTCAAAAGTTACAATCACTTTTATAGTGCTACTGGGTCCTATAGACCCGAAGACCATGCCCGGGTTAAATTCCAGCGTTCAAAACAACTTTTTTTTCACTAAAACTCAATTTCCCAAAATACGTATTTTTTTATTTTCGAGATTTTTTGATATGTTTTAGGGGACTAAAATCCGCAACGTTTGAGCTATAGAGAAACATGGTCAAAAAATCTGCCGCCAAGTTATGAATTTTTGGGCGTAATATTCAATGTTTGGCCCTTTTAAAATGTTAGTCTTGATTTAATTTTTTTCAAAAAAATTTTTCGAAAAGATCGGAAAATTTCACGAATGTTTCATGTATTAACATTGAAAATCGGACCATTAGTTGCTGAGATATCGACATTAGAAAATGGTGGGTTGTTTTGGTGAGACTTAGAAAACTTCAATTTTCGTGTTTCTTTTTCTTAAAGCGGCTGTATCTCAGCAACCCGAGGTCCAATCTTCAATGTCTCTTAGACAATTTTATAGCAAACTTTCTGAACTTTTCAAAAAAAATATTTTTAGAAATGGTCGCTCATGGTCACTATTTTTAAAAATCGAAAAACTGCAAATATTTTGCTAAAATCAAACTTTCGGTGCCTATATCTTGAAAACGAAGCCCTTTATCAAATAAATTGTAAAGTAGGGGAAATTCTCGTATGTTTGGCAGGTTAAGCACTCGCTCCTAATTCCGTCCAATTAGCTGGTTTTCACTATTTAAACAACTAATTTTGCAAAACTTTTGATAGAAACATGCTTGCTCACTTCTTATTTAACTATTTATCACTCGATTTCAGTTGAAAACGCTTTTAATTAGCTTTAATTGAATGTCCAAGTTCTGACCTGCCAACATTAGAGGCACGCTGGAATTAGATGATGTTCCCCTAGTTTTCGATTGCAAATTCAATTTTGCATTAAAAAATAACTTCAAATTTGTTTTTGCATGAAATTTGGATTTTTTTCCAAAAATCACTATTTTTCAAAAATTCATAACTTGGCGGCAGATTTTTTGACCATGTTTATCTATAGCTCAAAAGTTGCGGATTTGAGTCCCTTAAAACATATCAAAAAATATCGAAAATCAAAAAGTACGTTTTTTGGGAAATTGAGTTTTAGTGAAAAAAAAGTTCTCAATTGTCCTCAACAATACCTACAACTTTGCCGAAGACACCAAATTGATCAGAAAATTCACTCAAAAGTTACAGCTGTTTGAATATTTACATACCATTTTTGTATGGACAGCAGCCAAAATTGTATGGAGACTTGTATGGGTGAACCAATGACACAAAATAGCTTATTTGGTCACAGGGAAGGCCCCCACAAAGTTTGAGCCAAATCAAAAAACACAAATAAAATCCATTTCCGGTTTTGGTAGAGAATTGCTCAAGGGAATGATGGAACGAGAGGAATCACAAATCCGCATATATAATTTCAAGATTGTTCAGGTGTAAACCGAAAACCCGATCAAAAATTTAAGTGGACGAATAAGGTTCTTAACTGCTTATTTAATCGTCGGTGTACAGGACAACGCACTATTTAATAATTTCCTGGCGTACATTTAATTTTGCAGTCTAAAACTACCTAGTTATTGAATTGAAAAAATAAAATTCTTTTTCAAATTTTCTTTTCTTCATTTGTGTACACCGACGTCAAATACCAAGATTGTTTACTTTTTACTCTTTGGTCTGACAGTCTTGGTCCGACAAATTTGGTCTGACAGCTTTATCATGCACGGAAAACCGGCATTAGTCTTTAAGCCATAACATGAAAAAAGCTTCCATAAAGCCTAATGCTGCCTCAGCCGGATCTTTTGCAATTTTCACCCTTTTTGTATTCTGTAATTCTGTAATTTCGGAATACATTCGTCCGGCTTCAGCTGAAGATTCATGCTGTCCCATGTTGCATGTTCGAGTGTAGACCTACGGAAACCCTTGCCGCGAGGAGAGGTGAGTGAACCAGTACACGAGCCACCTACGACATAATTCCTCGGGCGGCCCAGGTCAACTCGAAGTTACCCCAGGCACCCCCAGTGCAGGACACATTGGGGGTAGAAAGCGGATAGAATAAGCAAAAGATCAAAGCAGGCCGCGAGGCATACTTTTAAAGTGGTATCTGCAAAGAAATTTGTATTAACAAAAGGGTCAAAAATAAAAAGACGATACTAATTAATACTTCCCTGCGACCTTGGAGGTCTCTCGGTTGGACATATAGCCGTGGACACCAAGCTTGGTAGCAAACCTCGTCAGTCGGTGTGGTATTGATCACAGCTGGTGTTAATTTGTCCTGCAGCTGTGTAGCAAGTCAGATGCTCGCTCATTCGGTTTGAAACGAGAAGAACAAAAGAGAACACGAGAAAACATTAGATTCTGATAGTGAGTTTCACACAGATATAAAGTGTAATATAATATTAAATATATTTATAATAATATTTTCACTTTATGATTATTTATTGACACTTTATTTATTTGCTTTCACTGTCACTTTCACTATTTCTTCGGGTCGTCTAATTTTCGTCGTGCTCCCGTACTTGAAGAATTCCGCATAACTAATCATTGCTGGTTAGAAGTTTCATGTCGAACATGTTACAAACTAACACAACAGTGACACAGAAACAGAACTTCACAAGCACGGGAATTTCCACACGACCTCCCAGTGAATTAATACCGAGCTTTAACTATTTTCCTACTACTATTACCTAAAATGTCCAAAGCAGCTCAGTAAAACTTACTGGGAGCGTTCCACAATTTAGCCCCATCCGGGGGGAGCTTATCCCTTTGTACCCTCGTGTTTGTTTCCTTTGAACAGTAGTCTAGGTAGTCCAACAATGTTCAGCACAAGTTTGAATCGAAAGCAATTGCTTGAACAGCTGAACGGATCAAACTATTGCTTCCCTTGCTGAACTAACTATGCTACTGTTACTAAGGAAACAAAAGGATAAAACATCATGATTTGATGTTCTAACAGGTACGTTCAACTAGCCAGCTGCGAGACCCATCAGCCCGGCCGGGAACCAGTCCATATCTGTCGAGTACAGCATACGGTGTGGTTCACAAAATATCAAATACAGTGAACACAACACTAAGGCTATACATATGAACTGGCGGGATGGAAGCACGTGGACACCTCCCCCCAATTTTCACCCTTTTTGTATTCGTCGAAATTATGTTTTAGCACAATTGCTAATAACTTTTGATAGTGTTGTCAAATCTTCAATCTTTTGGGCTCGTTGGAAATACCGTAAACCGGGGTGACTTTGATAGGCTTTCAACTAGTTTTTAGATTTTTTTCCAACAGGTAAGGTTTTTCTCAACATTATTATTTTTAAAACATGTACTGGGGTAGGCCACACAAAGTCCATGCACAATTTTGGAAAAAAAAGTTTTTTCAATAGTGTTTAAAAATATAGTTACGTTAAAAATTCGTAGTTTTAATTCCGGGGCGACTTTGATAGGCATAGTTTTTCTTGTTAAAATCATATTTAAGATGTTCAAACTTTATTTGTTCGTTTAATGTACCATCACTTAAGTAGCTGATATAGTTTTTCAGAAAAAAAAATCAATGTTTTTATTAAATTGTTAAAAAGTCGGAAATTTGCCTGAAATTTGTTAAAACTAGTTTTGTTTATAAAATAATCGATTTATATTGCATTTTATACTGAATACCAAGCACGAATCACACGTTTTCACATTTTACATGAATTTTGTTCTACTGAAATTGCCTATAAATTTGGAGATTTTTTTTAATTGTGTTTCAAGAACACATTATTTATTATTCACAAACTCATTTAACCTGGTTTAATCCAAAGAATCCGAAAATGCATTCCGTTTTCCAATTCAAAATCATGTTCATTGAGAAAATCATGACACTTTGAGAATATTAAAATAATGCAATTCATCAACATTTTCTTAATTATAGTTAACTAACTATTTAAACTTTTCAAAACACTTCTCGACCACGGTCAGTATGTTTCTAAACCATTCCTTACGTATTTTAATTGTACTCTGCATTTTGCGGAAAAATCGCAAACCTATCAAAGTCACCCCGGCTATCAAAGTCACCCCGTTTTACGGTACCTTTTTCTTTCAAATACCTTTCTAACAATGTATAACATGACGGATTTGCTTACAAACCCACCCTTTTTACAATCTTTCGGACTTAAGTAAACAACGTTTTTTAAACATAACTTTCGATGTATTTTACTAAACATCATGATATATAGATACATAGTGACTTATGGGGCCCAAAGGCGGATCGAATGAATCCACAAAGACAAAATCGGTTCGGCCAGTCTTGACAAAATCGAGTGCAATTATTTTGATCATCATCCAACCACACATACAAACATTTGGGCAGAATTTGATTCTGAGGCGATATGTATACGTGAAGGTGGGTCTAGGAGGTCTAATGAGGAAGTTCATTTTGACGTAGACTTACGTCTTTGTCGAAGGTACTGGAGTGTCATTCCAAAAAACCCGGGCCGAAGGCCCTGGAATATTGCGTCATCCGTCAATCGCTTATATCTTCCTTCCCTCAAATCGAATCGGCACGATTTTGGTTCCATTCGATTCGAAAATTATTCAGCAATTTGCTTTTAATTTTCAATGTTGGCAAAATAGTTTTACTATTGTAACAACTCAATGTTTCAAAATGTTTTCAAAATGCAGAGATTTTGCAAGCAAAATGAGCGCTTCCCACTCACGAACGGGAAGGCAAGTACCTATTTTGAGGGGAAAATCACACAAGCAGCGCGACCGGTACAGGTCGCGAAAAAGGAGGGGAAGTAGCAGGCCGAAAATATATATAAGAAACTGCGCCAGATTTAAGACCATCATTCACGTCTCAGACGTCGGACCGGCAGCAGCAGCAGGAAAGCTCAGCCCAGAGCAGCAGCAGCAGGAGAGAGACCAGAGCAGCAGCAGCAGGAGAGAGAGGGACCAGAACTGCAAAAGAAGCGCGCATCGCCTTCTCGTCGTCACCGTCAGCCAGTAGCCTCTCGATGGCCGGACCGTTTGGATCTTTCGTGGTAGGGGGTGAGGACTTCCCAACTCTTCGGAGTTGCCTCACCCCCCGTCCCTCGTCCCACCCACGACGAGGCAGCAACAAGATGAGGCCACGCCTGCTGCCTTCTCGCCGAACAGTTGCCTCTCGTGGGTCGTTGTTGTGAAACAATCAGGAAGGGGGTGAGGACTTCCCAACTCTTCGGAGTTGCCTCACCCCCAGTCCCTCGTCCCACCCGTGATGAGTCGGTGAAATGCCTTTCAGGAACTAGTGTTGGTCTTCGGGGGTGACGGATTGCACAGCTTTCTGAGGCTGCTCCCCCCCCCCCAACCCCTCTATCTCCCCCACATGCTACCAAACTTTCATTCGGTTCGCGAAAAAATCGTTTTTCGTTCTTCTCTCCTCCATTCGATGTTTCCATTATTTAAATAAGGCTTTCTAAGTATGTATTCAAAGTATGGTTACATGGCAGTTGCGGTCCGATTGAGTTGACTGGAGTGTGTAAGTTCTGTCTTGTTGGGGGGTCCATCTCCCATTTACGATCTTATTCCGTTAATGTATTTCAAGTATCTAGCTAATTCTTCAAAATTAAGATATGGAAAACTCTATGTCCACATCTCAAAACTTTACGTAGTCTACGCCAGGGATGGCAAATGGCAAAAAACCATCGCGAAGCCCTCGTTTGATTTATTACCTTCCAGTTACAGAATTCACTATAATGATGTATGAAGCAATTGTAGATTTTGTACAAACGAACAATTTTGTAGAACATTGTTTTGTTCCAAAGTGAATGCTGTTGACACTAGAGCGTAAACAATGTCTAAAAATGCCACCATCTGCGTCCCTCACTCGCGATGGTGAGGGAATTTTTGTTTACGCTCTAATGTCAATAGCATTCAGTTTAGAACAAAACAATGTTCTACAAAGTTGTTCATTAGTAAAATATCTACAAGTGCTCCATACATGATTATAGTAAATTCCTTAACTGGAAGGAAATAAATTAAAAAAGCTTTTTGGAGGCCCATCGGCAAATACCTTCCCTGGTCTACGCCATTCCGGTTATGTCTGTGACATAACTACTTTGACTTTTTCGAATGATTTTATAGCCTCTCAGCGAGGAAGGCAAAAACTCCGTTATGTCAGTGAAATCAACCCGGCTATCGAGCAATTAAAAGTGCATCATGGAGTTAAACTTTCTGTCAAGCTTCTGTGAAATTTACCATGATAGTTGCGAGAGTTTAACTCCATGTTACCGGCTCACTTCTCTCTTTTTAATTTCTCGATAAAAAAATATAAGCGTCTATGTTTCGGGTCCGTACGGACCTAGAAAAGTATTTGGCTCGCAAAAATAGAAATTACAACCAATTTGGTTGGTTCTTGTTGCAAATGGTTATTTTGATATATAAATCGATGCAATCTGTAGATTCAATTTTGAACTCTCAAGTTTAAAAGCCTGTATCTTTGAAATGGTTCAACCGTCAGATGATTCCAGTTGCATTTGAAAGGTAGTTACCTGACCTATACTGCCGTTCTACGCATAATTGTCCCATGTCATTTTTGGTCGATTCTGACTTCTTGACATTTTTAGGTTTGGTTTGACGTTTACTTTTCGAAAAACACATAAAATCAAGTACTTTGTTCGGAAACTCATTGAAAACAACACCAAGTCTGTTTGTCCCATCGTTGTACTTCTACGCATAATTGTCCCACCAAGTATTTTCTATCACGAAATTATCAGTTTGACGAAGTATTGTGTCTTGTTTACCTATTGTATAGCAAGAGGAATACTAATAAGAGTGATAAACTGCTAACTGGGATGATTAGGGACTTACAGGGTGAATAGGGACAATTCTGCGTAGAAACACAAAAAACGGTCGAAAAATTTCAATCGCGTTTTTCTCAGTTGCACTTTTTTGAACATGGGACAATTATGCGTAGAACGGCAGTATAAGCCATGTCATAAAAATTTGGGGTTATTTGGGGAGCATTCTTTCATTACGTAACGCAAAAATTCGGATTTTGGGATCAATTCTCCCCTCCCTCTTAACAATATTTCCATACTTATTTTAAAAATTTTGAATGGAGCGTAACACGGCCATCGAACAACCCTCCCCCCCATCTGCGTTACGTAATAAAATAACGCTCTCTTGAAACGTGTAACAGTAAGCCGTTATGAACAGCAAAAACATTTAGTGGCCGGGCCGCAGAAACGGACTCTGTGAACGGATCACATGTTTCATAGAATCAACAGAGGAGGAAGGATGCGTGGACATACCGTACCAAACGCTCCGGATCAGTTTTGATGAATTCTGTGGCAACTTAGACAGCGATCTTTTGGTGCATTACACAAAATTGGTAATTTTCAGACATTCAAAGTAGGTACCTACTCAGCTTCGTTGGCCCCCTTTGACTCACCTGATAGCAGATGGCGCACACGTCGTCGAACGTGCGCAGCTGCTGCGGCGTCGCCTCCGGCAGCGAGCTGATCTTGTGGACCGCCGTCCGGCGCTTCATGAACACGCCCCAGCCGGCGCGCGCCTCACACCAGATGTTGAAGTACGCGTGGATGCACATCATCAGCGCCCGGATCGCACCGCCTACAGGAATGGTAGCTGAGTTTTGTCAAGTCGCACGGGTATAGTTTTTTGTTTGGGTTTGTGTGCAAAAACAGTCGCAAGTTTTGTGTTGGTTTTTTTTCATTTTTTTCGTAGAAATAGTATAAGGAAAAAATAGGGGGAAAGCAAGTTCAAAAGAAAAGACGGGTCGTTTTTGGGTACAGGAGAGAAGGGGGAAAAGTAAAAATAAAACTTTTGAAACAAAACTATAAAAAAAAACGAAAGAAAGATAACAAACAGTACGACTAAACACAAGAACGTCCCAGACGGATGAGCTTCACCAAAAAATATAAGTGCAGAGAGAAAGCAACCAATTGATGGGCACACAAGTTTGCGCGGGAAATACCTGACTCGAAGATGAGAATCCAGGCGCCGTTGAAGAAGAGAAAGATGCCGAAACAGAACTCGACCGAATTGCCAAACGCCCGGATGTAGTACACGTAGTCGTCCAGCTTCTCCCAGAACGTTTGCCGCCGGGCGTCCAGCAGGAATAGCGTGTAGGTCGCTAGGCTGACCAGGACCTTAAAAATAGTGACTTCAGTTGGGTTCAACATTCAGCATAGTAAGGCAAAAGGACATACCTTAACGATGACCTCCACGGAAAACGCCGTCACGGCCAGTAACCAGGTTGACGGTGAGTGTCGTGACCACAGGATGCTCAGCAGACCAACCGGAGTGAGCAGCAGGAATGCGCACACCATGAGGGCGCGGGCGTGACGTTTCCTGCAAGGTCGATTGAAATGTTAAGACAATTGCTGGCCCGACAAAACTCAAAACTTACCTCGACGGATTCCGCGCGGCGCTGAGCGACATCAGGATCGGTGCAACAATGTTGTGCAGGAAGTGCAGCAGGGCCGTGATAAGCAGACACAGATTTCGGCAAAGCCGCACGAACCGTTTGTCCGGCGTGAGCGACGTCAGCCCGGTTTGCAGCGCCAGGATGTAGAACAGGATCGCCGACACGGTGCCGATCGACTTGTCCTCGTCGTAGTCCTCCGACAGCAGAAACAGCTGGAACGCCTTCCCGATGTAGTGACAGATGAGTGAAATGATGCTGGTCATGCCGAGAACGGCGGTCAGCGTCTCGCACCCGCTCACCAGCAAACTCTGGATGGTGGCGGCAAACCGGAGCGGCACATCCGACGCCACCAGCAGGCTGACGAGCTGCTCGAGCAGTCGAAGCGTCCAGAAGGCTCGCAGCACGCACGGTACGTTCAGCCGCTGCCACTCGTTCTCGATGAGGGCGGAAATGCCAAAGTTGCTGGCAAAGTTGCGCGCGTGCTGGTACCCGTTGAGGATCGTCTTGACCACGTCAAAGGACGAACTCCACAGGGCAATCTTGGACAGGACCAGCGGAAGAATCGCTGCGAACGCGGGGGAATGTTTCAGCACCACCGTCGGCAGCGGCAGCATCGCCAGGAACAGTGGCATCAGGAAGCTGAATGGCAGCGCTTTCTGGATGATTTTGTATCTGGAAAAAGCAACTCATTAAAAAAACCCTCAAAAGAAAGGGGCTAACGTCACCCCCGACTCACTTTGGTCCCAAGTGGATGTACGCAAAGATGACCCCCATCAGCCACTGGGCCAGCAGATGGGGCAGAATCGAAAGGGCGACACCTCCCGGGTCGAGCAGCCGCTCCATGTTCAGCGACAGGATGTCCTCGAGCAGGCTCGGGCCGTCGGAGATGACGGACAGCGCCGACACGTTGCTCCAGTAGGACAGGAAGATCAGCCCCACCGACACGATGTACATGTACACGATGACGAGGTGACGCGTCCAGAGCATGAACACGCATGCCGCGCTGATGCAACCTGGAAGTGAAAAGGGAAGAAGGCAGTAGGACGTCATTAGAAACGATGTCAAGTTAACATTTCAAATCGACGCTGAAAATCGAATGAAATCCCTTTGGCCAGTTGTCGCACTTACATCAATTTTCAAGCTGTGGTAAGATAGCACGACAAGATTGAAACTTCTTTCATATGAAAAGTGACAAAATTGCACGGAGTTTTTTCGGTTTTTATTGAATATCTCAGGATTGAAATCGAATTTCTGGGTAACCTTAAGGAGAAAAAATAGTCATCGCTACTTTCAAATGTGTCTTACAAGAAATTTTCTCAGCTTTCCAATGCGTCTAAGAGCGAAATGTTTCATCGAGAAATTTCTGAGAAATCTATATTTTAAGTTTTTGTTTTAAAATCCTTAACCATTTATTGAAAACTTTTAAATAACAGTCCAGAAAACTTGTCAAATGATATGTTTCATGTGGCATTTACTCATCAAAATGTGCAAAATAAGATAAAAAACAACTTTGTTGAAGGTTGCAAACCGCTAAACATTTTAAAAATGAAGTTTTAACCGAATTTTTGAAGATATGGGATTTATTCAGAAATGAAAATCCTCAAACCGTATTAAAATATGCTTTTCACAAGAACAAATAGATTATCATAATTGTTGTATACAAATAACTCCTGTCTGTTCTGATTTAGCTTGGAATTAGCTGATACAACCGAAATTTTTGCTGGTTTGAGATTGATAGGATTTTTTTTTTTTTTTTTTTTTTTTTTTTTTTTTTTTTTTTTTTTTTTTTTTTTTTTTTTTTTTTTTTTTTTTTTTTTTTTTTTTTTTTTTTTTTTGCGGAGCGAGGTGGGACAGCTAGGATCAAGTCAGTCCGGTTTTGTCAAGGAAAGGTAATGAATGTGTTAGCCTGTGAAGTGCCACTTACACCCCATGGGGAGCGGGGAAAGAGGACATGATTGGGTAGGTTATAATGAGATTGTGTATGTGAGAGTGTGTATTGTTGTAAATATTCTAATTTGATATTTCGTTCTCTATCGCCGCTCCCCCACAGTGAAGGTTTGAAGGTTCTAACTGTTAAAAGTAAAACTGTTAAACTCCCAAAACCAGGATCAAGTAGCACGTGCAAACGGAGTACATTTTCCATACGCTAACGGACTTTTACTGATTGACAACTTGACTGTTCCAACAAAGCAATAAAAGCAAAATTAACAGTTAACAGTCAAGACCCGAAGGAAAAAATTTCCCTGTACAACCCGAAGCCTGCAGAATGCGTTACAGTAAATTTTTGCAGGCTTGGGAAATATGCAAAATAACACCAAACTTTAATGTTTTATAGTGTTTTGGAATCTTCAGAATGTCTACTTTAAGTAAAAAATATGCAAATTAGTGGATTTTGGGGCGGGGCTCAGGGGGGAGGGGGTGAACGAAAAAATATCCGAGCAAAATGCGTTACAGTAAATTTGTAAAATTTATATCTCACACGCACAAAAATTTTGTAAGCTTGAATCAACAAACATGTTATTTAACACCAACAATCATGTTTTATTAAGGCAACAAACCATGTTTACCAATTTAATAAACAGATTTTATCGACACTTCCATGATGTTTGTTGGTTCAACAAACTGGTTTGCCGTTTTCGCGTTTCTTTTTTGCAGCGTGTAGCTAAATTTGACAGTGTACTTGAGAAAACTTTTCGCTGTGGCATTTACCGTTACTCAGATCAATATGGCGGACGAAACCGATTCCAAAGACGCCGTGGAAATTGTGGAAGAATTTGTTTTTGAATCGCTAAGTCCAGAGGAAATAGAAGTGTTCAATTTGCTTAGTGAGTTTGAAGTGCAGGCGGAGGTGATTTCAGCTTTCATAAGTAAGTATTCATTATTTGTTAAAAGGATTAGTTCTGATCCGTTTTTTTTAAAGCAAATCGTTACACACTTTCTACTCTACGGATTATCGAGCGGCCAGAAGTGGAAGCCTTGGTTCAGCCACCTTTCTTGGCGGAAAGGACTAAGATTATCGCGGGATTGAGTAATTGGCGGATTAGCCAGGTAAAAATTATGCTAAACTGGTTTTTCATTAACAATAACTCGAAAAATATATTTTCAGGGACTTCCAGCGTTGACGACCGGAGTGATTCTTCCAGCGGTCAATCCGGAAACGACGGCACAAACCGCTGTCGGCCGAGAGCAGTGCACGGCCACTTACCTGCTCACGAACTCCCCAAGAGGCAAATCGATAATTGATCACTACAACGCATCGGAACTGAAGTTTCTAACCCGGAAGGACCGAATTGCAATTACAAACATCGTTGTGGACGAGTTCTTCTACCGCTTTTCCAAACTAACGCCGTCGGAGTTGAAGCAAAGGGCCGAAGAGCTTTTCAAGTTGTTTCCCGACGTTCCCGAGGTAAATTTTTTCTTTGATTCATAGTTTTTTCAGCCTATTAATCAATATTTTTCTTTTTTCATTTCAGAATACGTGGTACGAGCCTTCCCAGTACAAGGACGCTTCCGGAAAAATCGTGAAACGGAGGTACGCGCGAGGTTGTCTGTATGACCGCAATGCCAACATCCCTGGGAAAAAGAAGACGACAGCCTCTGCGATCAGTTCGACATCCGAGGCTGGACCAAGTTCAGCACAAGCCAGCGGAATAACCAAATCTGAAGGTACTAAAATCTTTATAATTTCTTCGAAAAATCAATCAAATTAGATGGACAATAACAACGTCCACAAGTTAAGCGTGTGTGTGTGTGTGTGTGTGTGTGTGTGTGTGTGTGTGTGTGTGTGTGTGTGTGTGTGTGTGTGTGTGTGTGTGTGTGTGTGTGTGTGTATGTGTGTGTGCAAGTGAAAAAGAGGAAACAGGTGGTCACCTTTTGAATCACTTTGTTAAACCGATGGTGCATCGATTTTAACATTTCGTTTTACAAAATGCCGAAACAGTACGGTTATACTGTAGACGTATGTTGATTTTTTTTTTCTTTCTTTTTAGTTGAACAGTACGAGAAGCTCAAGCAGTGGTTTATACACAACCAAGACGATTGGGAAGACTTGCGTACGAAGTGGAAAGCTACCAGCCATATTCGATTGCTGCAACTATCCCAATTGGACCACCCAACCTGTGAAACGATTGCTGATCTTTATCCTACTCTGAAGAACCACCTCGGATATCAACTAATACAAATCGATTTTGCTAAACGTTTTCCCGAAAGAGAGACCAGCTTGTTTGATCGCTGGGAAAGTTTCTCCAGTGCAATCATCCGGATTCTCCGACTGGAAATCACTGACGCAGAAGGAAAGGCGCTTCTTACTTCACTGGACGGCAACTGCTCAGAAGGTAAATAGTATCATTTTGAAACCAAAAAGAATAAAAAAATAGTTCTTTTTTTTCAGATTCTAAAAATGTTACCGTGCTATCGCTGCTGGCTCACTTTTTAGCGTGCAAACATCCGGTCGGCAAGACCGCCAAATCCAAACCCTGGAAACCGTCAGTTGCCGAGACAAAGGAGACAATGTGCGTGACAGTCACGGATTTTGCTTTACTTCAAGAAGACTTGTCGCGGGTATCCGCCCGTTTCGACGAGAAAGGCTTACCGGTTACTCCAGTCATCGTCGTACTCGGTGGCCAAGCCCCCAGTGGCTTCACGTTGTGGCACAAATCGTTCTCGTTCAAGTTCAACAGTTTTTTGAAAGCGTTGGACGTGTGTTTGAAGCTGTTCAAAGCTTACGATATCAGCTACCCACCACAATCGGATGATATCTGGAGCCTTCTGGCCGGATATCTGTACGAGTTTGACATCACCAAACCGGCCATTGCTGGACTGAACCGTACGTTGAAGAGACTCGCCGAAGAAAAATGATTCATTGCATCGTAACAGCGTGCACCTGGAAGGCTGCCGAGTTCCACCGTTTGTATGATCATTTAAACAAGTTTCACGGCGCGTTGACTAAGTACGGATGCAACATCGGAAGGTGCACACGAACTTTCGGCTTAAGAGCATCTTTTATACGACATTTCAACAGTCATTTCAAAAATACAGACAACACAAGCGACTCTTTCCAATCACACGAAACACAACTCATTTCTCCCACTACAGTAAACAATAGACCAGATAATGCTTCACAACAACACGTCAGCGTCCCAGATCATGATCTACTTGCAATAGTACCTAATTTGGAAAGTAATGTTCAAAACCGAGTAAACCGATTCCCCATTCAAGACGAGTTAGTAGCAAAAATGGAAATGATGAATCTCGAGTTGAGCTTAAAATGGCTCGACATTAGTTCAATGCCCCGTGGTACTGTATTTGATTTGAAAAAGGACCTGCACGAGCGAATCTACGACCCGTTTCATCAAGTTTTTGCTCAACTGGCAACCATCGGATTGGTCACACCTGAAGGACGAAAGGTTCTTGACGATTTAGTATGTAGTCTCGAAGGAGACGAAAGCGAGTATTTATTCAAGAAAAAACTTCAAAAACTTGACCTGTACCACGATGCTAGAGAGTTTGTCATAAGTAATCATCTGCAGCCAGGTGTTGTTAGGAACGAATTAAAGATGGATAACGACCCGATCACAGGTGAGCATTCGATCTAATAAAAGTTTATAAATAATTGACTATTTTTTTAATTTATTTTAGGAATATTGATGCCTATCAAGTTTCAGCTACGGAAATATCTTGAGTCGGCGGGCGTGTTAAAAACAATCTTGGATCATCTGTCGCCTTCGAAAGACGGTTACGTCAGGACAGTCGTTGACGGTACCGTGTGGCAAGCAAGAACCGACCCAGCCAAAACCGTTATTCCTTTAAACCTATTCTTCGATGACTTTACGACAACCGACACAGTCTCGCCCCATGCAGCATCAACATCTATTTGTGGCATTTATTATTACATTCCCTGCTTGCCGAGCTACGTCCTATCCAAACTTGTTAACATTTTAATTGCTGGATATGTGCTGACAGAAGATCGCAAGTTGTTTAGTAACGACGTCCTGTTCACCTCACTGATAGACATTTTAATCGAGTTAGAAACTGACGGTCTAGAGATTAGTTATGAAGGAAACTCCATTCGTGTTTATTTTATGTTGGCTTTCATAACAGGAGATAATCTAGGTCTGTCAGGAATACTCGATCTGGTGGAATCAACGCGAGCCAACTTCTATTGTCGAATGTGTAAGAGAAACTACGAGCAGAGGCAGACGGATTTGATCGAATATAGCAAAAGTTTGAGAACTAGACAAAACTACGAAAGTGACTTACAGCTGGCAGACCCATCGCAGACAGGCATAAAAAATAAGTGTGTGTTCAACAAAATTCCCTCGTTTCACTTAGTCTACAATGTTTATTTCGACGTTATGCATGATCTGTGGGAGGGAGTTTGCCTTTACGGACTACAACACTGTCTTCACTATTTTATAACAATCAAAAAGTACTTTAGTTTAGACGATCTTAACAGGAGGAAAAATTTGTTTGTTTTCGGAAAGCTGAACTCGTCAAATATTCCGAATGATATTAAAGAATTGAATTTTGCCAAGAACAAACTGCGAATGACCGCGAGTGAGGTAAAAACTTTTGTTACATTTATTCCACTGATAATAGGAGATAAGATTCCAACAAACGATGAAGTCTGGTTATACTTTTGTAATCTTTTAAAAATTTGCCATATTTTAATGTTGCGTCAAATTAATGCTAGTTTAATCCATATTCTAAGAAATTTAGTAAGTAATCATCATGAACAATACCAACATTTGTTCAACGACACACTTAAACCTAAGCACCATAACCTTGTACACTACTCATCATTTATACTAAGTTCTGGAACACCTCGTCACCAGTGGGCTATGAGGGGAGAAGCAAAGCATAAGGAAGCAAAGCAGTATTGCAGAAGCAACAACAACAAGTTAAATCTTTGCAAATCATTAGGTATCAAAGTAGGGTACAAATTTGCGTATAATGTTGTCAATAATGTTTTTATTCCACCTGCAATCGATTTATCTGAGTCCAAACGAACGCCACACGACCAATCTTCACAATACCTCAACAAATTTATTAAGTACGGATCAGTGTATGCACAAGGAACAATTTTTGTGATTGATTATGGCAGCATGTTCAAGTTGTTTGAATTGGAAAGAATATTAATTGACAGGGACGAAAACATTTCATTGATCGGATTGAAAATTCAGTACCAGCACTTCAACGAACATTTACAATCATTTGAGGTTATCAAAACAAGCGAGGCAGAATTAATAAGCAACATCAACCATGTTAATATTAGGGCCACTAATCTACACACGTTAAACGGAAAATTGTACTATCGTTACTGTAACTTGAACGTTAGCATCAACTGAGAATAAAACAATTAAAATCTATTTTTCTATTTTTACTATAGTATAAAGCCAAAGAAAGTCTTTCAGCAAGACATTTCATTGGCCACATTGACAATGCTGCTAGCATTGCCAATTTGGCCCAATGAATTGTAGCATTAATAAACAATTGAATAATTTATTGAGTCAACAATCGTGATAATTCATTCAACCCTGCATGTTTGTAGGTTCAACAAACATGTTTGTTACTCTGGCCATAATGATTATTGGAATTACAAACAAGTTACGTTTGAATGGCAACTATCTCGTTTATCAAACCCACAAACTTGTTAGGTTGAATCTGATAAACATGTTTGCTGGCCCTGAGATGACAATCATGTTTGTGGGCACAAACCAACATTTTGCTGGATGCACTATCCGATTTTTCTGCGTGCATGCAAAACCTGACCAAAACTCAAAGTTTTATAGTGTTTTGGAAAGGTCTTCATCTGAACTTTATGTTAAAAATTTAAAAATACTATGTTTTCAATAAAGTTTTACTAAAAAAGTTTAGTAAACTTTTATTGTTCTACGTACTTACATCAGTAAGAGAATAAAAACATGACTTTTCATCAGAAACATAATCATGCGACATATCCAACTTCCCAAAATTTTATGACTAGTCATTCTGAAACAAAATTGAACCGATTCAAATGAACCGGTTCATCAAACCGGTTCAATAGTTGTACCGGTTGAACGTTTCTGGCACAAAATATATCATGCGACATATCTAACTCTTTCAAATTGCCTGAATAGTCATTCTACAACAATATTGAACCGATTGTGCTAAACCGGATCATCCAACCGGTTCAATAGTTGTACCGGTTGAGCGTTTCTGGCACAAAATGTATCATGCGACATATCTAACTCTTTCAAATTGCCTGAATAGTCATTCTGCAACATAATTGAATCGATTCAGCAGAACCGGTTCATCCAACCGGTTCAATAGTTGTACCGGTTGAACGTTTCTGGCACAAAATGTATCATGCGACATATCTAACTCTTTCAAATTGCCTGAATAGTCATTCTGCAACAATATTGAACCGATTGTGCTAAACCGGTTCATCCAACCGGTTCAATAGTTGTACCGGTTGAGCGTTTCTGGCACAAAATGTATCATCATCATCTAACTCTTTCAAATTGCCTGAATAGTCATTCTACAACAATATTAAACCGATTGTGCTTAACCGGTTCATCCAACCGGTTCAATAGTTGTACCGGTTGAGCGTTTCTGGTACAAAATGTATCATGCGACATATCTAACTCTTTCAAATTGCCTGAATAGTCATTCTGCAACATAATTGAATCGATTCAGCAGAACCGGTTCATCCCACCGGTTCAATAGTTATACCGGTTGAACGTTTCTGGCACAAAATGTATCATGCAATACATCTAACTCTTTCAAATTGCCTGAATAGTCATTATGAATCCAAATTGAACCGATTCAGCTTAACCGGTTCAATAGTTGTACCGGTTAAACATTTCCGGCACAAAATGTATCATGCGACACATCTAATTCTTTCAAATCGCCTGAATAGTCATTCTGAATCAAAATTGAACCGATTCAGCTGAACCGGTTCATCACACCAGTTCAATAGTTATACCGGTTGAGCGTTTCTGGCACAAAATGTATCATGCGACATATCTAACTATTTCAAATTGCTTGAATAGGCATTCTGCAACATAATTGAACCGTTTCAGCTAAACTAAACGACTTCAATTGTTGTAGAATAAACATATCCTATGCCTGAATAATAAGTTTTCACCAAGATTTATCCAATTTCTGTAAAATTTCTTGAAATCTCTCAGGCTGGTAAAACAAATATTTATGGGTTTTGTCTCCTTTCAAAGTCAGCACAAAAATCTGGAGGGGGGGGGGGGGGGGATTTAAAAAGTTAAAATTCGCCTATACAGTCCAGACTTGATTATCCGAAAGCCTCGGAAAAAATCACTTCGGATAACCAATCACGAAAAATATTTTTTTTGTTTTCTTATTTTTGATGGTCGAGCTTAAACCTCACAAACAACTCATAAACTACTCTGAAATATTTCAGAAATTTCAAATCCAAGATATATTAAAAATGCATTTTTTTATTTACAAGGCAGGCCGAATGTCGTTTCGCCGAATGGACATTTCGCCGTAGGTCGTTTCGCCGAATGGGTCGTTTCACCGAATGTACATTTCGCCGAATTAAAAAAAAAGATTAAAATTAAAGGTAAACAAAAATATAAAAACACCAAAATTACCAAGAACGATTCTTGTTTGAAAGGATGCAAAAACTCACAGAAGTATCCTCAAACCCTATTTTAGTACTTTTTTTATCCATTTCTTTTTCTTTTTATTTTTTCCTTTTTCGCTTTCTCTTTTTTTAAATTCGGCGAAATGTCCATTTGGCGAAATGTCGATTCGTCGAAACGACCTTCGGCGAAATGTCCCGCACCCTTCGAAGTCCCATACAAACCTTCGGATAATTGAACTTCGTATTTTGATAATTGAACTTCGAAACTTTAGATAATCGAAGCTTCGGATAATCGAGTCTGAACTGTGTACCCCTTAGGGCCGATGTGGCCATCCCTTTTCTGTGGCACCGCCTTCTTTTTTTGACGATTTTCTAAAAACCTTTGTATTCTTTTACTCGTAACTTTTCAACTATAAGACCAAAAAACTTTCTTCAGGTTGCATTTTATAGACATTGTTTCAGAGCAGCGATTCTCAACGGGGTACCGGGCCTACTTGATATACATGGTAGGGGATACCGGCCTAGAAGAAGGTTGAGAATCGCTGTTTTAGAGAATTTAAAGAAATTAAATAATTGAAATAATTTTAAGAATTTAAAGAACTTGAATAATTTACATTTTTTAAAGAATTTAATGAATTGAGGGATTTAAATAATTGAAATAATTTCAAGAATTTAAAGAACTATTTTTTTAGAATTTAAAGAATTTAAAGAATTTAAAGAATTTAAAGAATTTAAAGAATTTAAAGAATTTAAAGAATTTAAAGAATTTAAAGAATTTAAAGAATTTAAAGAATTTAAAGAATTTAAAGAATTTAAAGAATTTAAAGAATTTAAAGAATTTAAAGAATTTAAAGAATTTAAAGAATTTAAAGAATTTAAAGAATTTAAAGAATTTAAAGAATTTAAAGAATTTAAAGAATTTAAAGAATTTAAAGAATTTAAAGAATTTAAAGAATTTAAAGAATTTAAAGAATTTAAAGAATTTAAAGAATTTAAAGAATTTAAAGAATTTAAAGAATTTAAAGAATTTAAAGAATTTAAAGAATTTAAAGAATTTAAAGAATTTAAAGAATTTAAAGAATTTAAAGAATTTAAAGAATTTAAAGAATTTAAAGAATTTAAAGAATTTAAAGAATTTAAAGAATTTAAAGAATTTAAAGAATTTAAAGAATTTAAAGAATTTAAAGAATTTAAAGAATTTAAAGAATTTAAAGAATTTAAAGAATTTAAAGAATTTAAAGAATTTAAAGAATTTAAAGAATTTAAAGAATTTAAAGAATTTAATGAATTTAAAGAATTTAAAGAATTTAAAGAATCACAATTATTGATCCGGTTAGATGATCCGGTTTACCTGTATTGGTTCAATTTTGCTGAATTGGTTCAATTATGTTTCGGAATGACTATTCAGGCAATTTGAAAGAGTTAGATATGTCGCATGATACATTTTGTGCCAGAAACGTTCAACCGGTACAACTATTGAACCGGTTGGATGAACCGGTTCTGCTGAATCGATTCAATTATGTTGCAGAATGACTATTCAGGCAATTTGAAAGAGTTAGATATGTCGCATGATACATTTTGTGCCAGAAACGCTCAACCGGTACAACTATTGAACCGGTTGGATGAACCGGTTTAGCACAATCGGTTCAATATTGTTGTAGAATGACTATTCAGGCAATTTGAAAGAGTTAGATATGTCGCATGATACATTTTGTGCCAGAAACGTTCAACCGGTACAACTATTGAACCGGTTGGATGAACCGGTTCTGCTGAATCGATTCAATTATGTTGCAGAATGACTATTCAGGCAATTTGAAAGAGTTAGATATGTCGCATGATACATTTTGTGCCAGAAACGCTCAACCGGTACAACTATTGAACCGGTTGGATGAACCGGTTTAGCACAATCGGTTCAATATTGTTGTAGAATGACTATTCAGGCAATTTGAAAGAGTTAGATATGTCGCATGATACATTTTGTGCCAGAAACGTTCAACCGGTACAACTATTGAACCGGTTGGATGAACCGGTTCTGCTGAATCGATTCAATTATGTTGCAGAATGACTATTCAGGCAATTTGAAAGAGTTAGATATGTCGCATGATACATTTTGTGCCAGAAACGCTCAACCGGTACAACTATTGAACCGGTTGGATGATCCGGTTTAGCACAATCGGTTCAATATTGTTGTAGAATGACTATTCAGGCAATTTGAAAGAGTTAGATATGTCGCATGATACATTTTGTGCCAGAAACGTTCAACCGGTACAACTATTGAACCGGTTGGATGAACCGGTTCTGCTGAATCGATTCAATTATGTTGCAGAATGACTATTCAGGCAATTTGAAAGAGTTAGATATGTCGCATGATACATTTTGTGCCAGAAACGTTCAACCGGTACAACTATTGAACCGGTTGGATGAACCGGTTCTGCTGAATCGATTCAATTATGTTGCAGAATGACTATTCAGGCAATTTGAAAGAGTTAGATATGTCGCATGATACATTTTGTGCCAGAAACGCTCAACCGGTACAACTATTGAACCGGTTGGATGAACCGGTTTAGCACAATCGGTTCAATATTGTTGTAGAATGACTATTCAGGCAATTTGAAAGAGTTAGATATGTCGCATGATACATTTTGTGCCAGAAACGCTCAACCGGTACAACTATTGAACCGGTTGGATGATCCGGTTTAGCACAATCGGTTCAATATTGTTGTAGAATGACTATTCAGGCAATTTGAAAGAGTTAGATATGTCGCATGATACATTTTGTACCAGAAACGTTCAACCGGTACAACTATTGAACCGGTTTGATGAACCGGTTCATTTGAATCGGTTCAATTTTGTTTCAGAATGACTAGTCATAAAATTTTGGGAAGTTAGATATGTCGCATGATTATGTTTCTTATGAAAAGTCATGTTTTTATTCTCTTACTGATGTAAGTACGTAGAACAATAAAAGTTTACTAAACTTTTTTAGTAAAACTTTATTGAAAACATAGTATTTTTAAATTTTTAACATAAAGTTCAGATGAAGACCTTTCCAAAACACTATAAAACTTTGAGTTTTGGTCAGGTTTGGATGAGATATAAATTTTACAAATTTACTGTAACGCATTTTGCTCGGATATTTTTTCGTTCACCCCCTCCCCCCTGAGCCCCGCCCCAAAATCCACTAATTTGCATATTTTTTACTTAAAGTAGACATCCTGACGATTCCAAAACACTATAAAACATTGAAGTTTGGTGTTATTTTGCATATTTCCCAAGCCTGCCAAAATTTACTGTAACGCATTCTGCAGGCTTCGGGTTTTGACTGTTAAGGGAAAATGCCAGCAAAACTTTTTTTTAAATGGAAATTACTGTATATATTATAACCTGTTAAAGTTATAATAATTATAGTTATGAAAAATAATAAGAGTCGACTCTCTGGTTGTCATGTTGTCGATAACTAAGGGACCATCGAGACAGATAAAATAAGAATCCAAAAACCGATTCGATTAGAAAATCTAAGCAAAGCATGATCGTCATTTTGAGATCATATCAACAAAAATAAAGTTAAAATAAAATCATAAGGACCGTCAAAATAGAGAAAAGTTGGGATAAAGAGAAATGGAAAAAAAAGCATCGAAATATGAAATTTGAAAAACTAAATTAATCTTCTACAGAAGGAGGAATACATAGAGAGATTGACAACCAGTGAGCCGACTATAAACAATAAAGACAACTAAAGTCACATACCTGATGATGGGTAACACCTTGGGTAATACCCATCTTACCGCTCACTGGAAAAAGGCACTTTTTGCGGGAACTGCAATTGCTTGATGGCCTACATGCCTTGGCGATCCCCAAGTTGAAGTTTCAATCGCTTACAGCCGCATCCGGAGCATCACGCAGACGCCGTAGTTTCTCATCGTCCTTTTAGTGTTCGTCTTCCTTCCTTCTGGTGTATGCTGCTTTCTTTGGTTGTTCTTGTTCTCCTTTCTGGTATGATCTGGAACTGGTTCGAAAAGAACAGAACAAAAAGGACAGCAGTATCTTCCGAAAAAAAAAGACTAACATAAAAATTACAACAACAACATTTCGTCGCGCATCGTAGCTTATCGTGTGAGTACTCGCGCTAGTACTACAGAGTAAAAGCACGTTCCGTCATGTGGTAATCTGGTCCGCGTGAGCGCTTTTCTTCAAAGAGGTCGTTTTGTTCTTAAGAGAACATCTTTGTAAGCGTTGCCCATAGGATAGCTTACCGTTTTGAAGACTGCTGAGGATCCGGATCCCTTGCAGCCTGTCACTACAGTTAACTCATCCCTTTATCCTCCATCCGCCACCCGGAGGCACGCGCCGTAGGGTTGCCAAAGTCCTGACGACCCACAGGACCTGGGAAAACCAATCTTATCGTCCCTAAGCGTAAAGACTTTAAGACTAGCATTCATCACCAAAGCCCACGGGGTTTGAGATTGATAGGATATTACTAGATTTTTATGAATAAATATCATATTTCCTTAACCAAACATAAGCCAGTTGCATGGATACAAAACATGTTTAATACTCGAAATAAGGAGAAATACTTTTCATGAGTATGAATTGACTGTTTTAGTTGTTTTGTATGAAATGATCAAGGAATTAGCAATATTATAGAAGTCTTATAAATCTCATTATTTTAAACATGTTTTACATATACCTTGATCTTTGTTCAAATAGTTTGGAAAACAAGTTTCGGTATGTTTTTTTTTTTGTTAAAATAATATTTAATTTGCGTTTAGACAAAAAAAAAAGGTCTGTGACGGTGTTTTTAGCATTCTGAGTTGAAAGACTCAAGTTTTAATTGCTACTTTTCAGTGCATTTTCAACAGTCAACATTTTATAAAATTTTATCTTAATTTTATACTCATGAAAATATGATTTTTGAAGCTTGCAACAGTAATAGGTAGTACATTTTCGATTTTAAATCATGTTTGAATTTATGTTCCTGGTTAATGTTTGCTTCAGTAAATATCGAATTAATTCATTAAAATCCAATAATACCATTAAAAAACTCAAACCTGCCAAAATTTTGGTTGTACAAGCTAAATCAGAGCAGACTCGTGATATTTGTACATAAAATTTGTAATAATCTTATAATTCTCGTAAAAATATATTTCACCACGGTTTTATGATTTTAATTTCTGAATGAATCCCTTATATTTAAAAACTCAGGCAAAACATAATTTTCAAAAATTTTAGCGGTTTGCAACCTTCTACAAAGTTGTTTTTTGTCTTATTTTGCACATTTTGATGAGTAAATGATACATAAAACACATCATTTGATAAGTTTTCTGAACTGTTAATATAAAGTTTCCAATAAATAATAAAGGAATTTTAAAACAAAAAAACTTAAAATAATGATATCTCAGAAATTTCGCGATGAAACATTTCGCTCTAAGAAGCATTGGAAAGCTGAAAAAATTGCTATAAGACGTATTTGAAAGTAGCTATGACTATATTTTTTCCTGAAAAGTTTGTTCTAGAAAACACACCGTGCGGGGATCAGTGAAGGTCAAAAGGTGAGGGATTGTGAGCTGCACAAAATGGTGTTCTTAAGAGCGAGTTTCTCACCAGTGTGTAACAGGTCGTATCGAGGTGCTCCGATTTGGATGAAACTTTCAGCGTTTGTTTGTCTATACATGAGATGAACTCATACCAAATATTAG